>NW_027472580.1:28295216-28895216 GCF_030347505.1 Rhynchophorus ferrugineus | reverse complement strand
TATAACATATATATGTGCCGGTTAACCATAATTACGGCTTTCCTGAGTAAACTGAACCAAGTGATCACAAATCTCTTTTAAAATCGACTTTACGCCTTTAAAAAGTGTTTTTTTTTTCAGAGACCATAAAATGTGAGAGCCGGAGTGATCAACAAGGATTGATCGATGGATCAGAACTTCCCCCTCAATCACTCCAATACACCAATTTTTCATGAGTCACTAACAATAACAATAGAAAATAGAATTAGTAGTTTTCAGCACATTATTATACAGATCGCTCTAAATCATCTATTTTCGAAAATATAAAATCAAAACAAGCGCAAATAATCTTCTGGAATCACTATTTTTAAAGCTCCAATGTAACAGGTATGTGGAGCTGGATGATGAGATTCTGTCGAAAGGTAGAACTAATTCGAACCCAACGCGGGTGGACACAATAGATGTACAACTTATAGTTGTAGTAAATGTAAGTTTGAGTATCGCCTGTACCTTCGTCCGCCAGTTCGCCTTTGAGAACCTTTGAAATGGCACTGCTTCTATCCAAATTTTCATAGTGCCCCTCTGTGGAATAGCTTTCCAAATTTTAGTGACTCCAGATTCCAATAGTTTAAGAAACTGAGAAACTATAATCCGCCTTTGGTGCACCTCTACCCTGAAGTGCAACAGCAACTCCAGTCCACATTTGATGGCCTTACTCCTTGTCTTTGAGCACTTCCACGCCACCTTTTACAGCTTTACAGATTCAAATGATTATTTCGCCGTGGAGTTCTGGCCACCAAAGAATGCTTCGAGTACCTGTGGAATGAATATCACTCCAACATCCTCTGTCTCCTTTTCTTGATACATTTGATTCCGATTAATTGAGAGTGAATTCAAAAGAAAACAGCCGTATGATCTAACGGTAATCCTACTGACTGGGCTAATTATAAAATATGAAAGAGTTTAGAAAACAAAAACCATTAGTTTACTTCATAATAATATTTTAATTGACTGAAAGATGAGACGACCTATATTATATTTTTTCGTTATTTCTGAGGTGTAAGAAGAGACAAAACTTGGAAGAACCTATTCTTCCGTTTCTTCCAAAATCAATTTATAACTCCTTAAATAATCTCTTAGTGAATTCTCTTACAAGTTTTTATAACTTACTATGTTTTCAGAGTTTTCAAATTAATTTAATTTAATCTAATTATGATATATTGCATATCCTTATCAGAAATGAAAAATAAACTATTAAAATAATCTTAAACTTTTAGTCCTGCTGTTGAATTTCTATCTATTATCTAGTTTTTTTTTCAGATTTCAATCAATATGTGTACCAAAATAAATCAACCAAAAACATAAAACTTACATCACATTTTGTATTTCCATATTATTGTGTTTTTAAATTCATTTACCGGTCATACCTCATATACTTTCATCGTATATTTCACAATTATAACCAGAATTAAACACAATATAATTGTCCCTCCACAAGCTCAATTACTCCTAAGCATTATCGTGCTATCACAACCGACGATCTGGAAATGAATCGCCCAAAATTCCAATTAATTTTCCTGGTTCGCACAATGTAAAGTTAATTATGCCATTCATCGACAAAAAATAACCTGTTACGGATAGTTTATTTTATTTAAACTGTACATCAAAATAAAAACCGTTTCGAAATAATCATTTTTACTTGCCTTGGGTGATCTTCAAATACAACATGAAGTCATACGTGTTTGAAAGTTTGTTTTTGGTCTGCTTCCTGGGTAAATATGCAATAGTTGAATGTGACAACAATAGCACGAAACATGCGGTAATGTATTTCTTTGTCCTGCCTAAATATTTTTTATTAATTTGCTATTTTATGGTTTAGATATTCAGCATTAGCAAACTCCAGTCCAACTGTCCTTACGTTAACAAGCGGAAATTATCCGCCATCATTGAGAACTCGACGATAACAATGCAGGATAGTATTTCTTATTTGACCCTTAAAGTTCGGATCATCAAAGATTTTCCTGAAGATATGGATGTAAGATACTAACAATTAATACATATAATATTAGAAGAAAATGGGTATCATCTTGCTTTATATGTTTATTGACTAAAAAATAACGTTAGAGACAGTAGATATAATATTATTACCATATTAAATTATTTGTAACACATGATTCTGGCTAATTCCCTATCGCTAGATTATCACATTCAACCAGCAAATGGTTTTTGAAGTGTATCATCATATCCAAGTTCTGATGTCTTTGTTTGGGTTCAATTATGACATAAGTAACCTAAAATCATAGTGCAGGCACAACATGGGTGTAGCGACAATTCTCTAAGGATCTAGTTCCAAGTAATAAATGTGTGGTCTAGATATTTTACGAAAATAAACGAATACTGTCTTATATACTTATTAAATCAAAACAATTAGAATCATACTACTCTAACATTTAAGAGACACCAAAATAATATGAAACGTACGTTATTAGAGCGCTTTAGAGCTGGATGAGGTCCAAAATTACAGATATTTAAAAAATTTAGCCCCTGAGATATTATTATTACAAACAACATTCTCTAATTATTATCAAGAAGTAATTAACGTATAACTAAAATTACCATGTTTTATTAAATAAATTATTAATTTTGATCTGATTATATTACAAAAAAATATTATTTTAACATCAATTCCTAAAAATGTTTTCCTGTTCGACATGTTTTCGTTTTATTTTTATCCAAACTCGATACGTAATAGGCGCTAACTAAACAAACTTTGGAACTTTCTTGCTATTTAGTCTTTGTAGCAAGAAATAGGCGGACGGCTAGTTTCTAACGACTCATACATAAACGTTGTTAACTGAACAAAAAGCAAACATTAACTCAACTAAAACTATAATTTGATTCCTTTGTATCATGATTTATTGCCCTTCAGTGGAGATAGAGCATATAAATCACCAGATATTTAATAAAATATTTTAGTACTAACCAAGTCACCATTAAATATTTTTTTTATTTTAATTTACGCAGGAATAGGTTTTATAATAAATGTTTACTTCAGTTATAATTCTATTGTTTTTGGATAAATATCATTGAAAGAAAATCACAGTTTCAAAACACTAATTCTCGACTTTTCCATGGTAGTTGAAATAAATCGACACATTGATCTAATCTATAAATCGTTTTGTTATTTTTAAGATAACTGCTTTTGACCATGCTCATTCTCAGCTTTCTCGCCCTTCAATTGTTTATCAGTATCATTATGGATGTAGTGAATTATGTAATCACGTTTAAATTTAGTAATTGTGTTTCCAGTATTTTATTATTGATGAAGCCTCTCTTATATGCACTGTCCTTTTTTAATAATGATATTATTAAAAACATTAAGTTTTCCTTTCAAAAGCTTAATATTTTAACAATATTCAATATTTAATTTTCTTCATTGTTGTTAAATCACACAAGTTGTTCTAGTTTTTAGGGTAAAATGATGTGGCTCGGTGAATGGAGGTAAAACGAAATAAAACAGTGGTGTTTACATGATGTGACCGTTATTTATTGACAATATAAAAAAGATGTGAAAAATACAAATAAATAAAATGGATGGCAGCGGAGTTACCTGAAGACGAGGCTTGGGCAGTCGATGGTGGCACGTCTTAACCAAACGAGGGTTGAGCACTGAATGACCGAAATATCCTTCAATAATATCCCAGATAAACGTCTCGGGGTTGCCGCCAGCTATTCGTTGTCGGGTTCCAGTTGGCACCCCGCCCGTGTTCAACATCTGGGATTATATTTCTGGGTATTTTGTAGACCGTTATTCCACGATGTAAAATTCGACATGCTCAAGGTCGCTACAAGTTCAAAAGCCAAACCAATCTTTCAAATCACATATACGCGCTCTTTAGACTGGCTATCGAACTCGGAGGATCACATTAATTCATCATATTGATATTGATTTGATCACACACAAACTATCAACATATTAATATTACTGCGTAGCAACAAATACCATAATTAATCTCTAATTAATATTTAATCATTAGAAACTTCTAAGAACACGCAAGTTCTACAGGGTATTTTTAAGAGGTCATATATAAAAACTAAAAAATTTCTAGAATAGGTCAGTTAATTGTCTGACATCCATTAAATGTAATCAGGAATTCTAAATAATTTAACCAACATATTTTTATTTATAGCTGATTATGGAAATGGTAAAGTGCAAAACCAAGGAATATCAAAACAGCTGTGAAAAATATCATGATTTTACCATACCAAAAGTCTGCCGATTTCTGAAACTGAAAGGACCTTGGGCTCCATATTTATCGGCTTTGGAGCCACCTCTACCTTGTCCGATTAAAAAGGTATTGTAAGTCGCAAGTCTCACCTATTTATAAAGTTATATATATTTACAGGGGGTTTATCGTACACCAAACAGAATCCGGTTATCAACCGAGGGAATACCCAGTTTTATATTAACCAGCGGTTCTTTCTACAAAATGTCTATTAAAACCGTCGACTCCAAAACTAAGGAAATATTATCATGTACAGTTTGCGATGGAGCTGTAAGATATGTATGATTCATGAAGGTGCTTTGTATACATATAATATACCGACAAATAAATATGCTTGTTCAAATTCTGTTTTTCTACGCACAATCCAAAAAGTTTATTTTATTATTTTTATAGATGTCAGAAAAGAACTGTTTTTCATTTAGTATTGGACACCAACATGTAAAGTACAACAATTCTCAATTATCAGATTATGTACAACCATCAATAACCAAATACAAGTACAATAATTCCTCGTTATCCGCGTGGGTTACGTTCCGATGAAACCGCGGTTGACGAGGGATACATTTTGTTTGATTTATGGTTAAATTTATTCGTCTGTAGGAATGTTCGTCTGGTCGGTCGGTCGAAATATGTGGCTGTCGATGCGATTGTTTGTCCCAACACTCACTACTATTTTTGGAAGGAATTTGCACGAGAACTAAAAACACTGGTTGAAGAAATACTTGTTTATTTCGATTTAAACTGATACATGTGGTCGACAGGAGAATGGACAGGATATGAGGTTAGGTAAAGGAAGTACGGTAGCGCTATGGAAGTGGTACTCTTACAAGGGGGTAGAGAAAAGAAAAGAGAGCGAGACTTTTTTTTTTGGCCTGGAACCGGGTAGGGGAATCCTGTTGCAGATACTTGGTCGGGAAGACCCGCAGGAATAAGCGAGTTGGACTGGTTATGTGGAGACTGCCTCTGGGCTACCAACTAAACCCCACCCTATCAACTGATCCAATAACCCTAACTGATACTTCTTACTGTTAGTAAGGAGGGTGCCCGTAACCGGTAATACCGTTAAGAGGCACAAGGGCCAGGCAAGGACGTGGCGTCGTTATAACACCACTCACTTGGAGGGACTTTTGAATGTGGGAATTCCACCTAAATTTGCGATCGAAGACAAGACCGAGATAGGTGGCTTCTTCTGACCATGGGATTTCGGCGTTCTCGATTTTAAGACGCGAAATGCTCGGTACAAAACGCTTCTTGTGGAAGAAGATGGCCTAGGTGTGGGTTGACCTGCAATCTCCAGAAATGTAACCACTGAACCGTCTCATCAAGTTGTTTTTAGAGTCTGCTTCGGATGTGCGGTGCTACTCTTGAAGAAGTAAAGTAAGCAGTGTCGTCTGCTTAAAAACTGCCTCAACTTGTGGTCTCCTAGGGATATCTGAAAGAAAAATATTAAATAGAACGGGTGCCAGAGCCTTGTGGAACTCCTGCGTCGATGGTTTTCCGGCTAGAGAGAATATCTTTAATCTTCACCTGGAACGATCGTCCTGACAGACATGATTTGATAAGAGCTGTTAGGTTATCAGGTAGACCTAATCGGATGCATTTCGCCACTAAGCCTTTCGTGCCAAACCTTGTCAAAGACTTTGGTTAGGTAAAAGAAGACCGCTCCAAGTTTTTCACGTCGGTTAAAAGCACATTTGATTTTTGCGGCCAGCCGATGGGTCTGATGAACGGCTGAGTGTTTGGCGCGGAACCCGAATTGCTCATCTGGAATGATATTGTTTGTCTTCGTAAAATCATTAAGAGCATAAAAGTTGCTCTTTCAGCAAGTTTGAAAATGGAACTTAGTAGGCTGATAGCTCTGTAGTCAGAAGGTGATGACTTAGCTCCTTTTTTGGGGAGAAATGCGATGAATGCATGTTTTCATGTGGATGGAAAGTGTTGCAGCCTCAGAATGGCGTTGATGATATTAGTTTTCGGCCTTTTCGTGGTCAGTGACTGCGAAAGTTGGCTCCCCACTAGGCTTTTAGAGGGTCGCCACAAAGTTGCGGGGCCACCCAGCCTTTGGTCCGCTAGAAATGAGTTCCATTTCTCGGATCTCTAGGCTTTAATGGTTTCCTTCACTTCTTGTTTTACTCTGTTGGCCTCTCTTTTGTCTGTCGAGTTAAGGGTGGCACGAGCTCTATGATAGAGACATTTTTTGGGTCGGATCTGTGACTTGATGCCTTTAGGAACTGGCTCACTTTGAGAGTTTGAATAAGATGGAACTTCCAATGATGAATTCTGATAGGCGGACTGGATGTTTCGAGTTAGCTTCGACACAGCACACTCGAGTTGGTCCGGTCGATCAATATGCGGGATTGGACCGGATTCCAAGAGAATTTCCTGATATATCTTCCAGTCGGTTTTCCTTCTGGCCTTGAAGTGACGATTTTCGATTGCAGAACAATCCCCGAGAGTTAATATAATCGGACGATGATCCGAATGTAACTCGTCAAGAACTTGTAAATCAGAAGGTCGATTGATGTTCTGGAGAATGAAGAAATCCAGAATGCATGGAGTGCTCCGTTTTCCAATAGCGGGGTGATCCACCTGGATAGAGGTGGATTCGATATTTGGTGACTATACAATTGAAGGTTTTTTTGGTTCCCTTTTCGACTAAGATAGCAGTTCCGCCACCGGGAATTGGGACACGGTCATTCCTGTAAACCGTGTAGTTTAGAAGGGAAAAACGATGAGAGGGTTTTAGGAGAGTCTCCTGGATAAGTGCTATATCGATGCCTGAAGACGAAAGAACGAGTTCGAGAGCTAGACGTCGTCGTGGTGGTCTTTTATAGACGGGAACCGCATGGTACCAATCCACCGGCATTGACAACCTTTGAACTTGGTGTAGGTGAATGCGTGGTGGCCAAAAGGGTCGTAGCGGTTGCTACAAGTCTATTCATTAATGAAGAAAATTCTATCTACATATGTACGTAAATATAAAATTTATTTATAAATAACAGAAAACACTTATAGTACGCAAGTCACAAAGTTATATGTACTTAGAAAATACAAATATCACAAAACAAAGTTTCTTATTCTCTTCTGCGCTTCTTTATACGGTTGTAGTAAACTCTCTAAACTATTATTAAACTTCATACGTCGTTCCAGTGCAGGATCCAGGTTAAAAACCAGGCCCTGCGATTGATGAGCAGATGACAAATGACTTATTTATTTTGTCTAAAATGAAAGATGTAGCTGATTTTGTAGCTAATTCTTGAGAAGTGTCATCATCATTTGATTCATTATCTGTAATTCTCTCCAAAATTTCAATGAATTCCTCTTTTGTGATTTTATTGTCATTAGAGTCTAAAACTTCTTCAACTTCTGTTGACTGAAGATTTGCAAAATCTTCTCCATGTATTTGATGCATAACTAATAAAATGTTAACAACTTTGGGCCAATAAATTTTTAACACTAAGCACAAAACAATTGGTAAACCAATCAATAGCGCAATACCATAGTCGTTAACCTAGAATTAGGATTTGCTCTCCAAAACACAGCCAGGCAGTCTTTATTTTTACTTTTCAAGGGCCGTGGATTTAATGATTTATAAACAAGCATTGGCTTTACCATAAATCACCTGAATCGTTGTAACAAAACGAGAGAGTTAATCGGTCTTTAACTGCCTTAAACCTGTACAGACAAAACATGAAACATTGAATAACAGCTTTAAAATGACTTATTATTTAAGTTTTATAATAATTCTAATAATGATAGCCAAAATAACTTTTATTTATTTGGCGTCTGTCAAGTTCAGACAGAAGCTTCATAAAGATAATTCACCAAAAATAACAGAGCATCTAAAGTAACTTAAGTGTTTAATCTAAATAATAATCTAAATAATAAGGTCACAGAAATATTATAAGCCAAAATTCGATTGAGACCTGATTAGGAGGCCTTTAGTAGTGACTTTTTCGTAAGTAGAAAGACTTCACCAACTGAGTGTGCAACACATTACACTATTGGGCATAATCGATATGTTTCAAGAAAGGATGCTAGTTAAAATGACTTATTATTTAAGTTTTATAATAATTCTGATAATTATATTCAAAATAACTTTTATTTATTTGCCGTCTGTCAGGTTCAGACAGAAGCTTCATACAGAAAATTCACCAAAAAAAAACAGAGCATCTAAAGTAACTTAAGTGTTTAATCTAAATAATAATCTATAAAATCTGGCTACTCTCTTACTTTAGAATTTGAGGACACAAATGGGCCATTTATCTGTTTTAAGAAGGATTCGACACTTCAGATTTCAACAGTTGGGATACAAAATTATTAGATATGGGAACTGAACAATTTATAGAGAACTTGATTGTAAAAAATGTTGAAAATCAAGAATATTTTACCCAATAACTCGGTCACAGAAATATTAAGATTAACAGAAATATAAGTTCGATTGAGACCTGATTAGGAGGCCTTTAGTAGTTTAGGGTAAAAATGATGTGGCTCAATGAATGGAGGTAAATCGAAATGAAACAGTGGTATTTACATGATGTGACCGTTATTTATTGACAATATAAAAGCAATATAAAAATTACAAATAATGAAACGGATGGCAGCGGAGTTACCTGTTGACGAGGCTTGGGCAGTCGATGGTGGCACGTCTAAACCAAACGAGGGTTGAGCACTGAATGACCGAAATACCCTTCAACAATATCCCAGATAAACGTCTCGGGGTTGCCGCCAGCTATTCGTTGTCGGGTTCCAGTTGGCACCCCGCCCGTGTTCAACATCTGGGATTATATTTCTGGGTATTTTGTAGACCGTTATTCCACGATGTAAAATTCGACATGCCTCAATTCGCTACAGTAGTGACTTTTTCGTAAGTAGAAAGACTTCACCAACTGAGTGTGCAACACATTACACTATTGGGCATAATCGATATGTCTCAAGAAAGGATGCTAGTTTTAAGAGATAAATATTACGTATATGAAGCGTAAATCTAAATACATAGGGTTTTTCAATTAGAAGCCGATATAGCCAGTCTATGGCAGCCACTTTCAAACGGTATCTATGATGATGTTGATTATTATTCAGTCACTGACGCCAAATCATCATGACAAGCTACAGAATTGATAAACAGCTCCAAAAGATTACAGTCGAATACATGAGTGTGCATTAGTATAACTATTTTCCATATTTCCAATTCTTCCAACTTTCAAGACGTCTATCTCAGTGCCTATAGCGACGGCAAAATAGTCCCAATTTTACCAACAGATCATATAAAATGGAAAAAATTAAGAAACTTGTAGAACTGTGTTTAAACAAAACGAACTGCAAATTTAGATGAAAATCGTGATGATGATCAGTGAAGACCACTCCTTGTAAATGGATGGGGAGCCCACATGGTTGATTCACTTTGCAATAAAGATAGCAACTAATTTTGTACCTGCCAAGTTCGAAAGTTTCATTTTGAAAATGTGTTCATTATCCCGAGAGAGTCAGTTCAAGGCTTAAAACTTTTTAAATCTTTGAAACTTTTTGAGCCTTGATATTTCTCAATTGACGTATGTAAAACTATTACAAAAGCCTTGTTTAAAAATCACAGTTCTGAGCGATTGTTAGAAGAAAGTTGTAAGATATATTAACTTCATAAGCCGGCTTGGTGGCGCAGTGGTAAAGGCGATGGGACAGTCTGCCTACTGTTGCGACAGTCGCGGGTTCGAATCCTACTGGGGCATGGTCGTAAATTTATGTTTGTGATTGTTTAAAATTTATGAATGTTCTAGGCAAGAGTATAAAATTCAACAAGGAAAATTATCCCAATCACGCCAGTAACCACGCTGGGTAAGACCGAATGTCCTCTGGGATGATTTCTAAAGTTGGTCACTGCCAGTGGAGTAGGTAGGTAGGCTTAATGCTGAGGACCGTGGACTGATAATCGCGTTAAACTGTAGGCCCAGTCCAGATAAATCCATAGTTGGTAAAAGGAGACTTTAAAATATATATATAAAAAAATTAACTTCATAGCTACCTTATTTAAGGAATCCCAAAAAAAATGTAAAATATTATTTTATTAGTTGATAAATAAAATATAAGTCGCTATTCTAATCTGGAAATTTTATAAAATATTTTTTTATATTTTTAAGAATGAAAGAAGACCTTAAAAAAATTTGTATTAGGTTTATAAATTAGTTTTAAACCTTTTTTTTAATTTGAAGTTTTATTGTAAAAAAATTGGTACAACGTATTTTATTAATTGTATTGTGTCGATAGCCGTTATTTCTCGCCATCTTTCAGCCAATTTACGAATTCCTTCCTGAACGAAAATATTAACCTCAATATTAAAATCGCTGAAATATGGTTGCCATAAACTTCACACAGCATTCGATGAATTTCAACAACCTTTTTCTTCAAACTGACATATTCAGACATCTTCAATATACTGAAAATTTGTTTGTTGACACTTCGATGTAATTACACATACTGAAAAGTGAAGTCTGTTCGTCTTCAATTGGTTACAAATGTATGCGATTTTATTCAATACACAATAATACCACCTGTTAAAATAATTTAAAATTAATTAATAGGCCTCATGAAATTTAAATTATCTTCAGAGATATTTTTTTTATTGACGGGGCATCTAAAATAAAACTTTAAACGAGTATTTCTCTTCAATTTCAACAGCTACATCTCCGAAAATAATTTAAAATTTGAAAAATCGTCTTAAAAACATAAAGTTAAATATAGAGTAAAATATAGAGTTAAAAATGTTTATAACACCTATTCTGATAAAGGAGACTAACATCAACAAATCATGTAACAAACATAAAACAACACTCTTGATGTTGCATGATTGTTAATGATCTTAATAATTTCATCCTTACCAGGAAGTAATATTTGCAAATTATAATAAAAACTATATTCAAAATCACCAAATAACTAAATATATCTATTGATATTAAAGTATCTCCATTATAATGTATAAACATTAACCAGACAAATATTATCAATAAAAAAAATCTCCTAACGATTGTCAAAAAAATCCACACAAAAAAATACTGATCAAAATTTAGTTAATAACGTGAAACGATTCCACAGCGTATAATTAATTTTCCCCAATGAGAAACTGTTATTTGCATATTTGCGTTTGCATCGATGTTGGGTTATAACAATGGGCTTAAAAAATATGTTGAGCATCAATTTAATAGTTAGCGTAGTTGTTTTTGCTTTGATATATAGTAATTGTGCGAAAAAAGCGGTAAATGAGCTAATTATTTAAATAAATACTTTACCGATTTATTTAAATACCTTTAGTTTTTTTTATAGGGATTTAACTTTATTCATTTATCATTTATAAAATTAGATAATATTATAATGAGAACCATTCCAGAATTTCCGCATGTTTAAAATTGGAAATTGCAGTAACTTGAAGAGGACCCAGCTACTAGCTAGTTACATCACCTATGCCAATTCTTCTGTCAAAGGAAATACGTACTACTTGGCTGCAGAAATGAAAATTGGACGAGATTTGCCAGTCGATATGGATGTAATAATATTAAAGTAAGTCATTGGTTTTTTGTAACATTATGTCTTTCAGTTACTAATACAATTAGAGAAATGTAAGGATAGAAGCTTCAAAATGGGATGCGAAAAGTATCATGATTTTAAAATACCTAAAATGTGTCATTTTCTGATCTTAAAGGGACCATGGTCACCATATTTTAGATCGCTAGAACCGACGATGTCGTGTCCGATGAAAAAGGTAAACCACTAAACATAGAATAGAAATTAATTCAGTAATTCAGTATTCTTAAGTGGGTATTCTAACCTAGAAATTAGATATTGTTTCATCGACTATTTTGTCACGTATTTTGCTAACACACCTTTACAACTACCTAAATTTTACATGACTCAAACATATTATGATCAACCCATATCCGGAGGTCGAAAAACTGTCTACTTCTCAACTAAATTCTGGGTTGCAGCACCAACAGCCACAATACTTAATACATTATTCATCAAATCTTGCAACAATTGGCGATCTACCGCAATCGTTCTACCCACGAACAATTTTCGGATCGCTTTCTATGATCTTCTATAATTTTTATCCCTCAACTGTCCACTAAATGATTCATGATCATTTCTGATTTGACATCTGACGGAAACAAGTGGAATTTGACTTAAGCATCGCATTTGAAAGACCTCAAGTTTACAGATGTTAAACTGTAAGTGCCGTGTAACAAAAGGATTGGAAAGATAAGCTTTCAAAAGAGACGGACTTTAGTCTTGATTTTAATCCGCAGTTTTGGCGATCACCTCTTCATTCGACGAAAATTTCTTCCCAGCGAACATTCTTTTGAGATCTGCGAACAGGAGATAATCACTGGGGGTCAGATCTGGAGAATACGGTGGATGAGGAAACAGTTCAAAGCACATTTCATGGATTTTTGCCATCGTTTTCACTGACTTTTGGCACGGTGTATCGTCTTGGTGAAGCAGCACTTTCTTTTTCTTCAAAAGCGGCCGTTTTTTGGCGATTTCGTCCTTCAAACGGTCCAATAACGCTATGTAATAGTCGCTGTTGATGGTCCTTCCTTTTCCAAGGTAATCAATGAAAATTATTCCATGCGCATCCCAAAATACAGGTGCCCTAACCTTGCCAACCGACTGTTGTGTTATCCCACGCTTTGGAACGGGTTCATCGTATGTAGTCCACTCGGATGACTGTCGATTGGACTTCGGAGTGAAATGATTGAGCCATGTTTCATCAATTTTCACATATCGACGCAAAAACTAAAGTTTATTACACTTCATCATCTTCAAACACTGCTCCGAATCATCAACTCGTCCTTGTTTTTGGTCAAAAGTGAGCTCGCGCGGCACCCACTTTGCACACAGCTTTCTCATACCCAAATATTTGTAAATGATATGATGTATGAGACTTGACATCTTTAGAGTGTCTGCTATTTAATTCAATTTCAATTTACGGTCATTCAAAATCATTTTGTGGATTTTTTAAATGTTTTCGTCGGTAAGAACCTCTTTTGGGCGTCCACTGCGTTCACCGTCTTTGGTGCTCATTTCACCACGTCTACACTTAGCATACTAATCCTTGATGGTTGATTTTCCTGGGGTAGTATCCAGAAACTCGGCATTAAGCCAAGTTTTTGCTTCAACTGTATTTTTTCCCTTTAAAAAGCAATATTTTATCAACACGCCAAATTCCTGTTTGTCCATTTTTTTCACAATAACAAAGTTGCTTCACTCAAAATGCTATAATTTACAAACTAATTATCCGAGAGCTGTCAAATTTATACACGCATCTTTTGAGGGTTAGGGCCAACTAAAAACATATGGATTTAATTCTAGTACCGCCATCTATGTGTCAGGCCGGAGACTTTTCAATTGACCTATTATTTCAAATATAATTAAGTACAAAAACAAGAAAAATGAATATATTGCTCATGATAATATTAAATATCGTGATTTTATAAATATCTATGCCCTTAAAACTTTGAGTAACTCTATCACCGTTAACTTGCCTCGATGTAATACCTTCATTTGCTCTGTTATTTTATATTCATTCTTTGGATGTTAAATATATTCATAAAATATGCGAAGTTATATGCTAATAACACTTAGTAGTTAACTATGTTTAGCTTAAGATCACCGGTTTGGTTTTCTTGAATCTGCGACCCAGATCACTGTTACCAAGGGTTACAGCACTTTGGCGTTAATTCTTCGATAGCAGTCTTTCCTCGTGTCTTGTTGAAAGATGATATACATATACAGACACTTTTTGATTAGTAAATTGCGACCACTCTAATACAATCTTCCACTACTTCATATTTTAATCTAAAATAAAATGATGAAATACATTTTAATAACTAAGAAGTGACTAATTTTGACAAATAATTCTATAAAATTCTGATTTATTTTCTGTTTCTTAAAAACTTATTATTTTTGCAGGAAGTTTGGAAATATTTTAAAAATAAAATTCTCAGAGTACACTACCCATTAAATTATGAATTCTAAGTGATTAAAGTGTTAATTAAGTGCCTACAAATGTAAATAAAACAAAATAGAAACCCATACATTTCTAACTTCAGACAAAACAAAATTTCGTTTACGTCGTAGACTTACAGAATATCCAGAATAATATGAAATAGGATGGGTTCAAAGCAACAAAATCTATATATAAACATCTCAGTCATCACATCTTTCAGTTTAACAGAGATACACCTTCGAGCTCTTTCGAATACACACATGTATTCATAAAATAAACAAAAGTATATAAAAGTATATCACGAATAACGAAAAGATATTAAAGATTATATTTTTCCACAAATCGATATGTTTTCCAGACTAACCTTTTTTTGCTTGGCCATCGATATAGTAAATTAAAAATTACTACTATTTAAAAATAGATTAGTGCTTAGGACTTCATTAGGCAAATGCGATATTTTTGGTATTGTTGATTACTCAGTCCTCATTTCAATTAGATTACATGCGTTAGAAAATGATGCTTAAACTATTATTTTTATTATAGGGCTATTACAAAACACCGGGACTTATACCATACGAAACACAAGGTATACCAGGTTTCATGTTATCTACCGGCTATTTCTACAAAATGATAGTAAAAATTCTGGACTCTAAGACAAACCAAATATTATCTTGTACCCAGTGTGAAGGCGATATATTTTATAATTAGATTAGCTAAATCTTTGCATCATGTATTGGTTCAGCTTAAATATAAATAGAAATACAGAATATTGTATTTGTAATTTATATTATTATATGAATTATAAACTATAAATATATTTGGCTGTAAATTATAATGACTGTTATTTATTCTTACTTTATTTTGAGATGCAATCTGGATATTTATGTCAGGACTAATCAGAATTTTGCTGATAAAAGTTATTATTTTATGAGAAGAAAGAGACACTGTAAATATTATTTATTATATCAAGTAAATCATAGTTAAGTGTCGTAAGTATTGAATGTGATAAACCAAAGCTGGTATGTATTGGTTTCGAAATTTTAAGATGATGATGTTTTCGATACAGTTAAATATAGAGTAAAGAAGGCAAAAAATACTTTGGATCTATAATATAAATTTAAAATGAATTAAGAAAAAAGAATTGAATTGAGAATATCCCGCTTTATTTGACAATCTGAAAAACAATGTGAAAAAGTTTGTGATCTCTTCGTTAGTGTATAAATAAAGATATCCTGTCACGGAAAAATAAGATAGTAGTAGAATTAATCGATATTTTTAAAGAAAAAAAAATAAACATAAAGGGTTTAAAAAATCTACCCTATATTCATATTAGACAAGATGCGTCAGAGTTTACAGATGCTATTAAAAATTATTTTACTTCAACCATATGAGAAAGAGGTGGCAAATCAAGAACTCAATTTCTTCACATGTATCTTGAAAATTTTATCTGATAATAACAATAGCCACTTTGTCGATTATCGGTGAATTAAACCTCCTCACGTGCTCACCGACAGGTGTTTTGTGGCGATATTATACTTGTCTGATGGTATCTGATCCAATAGTATTGTGAACATTTTAACAAAATAAACCAAATAACACCAAAACCAATGGCCCATTATTTAGAGAGAAATTAGATAGTTATTGATGAGTATAGATATCTAAATGCACCTCGAAAACAGAAAGAGATACAGAAATAGCACTAAAAAATATCAACAACAAAATCATATCAAACAAAATCTATACAAGAGGCCGCATGGTACGTAACACCTAATAACGCGACATATCAAAAGTTTAATTATATTTCATCTATAAAAAATTGCCGAAAAGAGAAATCTGCGAAAAACCTGACAACAAATCAGAACACAAGAATACAAGTGAAAATTCAACAAGGCTACAAAAGACCTGAAAGAGATAATAAATAAGGAACAAAATCAATTCCAAACTATTTAAAAAACTTAACGCCAACGGGAGCAACGGAATATTCTCTCTGTAAAGCAACATAAAAAATTAAAAACCTCAATAATAATAACAATAAAGATCAATAACAATTATAAAGATTAAGCGGAAGTTTACTCTAAACATTTAAAGACAGTATTTAATCCGTACCAGTCTGAAATATCCGCAACAGAAGAATATAATATAATTTATTTTCTTAACACTCCATTTCAAATGGATCTGCCACATAAGAAATTTACCATTAAGGAAGTAAAACAAACAATACATAAAGAAATAAATTCTAAAAAAGCTGGTTTTGACCTAATAGCTGGAAGAATCTTAAAAGAGCTGTCAGGAAACATCAAATTAATAACATTCATATTTAATGGCATGCTAAGACTTACTTAGTTACTTTCCTAGCATTTGGAAAGTGGCCCAAATCATTATGATTCTTAAACATGAAAAAAATCAGGAGGCGTCTCCACTTATCGTCCTATAAGCCTGTTACCTGTGATCTCTAAACTATTCGAAAACTTATACATTAAGAGACTCAACATAATCGAAGAGGAGAGAATTATTATTCCAGACCATCAATTTGGCTTCCGTAATAAACACAGAACAATAGAACAAATACATAGATTAGTCAACCAAATCAACAAAAACTTTAACGATAAAAAATATTGCTCCGCTGCATTTCTCGATATTTCTCAGGCCCTCGACAAGGTGTGGCACACTGGACAGCATGTTAAATTGAAAAAGTCTTTGCCCCATACGCACTTTTAACTGCTGAAATCATACCTCACATTTTATTGTCAAACACGGTAACGAATACACCAACAGGCAGTGTTGCAAGGCAGTGTTCTTGGTCCACTGTTATATTGTATACAGCTGACCTACCGACGTCAAGAAACACTACTGTTGCAATACATGCTGACGATACAGCGGTTTTATCATCACATGAGGATTCAATATCAGCCACAAGAAACGTCCAACTTCATCTTAACAAAATCGAATTGTGGTTGAAAACGTGGCGTATCAAAAAAATGAGACAAAATCTACCTATGTGACATTACCCTGTGTCGAAGAACATCTCCCTCAGTAAAATTGAATAATCATGAACTTCCGCAACCAGACAACGTTAAATATCTGGGAATGCATTTCGACGTTTGACACGGAAAAAACATATAGTTAAAAAACGCAAACAGCTTGGGCTTAAACTAAACCAAATATACTGGCTGATAGGGTGTAAATCTAAATTTTCATTAAATAACAAGGTTTTGCTGTATAAGTCAATACTTAGGCCCATTTGGTATTGAACTGTGGGGTACTACTAGCAAATCTAACCTAGATAACCTCCAGAAATTCCAGAATAAAGTGTAGCGAGTCATCGTCGATGCCCCATATTACGTGTCCATCAAAAAGATTCAGCGCGGTATTCCCATAGAATCCATAACGAGTGTGATTCGGAGTGTTGGTGTGATGTACTCTGAAAGGATATTAGTGCATCCCAATGCACTCGCCAAACAGTCAAATGTTCGCGATGACAGTAAAGTGCGTAGGCTCAAACGCGAACTGTCATACGAACTGATTAATAGACACATAGTGAGATTTAATAATCTCTAGAATAAGCTAGAATAGTTTTTGGAATAATTTAAGATTGTTGACGTTTAGGAGATTAATAAAAAACAGACAATTACAAATCAACTGTAGCTGATAATAATAACATAGCTCCTAGTAGGTGATAAATTTGTCATTTTAACTGCGATTGTTTAATATTTTGTTAATTTGTGTCTAGCACAAATTTGAATGTTTCCAAAAATAAGTATGGTAAAACACCTTAAAAGTGGCCACCAAATTGTCCTTTACAATATGTGCAATGAGACGTAATTGGGAACAACTATAAAATCTTTGAATGTTGACCAAGTGGTTAAGCCAAGTCATTTCCCATCCAAGAAACTAACGAACCTAATAGATCTAATGGTAGGGCCAATTTTATTTTTCCATCTTTACAACATAAACCAATAGAGTCACCGTTGGATTTTGCAGCTTGTTCCTGAATCACAAGAGGACATGTACGGGATCGCTCAAATTAATGTCGCGCCGGCTGTTGTTTGACGCTCGATGTTGCACGAGCTCGTTCCATTTTCAGCCTATCCAGGTACGGTCGAATGCAATTGTGACATACCAATACAACTATTATCAGACCTTTCGACTATAACCTAGTCATCTGTATGGTTAGTACGTCAGATATTACATCGCATATTTGATTGAGTTCGACGACCTAACTCAGGCCGTCTTCTTCTTAGTTATTATTAAGTAAATAAAAAAAGTAAAGAAAGTTTTTGCGCACTAAAATTGTGACTAAATAATAATAACCGTGCAATATATTTACAAAATATGTTTTACCATAAACAATTACTACATATTTCAACCCTCTTCTTGATAAATGTTTACCCGACCCTAATTAGAATACGATTTGAAACTATCGTAACCTCATAGTTATATCACATTTTACATATGTCACTATTTATCATTATGTCCATCAAAACAGAAAATATCTACGTCTATATGAAATATGAATCATGGTAAAGTATTAAACTGTCAATGCTGAGAAATTACCTTCAATTTTTAATTTGATAATGATGGCCGGTATAATTTATACATAATTTCTTATCATATAAACCTTCCCTGGACTTGTAGAAAGATTTCAAACCAAACCAAACCAAAATAATTCCAACCGTTCTCGAGATTTAGCGAGAACAGTAACTAATTTGTGCATTATCTATAATAGGCACCCAATATCTCAAATTTCTTCCTAAAAATAAAATTACGTCCATATAAGCTAATTTTATTCCTTCTCTAAAACCTGGATAAAATTGTATCCATATGTTCTCGCTTTTCCTTAAATGCGTAATGACAATAACAATAATAACCTCAATATAAGCACGAATATTACCAAAAGAGTTATTGCTCATTCAGTCTGACAACTTCACGAAGATATATCATTAACCTGATTATAAATAAAATATTTAAATAGTGTGGTTAATTACTATTATTAACCTGTTTAATACTATATTAAAGCAGCAGTATGTCAAAGGAACTTTGGTATAATTATAGGTATTAGCTTCAAAGAGTTAATGTTCATTTTAATTAGTGGGAATTAACTTTTACCCCGCTTCGAATATAAAACGTTAAGCCATCAAAGATCCACAAATAGTTTCCTGGCGATATCAATTTGGTTATTCAGTTTAGGACAATACTTGTATACCAACTATGTAGCAACATTAATAATCAATAGAGTATATATGTAATTCCTGATGTTTACGGTAATTATCCATAATTATAGTTACGATGCTGGTAGTCGCTGATAATTTTATTATACCCATAGGTTAATAATCATTTTCAAGTGGTGACAAGTTTTTAACACAAATATTTCGTTTATATTAAATTACAACATATATAGTCATATTCTCTAGGGTCGTTAACAATATACTATTAGCGCATTGCTCTAATTTCATGTGTTTTTACGAGTCATTTGTTGTAAATAATATGAAAATATTTGTTATAACTTGTTTGAAGATTGTAGCAAAGGTAATAATAACAGATAGTGGTATATTGACAAATCTTTAAGCTAATATTTGAAGAAATTTAAAAATTAAATGATAGAAAACATCTAATGGCTCTGAATGTTTAAGATAGTATAAAAATAATACAGTAAAAATAATATATGCACAATAGTTGATGCTTTAACTTTACTATTTCTTTGGGTTTATATAGTTTTCTTAAGCGAATAAATGAAGAAGGGTCATTAAAAATACGTGTCATATTACAAATTTTGCGCAAGTGAAATGATATAAACCAGCTAAAGCTTATCTAAATTCAAAATGTACTAAAAATAATTTGCAAACAAATATATACTCTAAGATACAAACATACTTAAATCGAACTAATTATCAAGAAAATAAAAGGGCTGACTTTCATTCTAAATCATTCACCAAAGATCTAATCGCATTGTCATAATCGACAGTCTTGCTTGCCGCTTCCTAATTTGAGCTGAGTTGTTCGTGGAACGATTGAGATATGAAGTGCTTGATTTCTGGAGTGTCAGTTTCCCTATGAACTTGGTTATTTCTGGCAAACCATGGAGCATTTGAGATTCTCGTGAGGAGTTATTTTGGAAAACTTGAAGCCGTTTCACCTGGTTTGGTGCAACAAACTTGAAGTAAATATTAGATTCGTAGAATAAAATTAACATCTTGTAATATAAGCATTTGATGGAGATGGGAAGTCTGCTAGAAGAGCAGAACAGAGAAAATATCAGGTTTACTATCCCCGAACCTTTCCGGATTGCTTTCTGGATTTGGGACGGCCAGAACTTTCATTCATAGGATTCACTCCGTAGCTCAATAGCTTAAATTCCATGGAAATCTGAATAGAATGTAGTTTAAAACATTAAAAATCAATTTACGAACGAAGTAATATATATCAATACTCGCAAAAAATTTTGTTGCAATTATAAGATTTTCAAAGCAATCTAGGGCCATGAAGAAGCCTTTGATTGTTTTCTTTACGAGGCAGGAATCAATGATTTCCCAGATTAATTTTTGACGGTTCATTAAAGAAATGTGTGATCACACGCTTTCACAAAACACTTTTCCTATTATTAAAGTCAATCTTCTAATCAATTGACCCTTCTCCAGCCCGATCACACAGAGCATCATATTTTTTGGCGTCAACGGTACTTGACACGTCCGTAATGCTTTTATCATCACTGCTTATAACATATTTCATAATTTTCTCCATTCCATTGCGTTAACAAAACGCTTCAAACTACTTTTGCATCCATCTTTCTAGCAATGATTCAAAGCAATGTTTTGAAGTATCATGGTATTTTTTTCATTATAATAATAATAATATTAGCAATACTCAGAAACTATTTTAACTATTTTCTTGTCTGACAAGAAATGAAACCGCGATGTTAAATCGACTCGAAATGGCATTTTCAGTCATTTCGACTTGAAAATATTTCTCTTCGCTTGTAAGTAAACATTTAGAAATACTTGATTCATCGCCTACTAAGTTTCGAACTTTGTCAAGCCTCCACGGCATTCTTCGTCATTGACATTAAAATCAACACTTTTAGATCGTTGAAACACATAAGTACACATACACACCATAAGTTTCCAAAAGTATTTCATGTGTTTAGGTAACAAATTTCTTCAAATCAAACAATAAATATAATGAATGACAAAAATGCAGTTTTGAACAATGCAATGAGAAATGTCAAAACCATTAAATTTGGCAGTTAGGTTGGATTGTTTAATAGTTTTTTACATTGATTCTTCACATTTGCACCAGTAGGTATCGCTGATCAAAATATATACAATCACCTAATACTTTCCACTCAAATTTCGCATAAAGATTACCGAAACGAAAATGTGCGAACCATTTTCTAGCAATAGATTTCAATATAGTACGTTTCAAAGCACACTTTTTTTGACAAACTTGTGCAGCACTTTTTAATTTTTTGTCGCAGTAATGTTTCATAATTTTTACTTAACTTTTTTCATATTCAAATGCTAACAACCAATTTCAATATGTATGTACTCAAAATAACGTTCAAACTGACTAATGGTATCCATCAAAAATGGTTTTCTATGTTCGGTGGTTGTATTTCTGGCTGTCTAATGAACGTTTTCTCAGATCCAATATATGTAATGTATAGCTAAGCATTATCATATCTCTATTAAAGTAGCTTGCAATATGAAAGGTTGCATACCATTTACTTATAACTAACATATCAGAATCTAATCCCAATATTTAGTACTATATCTAAAATAAATAATTTTTCTATATTTGAGTTAATTTGACATTGCGAAAAGTTTCTCGTTGAAGGAGAGGCTAATGATAAAATATACTATATTTTGATTGTTCTAGTATTTTTTTATTTTTTTTCGTCTTTTTTTATATTCAACTCAGATACATCTAGACACTAAAATTTCAAGGACCACATTCGTCCCTATCACAAAACTGACTAGATGACCAAGCCCATCAGATACAAAAGTTTTAAGTATAGGCCAATAGAAAAAACACGACATACACACATTAAATGGTTTACAAATATAACAATAATAATATATTAATTTAAATATGTATATACATAAATCCACACAATATGTTACACATATATTTTAATTAGATACGAAGTACCTCATGTAGCTTAGTCTTTCTTTTAATCAGATCTTATTTTGTAAACCTTTAGAATAATATCAAGGAGTACTTAAAAATCAGTACAATTCATTAGTAATATTGACTAAAAAAATATCATTGACAAAAAGAACACACTGTGTCCTTTTTTAAATACATTGTCAGTTTTATAAAAAATACAAATACTTTTAGTTATTTCCTAAGTATAATACAAAAAACTGTATAGGTTTATTACAACTAAATAAATAATAAAAAACCTTTTAAATGACTGGTATTTTGTAACAGAAATGCCTTCAATTGATGCAATTAAAAGTAATACAATGGAAATAAATGCTATCTATACAACAGAGTCATTTAGTATATTATTTAAAACAAATAAATCAAAAGACATTTCCGTTTGAAAGTGACAACCAAAGTCATATAAATGGCAGTTTATTGGACGTTATCACTATAGGTAACTAGATGGTGAGATCCTCCCAGTCTTCTGTTTGTCTTGGTGATAGGATGACGCTGATCTTTGTCACCCTAGATAACTGGTCATGAATACGGGGTGTTATTGGATTTCTTTGGAGATCTGCCGATTCTAATGCGGGAGCTTCAGTTAGATAATCTATTTCTACATCTAAAAAGTAATTTTAGTTTAAATATTATATAAAATTATGATCGTAGAAGTACTAACCAACTATACGATTATCATTAGCTTTTAAAGTATTCAGCTTAGGCATCCGAAATATACAATTGGGCAGTGAGGTGAAACAGTTATGTGAAATATCGAGCCGTTCCAGATTACCCATTTCCGCGCACTCTTCCGGAAGTTTGGACATTTGATTATGTGCAAGATTCAGGTCTGAAATAGAGAAACCCATTTCAAGTTTCAATTATTTTTGCTAATCTCATCATTTGCATCAGTGGTGACGGTAGACGCACCATAATTTTCAAACTAATTAAATATAAAAAAATACATATATTTAAAATAATGTTACTTAAATAAAATAGGCCAAAAAATCCCTGATTTAAGCAAAAAAGCAACAAAGCACTGCATCAAAAGGAAATGTAATGAAAACAATAACGTTAGGGTCGTGAATTTTCAAGGATTTAAAATAGATCGCTTATATTATCCTATGCCTACATTTTCGCAACTTTATTCATTCATTCGCCATAGCTCTTCTATTAGACATCACTTGTTGAAAAATTTTACCAACATATTATGTCTCAGCTCTCACAGTACAACTAGAGTGTGAAGATATATATTAATGAAAAATTTTTCAGAAGATAATTAAAACAAATCAAAGCCATGCTGAAAGTTATTGCGTTTGGATCAAAATTATCATTAGCAGAGTAGATCAGCTTCAAAACCGAAGGACTGTACTGCTTAGTTGAATACATAGTTAGTCGTTTCCAACTTCAATAAACTGTAATCTTGAACTACACATCTTTCCAAAACAGTTAAAGTTTTTTGGCGATATTTAATTTTTTTAAAATATTGTTTGCTTATTTTTATCTAAAAACTCAGAAAAAAGTACTGGACATTCCTGGCCAATTATACAGTAAATTTGGACTTATGGGGGCAAATATAGGCTGGCATTAAAACCTCAAACCGATTGGCAAGCCCAGTGCTGCCAAAACAAAGGTATTCAATTAATAACCAACCCTTAATTTATTTAATGTTAAATAACTCCACAATAATCTCGAAATCAAATCGATCTACGAGATTTCGCCTTAAACGATGAGGTAAGGTTACTAAATCACAGCAACATGATTGAAGAGAACCAAACCACATGAATTCGTAATATATATAAGTATTACTTTTAGCTTAAGAATTCTAATTTAGATAATACATTTACAACAATAAAATATATACAATATTTTCCTTACAATCAGACCGATCAGGCAAATAAAGAAGGATAAGAAAGAGCAGTAACTAGAGACAATATTTTTAAAAATAATATCGTACCATACGTTTGACATTATGGCCTAGAACAGTGAAGTAAATTAGAGTGCTTGATAAATAGGCAAATAATAGGATAATTGCAAAACTAATTATTCTAATACTTCAATAGAACTTAATCAGTTGAAGCTGATTGAGAAATGTATAACATGTATATCAAGAACTCTATAATAATGTAAAGAATTTCTTTGTATCCTCATGCAATATTTGATATATGGAATGTTGGATCTAGTGTGGCATATCACCTGGTCAATAAATACACCCTTTTCTGCAAGAAGGATCAGAAATTTGAGATGAATTAATTGGGTTTATTTTTAAGTAATTATGTAGTTTTTTAAGATCCTTGAAAAATAATCTATGGCTGCTTTTTATATTAATAAGATACTGACCCTAATGATTTTATTTAGAATCTAATGATAATCAGAGGATGGACACAATTCAAACATAAATCATGGGTAATATTTTAAATTTTAACTGGTTTGATTGAGATTTGACTGGAGATTTGTAGTTTAACCAGGGATTTCAGCCGATATGTTATTTAAAAATCGCAATTAAAATGCCTGACACTCACCTGTTATAAGATTAAATTTAACAGCAAATTTAGGAGGAATTTTTGTAATAACATTATCACTAAGGTCACATGTTTTTAGTTCTGTATGTCGCATCAAATGATAGACAGCATCAGGAACTTGCATCAACTGGCAGTTCGATAAATCTGAAACGAAAAAAAAAACAAATATATAACACACTTTGTAAATATTCGGTACAATTAGCAAACGAACAATAATAATGAAATTAAGACAAATTACCATCAAAATAATTAGCACAATTTCCTTGTTTTTTTTTGCAACAATATGTTTTATACAGAGATCAAAACCAATCGCTGGCGGAAGTGTAGGATTGGTCCGTCCGTTACGTAAGGTTGTTTTATATTTTTGCGTTTCGCTAACCATCTGTATAAACTTTCTCATTATTTTAACCAAGAAAAAAGAACAATAATTAAGATATGGTTAGTGGATACTACTGACTAACAAATGCAACAGTTGTGGAATAGATCGCTTTCAACGTATATTAAACGCCTTGAAAATGTATTCAACATGTTAATTACATAGTATAGGTTCAAACTTCCGCTACAATTAAAAAAGCCTATAACTCATTACATAAAATAATGTTCAACCACTGAATTCTTGCATTGTTGATATACAATCAAGTGACTTTCTCAGTACTCAGCACAATATAATTAACAAACTGTAAACCATCAAAAGAATTTCATTATAAATTCATAACAATCATTATGGACATTCTAAAGAACAACTACACAAGAATGGTATTATTTAAATCAAATTTTAAAATTAGCGATGAAATAAAGACTATTTATGAGAATTAATATTATGACATTTACGGGAAAACAGCAGAAGAATCTATCTAAACAAGAAAACCGACTTCTGTATGACGCTTGAAATGTCTATAAGTAACAAAAACTACATTTCAATTAATAAAAAAAAAACAAATAGATGTTCAAAATTAAAAAATTCCTATTACGTTGGAATATATATTCTTTTTTTTTAATAGGCACTATCGTAACCTAAATTTCCTTTATTTTGTTATCGTGTATTTCAATATACCACCTGTTCTCAGTATTATATAAGAACACATCATGTACAAAGAATCTAATTTGTAAGTCTGTGAATTGTAATTTTTTATTAATTGCTGTGAGGTAACGTGATCTAATTAACTATCTGTCCGAAACCCGGTGAACAACACAATTCATATAATATTTGGTAAACTTGCATAAATATATTTTTTTAATTTGTAAAAAAAACACCAAATTATTAAAATAATAACCAAATAGCAGAAAGACCCATTTATTACATATCACTAGTAGCCCATTATGATTCCAAAAGAATATTATCAAATAGACTTTATAGTTTTTAATTTAAGAACGCTTCACAAATATTATTTTTGCAATAAATAATTAAGAACTCTAAAAACTGCCAAATTTAAAAATTTAGCAATTTTTTTAAAGCCACACTTATTTACCTTAAATTAAGATTTTTTGTATTACATAACATTATTCCATTTAAATATAACCGTATGATACTTAATTTTAAACTACTACAAAAAGTACCTCTAAAAACTAAAAAGTAATAAAAATTCTAAAAATTATGTAAAACTAAAAAAATATTGAAAATTGATTGAAAAAAATTGATTCGTGAAAACTATATATTTACATGTTACCAGAGCAATAACTACTACAAATTTAGATTTTCATTTTTATAGTTTAACTATAAATAACATTAATACGTTGTATATTATATGATATATGGGATTATTGAATACTTTATTATGTATCCAACATATTATAAAAAAAATTTAATTAAAATTTCTTAATTGTATTAAAATAAACATCACAGTTCCCGTAATATTGAACTAATATCATATTCATATATACATCATACTCTTCATAATATATACAATATAATATTATCATGAGATATAATATGTAAAATAATTAAGAAACCAATAAATATATAAAGCAAAAGAATTGAACTAAAAGGAAAGAAAACTATGAAAATTAGGCGAAAGGTTTCGAATCGTGTGTTACGTAATAAATAAAACGCCAGATGGCGCTGGCATAAGCCACCGAAGTTGGATAACTGAATAAACCACAAGAGATCTATGTAGAAAGCCACATGTACTAAATAAACGTCGTTTATTAAAAGAAAAAGATTAATAACGTCAAATATATGTTATGTAATCGATACTGATACGCAGAAGTTACCTAAATTTCTATTTTCTTTCGCATCATCGCAACGATGAATCACTCTGGTTACCCCGGAAGCCATCGGACAGATCAGCAACAGTCAACTCTTCGGCAATGTACATTTACGACGATTATTTACGCGCATGTACCGTTTTGCCTAGTGCGATCTTCACCACGTGCGTGAAACGAACTGACTCGCGATAAAGCAGACTGACAGCGATACAAATTTAGATTGCGAGTGAATGAGTAATAAGACGTTTTTTTTTCTCGGTAGCTATTGTTGTGAAACAACCAATTTAAAAACTAGTTCAACAGTATATATTTATATATAACTCGAAAATATCATAAAATTGAAGATTGGAAGATATTCATACTTACAGAAAAATGTCTTAAAACCAAAATTTATTATATATGTATTAAATGCTAAAGAAAGAAAGAAAATATTTTAACGCTAATGTTTCCAGTATATTATCAGAAAATTGATCAACAACAAACAAAAACAAACTCTAATTAAAACTAGTTTCTTTTATAATGATTTTGACAAATGAGAATAACATTTTTAGTAATTCATTAAAGAATACGAACATGAATATGAATTTGTTATATCTACCCTTTATTTATGCATCGACTAACAATACAAATTTTTAAAATTTTGCTAATTAATTTCAAACAAATCAAATTTTTCTTTAGAAAACCTCATATCTAAAGTAAATATTTTGGATTATTTCTGTCTCAGATCGCACACGCAATTAGATATAACAAAGATAGATAGGGAAATATAAATATGTGTTTTAGATCAACGTAATTTAATAAACCGACTGTTTAGATCCCAGACAAGGACTATTGTGTTTGTCACTATAAACTAATTTCATTCGACCTAAATGAGTTATTCGAAACGCAAATTTCATTCTATTGAATGGAACAAAACGGACGGAACGACAAAGTGGTTATGTAACCCACATGTACGAATTTAGACAAAAATAATTTTGGGTAAAGTTCCAAAATAAAACATGGAAACGAAATGAAGTACTGTTATTATTAGGATTAATATTCAAATGTTGTGTTCTTTTTTAAATTTAAAACACAATTGAAATAATCTAGAAAAAATATCAAAGATTGCTGAAAATACATAAATCACAATAAAATTAATCAATAAAAGACTCAAACCGAAAACTAATTTTCGAAATCGAAATATTTCCGAGTAACCTTCGCGTATTTTAACACCAGCTCGTTACCTTTAAAAAAATTAAACAAAACCTGACATTGATTAAAAAAATAATAAAGCTATTGTGATTGTAATCTTATATAAACAATATAAAAAACTGCCATTTTTGTCCAAAAACGTTGAGTCAACAGATGCAAAACATAATAAAAATATAATAATTGATGGATCGTAGTTATTTTTTAAAACCTCATATATCATACTACCAAAGAAATAATTTCATATTACAATATATTGAAATGATTTATGTATAAGCCCAATAATTCTTTAATAAGCCGGCTTGGTGGCGCAGTGGTAAAGGCGATGGGACAGCCCTCCTACTTTGCGATAGCCGCGGGTTCGAATAATGCTGGGGCATGGTCGTAAATTTATGTTTGTGATTGTTTAAAGTTTGTGAATGTTCTAGGCAAGAGTGTAAAATCCGACAAGGAAAATGATCCCAGTCACGCCAGTGACCAGGCTGGGTAAGACCGGGTGCCTTCTGGGACGATTTCCAATTTAACCAGTCCAACTCGCTTATTCCTGCGGATCTTCCCGACCAGGTATCCGTAACAGGATTCCCCTACCCGGTTCCAGGCAAAAAAAATGGGTAAAAACGGGATGTCTTCTGGGATGATTTCTTCTAAAGTTGGTCGGTCACTCGCCAGTCGGTAGGCTTTAATGCTGAGGACCGTGGTTCGGAGCCCACGTTAAACTGTAGCTCCAGTCCAGATAAACCCATAGTTGGTAAAAGGAGACTTTAAAATATATTTTAAAAAAAATTTAATAAATTTTCCCGTTATGAAACCTTTTCGTGACCGAAACAACAACTAATGATTTATTCGATTATATATAGTAATTAAAATAAATGTAAATAAAATAAAACCAACAAATCAGTCACTAATACATTTTTAGCACTCACAAGACCTTTTCAAACAGTTTCACTCAAAACTATTAAGTACACCATCATAAATTAATTCCCGAATATAAGGAAAAAGGAGGGAACCAAAGTAGAATACCCATTGCATTACATAGTTGTTAATTCTTACATAAACCAAATAATTAAATTATTACAATTTATCATATGTCAAAATTGCATGTAAAAGAACAAGTGGGCATCCAAAAACCAGGTGCAGTGGTGATTATTTTGTGTATATTTCGAATATATCTGCGGCTATTTATAACCAGAAGCGTTTGATATAACGCGCAAATTGTTTTACTTGAAACTATATTGAAAATATCTCGATTTAAGACGCAGTTTTAAAATGCTTGTGCCGAGAATATTATTTCACTAAATAATGTGTAGGCAAACAGTTTAACAAAAACGTAAAATTACGCAAATATTAGAATATAAATAAAAACTCGTTAGAAAATGGCAGGAAACCTCTATTAAAACTTATACGGCAGTTAAAAAATAGCTCCAAACGTCATCTGACACTCATAGTTAAGAACAAGCGGTTCTGATGGTTGTTTAAGGGCATGTTATGTTTTAAAGAAGAACCTTTCCTTTACATATTCTTAAAGATTTATGTTTTTTTTTAATTTCTGTAATTTATGTTGTTTTGTATGATTTTTTCAATAAAGTGGATATGATCTCAAATTCAATTTAAAGCAGTTTATTTGAAATTTTACAACATGAAACGTAAAACTTTTTAAAAATAAAAAGAACTGTACTGGTTAGTCAGAAGATACTCCCAGCTTGACCTAAGATGAAAGGGGTGAATGAGATATCCAAAAGTAACATCCAATAATAACGTTCAATTAACAAGAGAAAAAAAATGATTTGCAACAAGTATAAAAAATATTGATATAACAAAAAAAATACATCCTTTAAAATATATAATAATAAATAAATAATAAATACCAATTTCAAAGGTTATATATATGGATAAATTGGTCAAAAAAATATCGACATTTTTTCTGCCTCCCTAGTGTGTATGTCTTACCGTTAACGTTAATTAAGTAATCCAATTTAGTTTCCACTTATTTTTGTGTTTATGCAAATACAATAGAGTAATTTTATACTTTTGTATATTTTTTGGCTATATAATATGCAACAATAATAAATAAAAATATTAATAATGTGTTATATATTTTTTTAATAAACTATACAAATTAATTTTGTGTCATGTCGTTTGTTATGAATTTCCTCCACGAAAGTCAAGTACATTGAAGAAACAAGGCGTAATATCAGTCTTATGTGTTATATGCCTGAAGATATTCATCACAAGACACAGGAGACATGTTTCATCATAAATATTTCATGAGAAATTCTATTTATATCATTGCGGAACCAAACCACCCTACATACCTGATTTAACTTCATTTGATTTCCGACTATTCTCTAAACTATAAAAACTCTTCTGAAGATCGAAAAAGATTATTCCGTAAATTTAATGTCAAAGGAGAAAAATAGAATATGGACCTTTTCACAAATGAAACATTCCGAAGAACTAATAATAATATTTTTTGATAGTAGCAGCAATAAAGGGTTCTAAAATCCTGACGAGTATATTTTTCAGCGATCTCCCGTATATTTCGCTTGAACCTTGAACGAGAAAAACCCTGAACATTTTTGAATTTAATTACCACCTGCACAACAAAAACCGAAAAGAAAGAGAACAACCCAAAAAAAACCCAGAACTAACCTAGGACTCGATTATCAGCAACAAATAAAAGTTTCAATTTGCAGACCACGTACCCAACACCGAGTTTTTTCCGCTTTTTGCATTTCTTTGTCAGCGTTGTTCGAGATATGGCCAAACCGATATCAGATATGGATAGACGGGATCGTGAATTCGAGAAGGAAATGAAACGATGGACAAGAAAAAGGAAAATATGAGGAATCAAATCTAATCGACCTTTACCAGAATACCTTTTAAGATTATGTTAAGGTTGAGCAAGATGAGATTTATGACGTCCGAAGTCAAGTAGTTCTCAACTGAAAAATTACTGACATATACAGCACTTTAATGTATTATTATATAAAATATTCATCATTAGAATATTTCTCTTTCACTACAGTATTATTCAATTGAAGCTGATTGTAAATATTACTTGATAGTGAAATATATGCTGGTGCTAAGAAAGCAAAGTGTAGATTGTTAACTAAACTGTGAAACTCTTGGCCCGTTAATAGACAAAATAATAATTAAGCAGATCTCATTGAAACCATAACAATTATCAGTTGCCTATAAAGAAATAAATAAAAGTGTCAAAATAGTTCCAAAATATATATCAATATAAAGTTGATAGTTGGACAAATCTGTCATTTTTTTGGAACGAAAAAACTAAGTAAAATATTAAAAATATATGTATGGTTAAGTTGGTTACAGACAGTTGGTTACTAAATTACCAATTTGTTTAATTCTAAAATAACTTAATAAAATATGTTTAAAAAAATTGATGCGACTTCACAAAATAAATAAGGAGCTCACTAAAAAGTAAATGATAATAATCGTTGTAACAACTAAATCAAAATAAACAAAAATCTTATTTAACCTATCTACTGCACGTATATTATACTCTACTATATGTACACAACTTAGCTTAATACCTACTCAAACTTATTTATCTATTTATTCTATTATTTATTATTTACAATATTATTTTAATTACTACCAACTGATCGGTTTGAAGTCGGTACGAGCTACAAATTAGATTTATTTTGTTCTTTATTTAATTTTGTGTATATGACAAGAAAATATATTATTATTTTGATCTCGCGATCTCCGGGTGTTGGCTGAAAGCTCTAACCACAACACCATAGAGGCAGTTGCCTGCAATATTCCTACTGCTTCTTATATGAAATGGATAGTGCTTAAAAGGCAAACTAAACGGCCTTTGCACTGAACGACATTGGTAAACAAACCCTTACTAAAAAATCTTCAAAAAACCCTGAATTGGTATAGCGTTCCTGCTTTCATCATCAGCTTACCTAAATAACTTCAAAGTATACAACTAGTTGTCTGTACGTCTCCATAATATTTAAAAAAATACCTCCTAACTGTTGAGGAGTGTCCGTCACATCAGCCCAGCAATAACATTATATAAGCATATCTGTTTATTTTAGATAAAAAAAATATGTGAAAACATTGTACGTGTCTTTGAAATTTGAGGATCTGATTCCACCATCAGATCCTCACTTAGTTCCAAGTAAACCACCTCTGGAAGTTTTGGACGAACTATATTTTTCTTACTTGAAAATGTAAAGTATCAATGTAAACAACTGTTAAACAAATCTAACCTAACTCTTAAATACGATGGATTTGGCTTTTTGTTTTGGCATTTGGCAACACTCAAAACGATATTAGCAACTTTCATTGGTTTTGTTGTATGATTCGAAGAAATATACTGCCGAAACTAATCAAACAATTTTATGAACTTATAGCGATGCTGCTCTGTCACATTCTATCCTGTATCATATTAAACAATGATTTAAATGTGGTTATTCTGATGGAAAAAATCAACAATAACGAGTAATACACGCAAAACCATACTCTTGCATGATAACAATCGGTTGCATGTTGCTACAGTTGTGAAAAATACATTATTGATCTTTCTAATCAGAATATATGTAAATAATAGTTCAATTAAAATATTTTGACCAAATAAATGATTATATAATAATTTTTGATAGATAATTTTATAATCATGCTGAATCAAACATTATGATAAACCGGTAATAAACTGGCATAATCAGTTCACAATGAAATTCAACGATTGATTTGATTTGATGGAAAAATAGCCTGCAAAATGTTATTAATTTTCAAACTAATATTCTTTCAGACTAAGCTGAAGGAATACCTCCTCAAGAAATCTTATGAAATATCTTCCCAACCACATGCGGCTGTGCAACAAAATATCGACAACAAAATATCAAAAATCTTGTTCCACCATAAATCAACAAGTGAAATTCCAATATTAATTAAATGAAACAGACGAGAGATAACATCCAAACAACGTGCTCATTGTTTAGCGGAAATAAAGGAAAAATAGCGGTTCATACTTAGACTTTCTATTACCATACAACCCAATTCCAAACGACACAGAATCGTTGCGCGTAATAACAGTTATTTTCATTAAAAGCGCAAGTAATTGTAGCGCTTTTGTTTTTATTGCTGTCTACAGTGGAGAAAGCCCGATAACTAATTTCCATGAATACCGTATTTTTAATTGCGATAAGTTAGTGATGATTTATCCAACATTTAAACTGATGATTTTGTGACAATATATCCGCAAACATCATTGAAAATATTTCTATCAAATACTGAGTCCGATATCAGAAAAATGACAGATCAAAAATGATAAAACCCATCACACAAGTCTTGCGACATAGAGGAAATATTTAATAAAGGGGTCGAACAATAAATTGAGGAAGTGGTTATTCCAACCAGGTATCTTGAAAAAACGCAGGATTTTATTCAAGGTCCTAAGATATTCCAAAAATACACTCAAAACACTTAATTAAATGGGTTATAAATTTCGCTATATTTAGATCAAATGTGATGTATATTTCAAAAAAGTGAGTTTTATTACCTTCAGATACACTTCCGCAACGTGAATTGTGTTGTAAGTTTTTAAAATTGGATAAATTTAGATATCTCTCGGTTCCAAATTAACTATGTGCTTTAGTGAACCGTTAGATGATAGTTAGTCCTTAAAATAGTTAATTAGAAATCGAGAAGGACGATACTACGTTAAAACATAACGAAGACCGTTTTATAAACGATGGCTTCATAATATAATAAATATATAAATTATAAATAATAAATATATCAACTATCTTGTTATTTTTAAATCCCATAATAACTTTGAACATTTGGAATATTTATTTACATTGGCCAAAAGTAACTAAACAGGTGTAAAATTAACTAGGACAGCTAAAAGTAAACAAGAACCATGGCGTGCAGTTATACTATATAAAAAAATCTAAAAATTTACCGTTGCTAATGCAATATGAAAATAGAAAATGTGAAAAAATAGCAAAATAATTCATTTTAGCTGATAGAAAGATATCGAAAAATAAACAGAGAAGTTGTTCATGATACATGAATCAGCTCATGTCATGAATTTTTCCAGATATTTTGGATATGACTCTTATTACAGCAATATTTTTATTACATTCTATTAAAACTGTTATATTTCAACCAAAAAAATCGATTTATGATAACAGGTCAATTGAAAAGTCCCCGGCCTACCATAGTAAAACACATTTTTTTGGTCAGTAACGAAAATTCCAATAACGCTATGTAATAGTCGCTGTTGATGGTCCTTCTTTTTCAAGGTAGTCAATGAAAATTATTCCATGCGCATCCCAAAATACAGAGGCCATAACCTTGCCAGCCGACTATTGCGTTTTCCCACACTTGGAGCATGCCCATCGTGTGCAGTCCACTCGGCTGACTGTCGATTGGACTTCGGAGTGAAATGATGGAGCCATGTTTCATCTATTGTCACATATCGATGCAAAAATTTGGGTTTATTACGCTTAATCATCTTCAAACACTGCTCATCAACTCGCCGTTGTTTTTGGTCAAAGGTGAGCTCGCGCGGTACCCACTTTGCACAGAGCATTCTCATATCCAAATATTCGTGAATGATATGATGTACACGTTCAGTTTATATCTTTAGAGTGTCTGCTATTTCATTCAATTTCAATTTACGGTCAACCGTATTTTCTTCCTTCAAAAAGCAATATTTTATCAACACGCGAAATTCCTTTTTATTAAAAAAACATATGGATTTAATTCTAGTAGAGCCATTTATGTGTCAGGCCCGGAACTTTCCAGTTGACCTGTTAGAGGTTTTTGACGAATCGCTGAATGATGCAGACTTCAAATGTTTCATAACAGATAATAAAATATTATATAATATCAAAATGAAAAATCAAAAACTTTTAAAGGAATACTACAGCGAAATTCACCACTATTGACCTAGAAATGACGCATTACTACATAATATATAATAATACAAAATAATAATACACATAACTTGTGTAATATTGCATGAAATTTTACCAAGAAATAACAATGTAATCAGGTCCAAGTCTCGTTATTTGCTACACAAAAGACTTGAAGAGCAGTTATTTTGCAAGTAATATAATTCCACACAAAGATTTCATAAATGTTTTAACAACTGGAAGATGTAAAAAAGAATAAAATCATTTTAATTTTTTGAACAGGCTTCCTATAATATTCAACATACCAGCACAACCAATACTGCCATGAAGATCAATCAGTCAACCTCATGGAAATTTAATAAACCCTCTGTTTAACATGGACTTCAAACCACAGGCCTCAAGTCCTTTATTAAAATTCGAATATTAATCGATGAGTGAAGATGCCTATCTTTGCTGGTCCTAGTACTAACGTCAAACATTACAGCATTGGTTGATTGATTTCGACTAACAATGACAAAAGGATATTGATGAAGAATAGAATATTATATTTTTGTTTTTAAAATGAGTTAAATCTAAGATCGACTAAAAAATCATTTCTCTTAGTTGGGATTTAATTTCTATCAATAATACTTTAAAATTAATTCACTATGCTTATAAAATTACTATATGCCATTACATATAAACAAAGAACATGAAAGATAAAAAATTAAAAATTAAATAGTCCTTCCCTGACCAACCCCTATAACGAATTTCATCCGATAAAACAATCAGACAAATAAAAACAACACGCATTCGTTATTTCGAGACGCATTCACTACCTATTTTTATCTGAAACAGTTTTATCGATAGAATGAGAGATACCACCGTGTTATTGTTCAAAAATTACGCTTTAGATTCCGTGCAATAACAACAACAATGAACTAATGATCTTTGTTCCGGAAACCGTATTAAACAGAAACAATTTTAAGATTTCAACTCACCTAGTTCTTGATTTTCTTGAGCTTCGTTACATCTGCCGACCACTCGGATCACAGCCCGTCCGGCCAACCTGGTGCTGATCATCATTGCAACCATCCTTGGATCGGGCTGCTCGCCCTCAGCCTCCACAGCGACTTGGCCGTCATATTGGATTGGTGGACGCATCTAGAGAAAATCGAAAAGAAGTCCGCATCAGTCGTTGAACTTTAGGTGTTGTCCACTCGAACAAAGATTATTTCTATTTTAAGCAGGAATCTATTCCTGGTAATAAGTAGTAGGTCGCGCATGTGACAGGGATTGAAAAGGTTACTTACAGGGAAGACGACGAATGTTAAAGTATTATGTAACTACAGTTTATACAGGAAGAATACTCACAAATATATTAGGGTCTAGTATAAATATTTTTCAGTATAAATTTCCTGTAGATCCTATCTTATACAGCAATTAATGCATCTCTATCTAAAAGTGACTAATATATTTGGTATTAAAATGGTGCGTACTTTAATTTACTAATTCCATAGATTTTGAACCTACAAACTATACAAAGAGCCTACAAAGAATCTAATAATAGCGGAATGATGATTTTCCACTCTCTAAAATATGCCAGTACATCAACTTTAAATGATTTAAACTTAAACAAAGACTGAATTAACAATCTTCTTATTTGTGCTATTGCCAATTCTCTGCAAAATTAAGTTTGTATTATGGTGTATCCGAAAAGTTTTGAGGTTAATTAATTTTTTCTGATTAACTTTAAGGTACTACTTAACTGACATAGGAACGCTCAAACTTAAAGTTCTAAAGACCTTGTGCCACATTCACAAAACATTCATCTTTCCAATAATCACTTGCTCATAAAGAAAGTCCAAAAAATAGACTATTTGTGCAATAATAACGTGCAAATTCCAAGTTTTCAATCTATTATTATAGAGGCATTAGTAATCTCAGCAAAAAAAAATAACAGTGAATATAGAAAACAAAAATATGAATAAATTTAGTTTAGTAAAAAAACATAACATCAAAAATAGTTTAAAACGGTTTTTGCGTAAAACAATAAGAAATCAAATATGACGAAAGTAGTTTAACAAAACTCATTTTCATTTCATGATTAACATTTTTATTATTAACAAAATTATTCCAACATAATATATTCTTATTATTCACATAGATATTGCCCCACATTGGCCAATAATAGAATAAAATTGCAGCTAAAATGAACTCAGGGAAATTATAACCACAACATATAGAAAATAATATACATAAAAAGGAGATTAATAATATTCAGAAATTAAAATAATAAATTATTATATGCAATTTCATAAAATAATTTAAATAATAAAAACTATATTCCAAAATAATACTGTAAGTAATATTACTAAGTAATTTTAAGGATATTTGAGTTTTTTGCGATTACAGCAATAATGATAATGCTAATTATTTTAATTGTTGGTGATTTTATACTGTTTCTAACTTGGAAATGTATCTGAGCAAAGTAAAATTATTTAAAAATGTGAATAAATTCATTAAAAGTCAATTAAATATTAGTTGGAAAGACAATGAATGTTGTCAGTAATTAAAAAATTAATAATAAACAGGAACACCATGAAAGTGTATAATAGTAAACGTAAAAATAACTCCAGAAAAGAATTTTGGCACTTAATCGATTATATCAACAATTAATCAATTATTTATTTCTAGTGAATATTCTGCTGGCCAATTATCATTATTTACGTATATTTTAAGTGTTTCTAGGAATATATGTACACTACCACTTGTAAATAGATTAAAGGAGATTAAATAATGAGCATAAGCAGGTTATGAAGAATCCTCGAACACCATGCGCCAACATGTTCCCACAGACCATAAAAAATGTGCACTACACACCTTCAAACAGTAGCCTTGTGTCTTCACAAAAATAATCGAACGACTATTCACCGATTATCCCAAAGGAAAATCACTAGCAACAATTTCTACTGTCCAAAACAACGTACCAACAACTAATTCACAGGGCGCTTTCACTTTTCGGATGCGCGACGTTCAAATGTTTCGCAGTTGGCACCGCGACGCCTTTTTATAGGCGACGAGCGTGTTTTGTTTTGGTTCCCCCCATCGACGTGGTACAAGAGGGGCCCCCCTTGTACCCCGCCGCCTATACCTGTCACAGGTTTCGCTGAGCATATGGTGCGCAGTCAGCTTGGCGCGTCTTTGTTTTGTTTTGTTGCGATATATTCCATATTTTTCAAGTTCACTGTACTTTAATGAATTTAGGTTTTGCGTATTGAGAAATTAACGTAAAATCGATACATAAGCAGGTGTCGTCTATTTTATTATGCTTTTTAAATATATCGATGCATCAAGTACCTTCTGTAATAAACAAAGAGGATCAAAATATAAACATTTAAAAACAGGATCCTTAATGTTAATCAATGTTTTTGTTATAGGTATTTAGATAATATTTCTTTCTATCAAATGCTGCAATTTAAAAAGATATAAAAAAAGTAAAACCTTAAATAGGTACTAGTTGTCTTCTGTTTAGTTAAGTAAATATATTGTTCCTTCGTTACAGTGGCAAACCATCTATATAAAATGGACATATTTTTAAGTATTCTTCTCAGAATGGAAGTGTGATTCACCAAGATTAGGTGAAATTAATATAAATTGAATACAAAAATATATAGTGAACATGTCCCTAAAAGTTATCATATATTTAAATATATCCACTGCCATATTGTATGCAATACTGGAGATATTTGATGTTTTTTTATTTTGAATACGTGATTGTATAAATAGTTTTGTTTAATGAGCTCATAGTATACCACAACTACAGAAAAAAGGGGGGAAAAGTTAAGATACATAAAACATAGTTAAGAAAATTACTTTCAAACGAACTTAACCTATTTAATCTGGTATGAATGCATGAAATGAATGGAATGAAATCCCGAAAAGAATATAGATTTCAATTTTTTTCACATATTTAGTAGTAAAAGGTATACTTATTATAAAACTTCGTTGAAAAAAAACAAAAATTCTTGAAATATGAGTCATTGAACATTTAAAATATTGCAGTTATTTGATACTTGCAGTGAAAAATTAAAATATGAGTTGGGGTTTTCCCCATTAGACCCAATACTTTTTTGTAACATTTCATTGGTTTTGGATGTTTTATTTTTTTTTAAATGTATTTGTCAAAAAATTAATTCTGCCAATTTTTATTTATTTTTTAAAAATATTATTAATTACTTTTTGATGATTTTATCTATATTCTGACTCATAGTATATAGTTGTAATCTAGTAAGTAATCTAGTTTAAGAATTTAACATAAAAATGTTATCACGAATTTTCTTAAATATGATATTTCACAATTTAGAAACAGTTTAATAATATTAATATATTTTAATAATGAATGAATGTAGTTGAAATTATTAATATGTAGATGTTACATCGCGTGATTGTTACGGCACTGGCTACGGACTGCTGCTGTATTCGAGCAATCGCGGCGCCTTGTGCAAGTGCTTGTGTTAAGATTGTATTGGTGTAACGAGTAAGATGTTTAAAAATAAACAGATATTGAAAAAGATATAGATTAAATAGTTCAAAATCCTGCATCCTCTCCTTTCCCCAAAATAAAATAGTTTTATGTTTTAAACACTTTATATTTCATAACTTATATAAGTACAGCTAGCATTAATTTGGTAAAAATTTAGGATACCAGAATCAGGAGCAATTCGCTCCATAGACATATATGTTGTAACTCATGTTCCACAAAATTACGAGAATTACTGAAAGACCAGTGACTTTTACTGTATGTAGTTTGGCGAGAGCCTACAAAGTAACGAAACTCCTAAGGTCAAGGTTACAGCAATGGAAAAGATGACCAATCATGATCAAGGTCTCCAAGTACAGAACGTCCAGAACGAAAATCTCAACCTACAAGTTCGTCAACAACATCTGCTTCCTTTTTCTTAGAAAAAAAAATGTATTAGCTTTTTTCTCTCAAAATTAGTTTAGAACGCACTCGTAGAGCGGACGAAATAATGAATGAAATTGACAAGTGAGGTGTCTCAACCATTTTCCCTATTAGTAAAAATTATTCCTTCTTGATAACTCAAATCTGATAATCCTGGATTTGGCTATTGCATTAAATTTTATTATTGAGACTTCTCCTTTTAGTGACTTTTAGTGAGGTTTCAAACGGTCGAGCCGTACCTTTTCAAGTCTGGTTTGCTGCTGGTTATAATGTGTATAACATAAAAATTACTTTATATCTAGAATCCAAGCATATGTAAAAAGTTACTAATTATTCCGCAATTGTAACAATTACATTTTTTTTTTATTAATTACATCTTACATTAGATATACTTAGTACAATCTTAATTTACAAATTAATGTAATACTAGTATTCTGTTGTACTTGCATTAATACACCAGCAAAGCGAGTACGAGATTAATACATCAGGATGTATTTTCTAAATTAAAATAAAACTAATCTGCTTAAGCTAAAGTTGAGAATACACTCAACAAGTTCGCGTGGTTTCGTTCGCTTCAATCTCCTGATTTTCTGCGTATTATTCAATAGCTGTGGTACTTCCACGTTGGTTTGATTTAGCAACCTTATTTTCATGGTTTAATGCGAAATCTTGGATTACTTCGTGTATCCATTTGATTCCGTGCAGATCTTCGTTGATTACGTAGCGATAAGCATTTGTAATTAATCGTAGAACCTTGTTTTGGCTGCGTTGGATTACTAGTTAGTTTGATGTTTTAGTGTGCAATTCTATTAATATCATACATAAGCCGGCTTGGTGGCGCAGTGGTAAAGGCGATAGGGCGGTCCTTCTACTGTTGCGATAGCCGCGGGTTTGGATCCTGCTGGGACATGGCCGTAAATTTATGTTTGTGATTGTTTAAAATAAAATTGTAAAATCAGATAAGAAAAATGATCCCAGTTACGCCAGTAACCAGACTGGGTAAGACCGAATGTCTTCTAGGATGATTTCTAAAGTTGGTCACTAGCCAGTCAGGTAGGCTCAATTCTGAGGAGCGTAGTTCGCCCACGTTAAACTGTAGGTCCAGTCCAGATAAACACATAGTTGGTAAAAGGAGACTTTAAAATATATTTAAAAAAATATAAAATCACACATAGTGAAATATACAGTAATTACATACACACAATTCATCTCAATCTCATTCTTAATTGTAAAATGCGTTGTTCTGGGTATACATAAATATGCCCCAAAAAAATTTTCATAATATAAACATCGCATTTCCAATAAAGATCTAAAAATAATTTAATATATCATCACTGTTTCAAAACCTTGTCCGACAATACGCAAAATGTAAAGAACGCAACACTAAAAAATAAATGACAAACAAAAGGAAATACCACTACGACATTAATGTTTCCATCTGAATAGAAAAACAGAAAGCAGCTGTAAAATTATCGACGTATTAGCTAGACGTTCAGGAGCAACAGCATCAGAAAAAATAACGTCCTAAATCATCTCTCAGCCGTTTGCCAAAAAGGTAAATGTTTTTCTTTTATTTTTTTTAAAGAAGGTATAAAGCGTATAACATATTTTTAGACTGTCTCGTGATACTTATAATTATACATTTATTACGCCGCCACAGATTGTTAGTGACAAAGAGAACTTTTGTAAAAGAAATATAGTTTGATAAAAGCTTTAGCAAAAATTATTGCCGTATTTTGTCGACAGAAAGAGTTTAAGAGGATATTTATCTCAACTCAATGCATCAAAAATATATTTTCAAATCTTAATATACTACGATTTTGAATTAATTTTGATAGATTTAAACTAAATGCTCACTTATACTTGTTAAACGAGGATTTCGGAAGGACAAATTGGATAAAAATATGATTATATTTTATCTTAAATAAGATATCGCAAATTCGTAGCTTTCGCCTCTGATCATACAGAGGAAATTCCGTCCAAGATTATATAACAATGAGAAATAACAAAATCAGTTTGCATAATAAGTGACGATGACTTATTCGCAAATTTGATTACGCTTTAAATTGCAATTTATTATGGACAATTAATTATAAGTACTAATTAATAATAAGTGGTAAGTAATACTTTATGTATTATCTATACAAAATAGCTTCCTCGATACCCTAAATCTCTGAAACAAATGTATAAACAACAACAGAGATAACTAAAAATATTTATAGCCAGCTTAATAGAGTAGTGGTGAAGATGCTCCTAGCCTGATTATTACGGTTCGAATCCCGTTCAGAGTCTTGGTGTTTTAATTTATGTTTGTAATTATCTAGAGGAAAAGAGTATTTGTGGATCTTAATGGATCATGATTCAAAACACATATTAATTGCTAAGTCCAAACCTGATAAATCAAAATTGCTAAAAACAGGCACCAAAAATACAATTTTTAATTATGTTCTGGTGAACATCATTATCTAGGTTGTTATATCGTCATCCGCGCTATATCCGCGATATATTATCTGTATTTAAAAATAGTCCAAATACATTTATAATTTATATAATAGGTTCATTCCATTTATTTCTATTATTTTGTCTGCATCTAAAACACTATTTAAATACAGATATGTTCAATTTTATCTTAAAAGATAATTAAACTTTTAACAAAAAAAAATATTTTCAAATAAAATACGTACATAATAATTGTTGTAATAACTAAATAAAAATAAATAAAAACCTTATTTAACCTATCTACTACATGTATTTTATATTCTGCTATATACACACAATTTGGTTTAATACATACCTAAATCTATTTATCTATTTAAAATATTATTTTACCCTCCCTTTGAGAGCTAAACGCTTTATAAATCTCTTAAATTTAAAATCAGAAAAGCAGTTATCTACAATATTTCTACGAAGTCTTCTATGCTATAGTTAGTACTTAAAAATCAAACCAAATGTCTTTTGTACTGACCTCCGATTTTCCGTGACATCAACTCAGCAATAACATTATACACAAATATCTGATTTTTTATATAAAAAATATGTGAAAACTTTTGAGGGTTTCTCTCGATTTCTCCCCCTTCACCGCATCAAATCCAGAATTAGTTCTAATGGGACCACCTCGGAAGTGCACTCTTTCGAATAAAAAAAGAATTTTGAAACTCGGTCCACAAATGACGGAGAAATCGGCGAACATACATTAAAAAATATAACATATATACAGCCGAACATAGAACCTCCTCCTTTTTCGAAGTCGGTAAGAAAACCAGCAATGAAGAGATATTTCGTACGATCTAGCAACGTTATTGATTGTATTATGTGAAAATATTAGCAGCATTATATGTATTATATTATAAACATAGATAAGAAAAATAATGTACCTACACATCAATTTAATTTTATGAATAATCATTCAACAGTTGACCATGTACATAGAATCACAGACATAATTAAAAAAAAACATAAGAAGAAGAAAAACATAATATGTTTGTGAAACAACATCTTGAACACTTAAACTGCTAAGATGAAGATGAAGCTTGCTCAACAATAAAATAAACCAAAAAGAGAAAAGTATTTTATTAGCTTCTATATATGTCTTCAATCAAAAAACAAAAGCAATGAATGTCATAAATACATTTTTGAGCTTTACATGAATAGCGTCAATGTATACGAACAATGAATAACTCAATACACCTAAATGGAAAACTGTTATTTGTATAAAGCAATGTCAAAACAATCGAACAGTTAGTTTCGGTTATTTAACAGTCGTTTTTTAACAATTTAATTGATACTTTCGATTTTTTACATAAAATTAAGTACCTAATATAATATTCATATAAACGTTCACTCACTGTCATTTGGCTTGGCTGGAGTCTAATTCTCGAATTATATTATATGTCAATAAAACATCATTGACAAGAAATGTAACTTTTCTTGTTTAATTCAAATAAAAAGATGGCGGAACTATCAGATAATGGAAGCATAGGAGCTCGAGTGAAAGCGTGAGTTCGAATACAGAGCTAGTGATAACAATTAAAAAAGAATGAATGAGGTAGGAAAACATTTTAAAAAATATAATAATATTACATTTTATAACAAAACTTATGCAAAAACTCCTAAAAACTACTTATTCAGATAATTAATTAATTTAAATACATTATGACAATTAACATATATCTACTAGCTATTATAAAACTCTATTTTTTAATCGCATAACTTTTGGAGCTAAAATATTTTACTCCGTAATAATAAACATGGTCTCGTATATCATATATGAAGAATATGCTCAAAAATGAAAATAAACAATATACAGTGGGTGGCTAAATTATTTGGAGCAATATTGAGATAATTTAATTTTCTAATTTAATTGGATTTCTCTAACAAATGAGTAGTTGCTGATCTCTCTGGTAATATATTTTTTATTTGTATTATAGATACAATCTATTGGGACCATGAAAACTACAAAAAAAATATACAAAACTGTTTTACAATCTTTGTTTTAGTCATTTTAAACATTTTATGTTTATTTTATTATTTGTTTATTGCTTTGAAGCAATAAGAGCTTGTATGCATCGGGGCATTTTTCCTGGAGCTTGGAGTTGTGAAGCCATTCTCTGATAAGAGTTTCAATTAACTGCTGCTTGGCGGTAAATACTTCTTCTGCAATCACCCATTTGGTGAGTTCCCACATGTTTTAAGTGGGTTTGATATCTCCTTGGCCGGAGAATTCATCAGATTTTTATTCCTGAATCCAGGAATTTTCCAGAATTTTATTCCTGAAATAAGGTTATTTAAACAAAATATTTATATCCCTATGTGAACTAAAACATACATTCATACTTGAAATACGTGTGATCAAAGAACACAGAATAAACTTATAGTTGCCAAATTTTTTAACCAACTAAAGAACGTTTCTTATGATTGCGAAACAATCAAAAACAGAGACTGATAGAATACAGCAGTCGGTGTCTAGTCTGACGTCAAGTAAGGTGGTCCTAATGATCTGGTAAAGCTGAAAGGTAATTGACCGGCGTGGTAACACTGTGAATTGAGAGCTTTGTTCCTAATTTAAAAAAAAATTAAAAAAACAGACAACCACTTAATCTTAACAATGCCAAAACATATTGTCTGTGTATATATTTCTGATATTGAAAAATTCGTACAAGTTTGGTAACAATTAATTTCGGTTTTATGATAAAATAGTGTACTATTGGCTCACTTAATGTTTTCAAAATAAAACATATAAACTGTTTCAAAAAATATAGCCTAATTAATAATAAAATATTTAAGTTAATGAGTTCAAAAATTCAAATAAATCACCTATAAACTTTTGCATAAGCATATTTAAGAAGCTTCGTCAATTTTTGATAAGAAAATATGTAATATCTGCATCGTTATACCTAGTCGTTATGGTAATGGATCTTTTGACTTGTCCTTCACGTCTTTGATCTATTTCCCATGAACTTGGTTTCAATTTTGAGTTTTCATTGTATTTTCGTTTCTTTTCTAAATGGCATATTTTTAGCAACGTGTGATAATGTAAACGTACAAAACAAAATCCTTATGTTTTAGCTTGACTAACAGTTTTTGGGACGACGACATAGTGCAATCTTAAATGTTAAAGGGCGGAAATATATGTGCTATGTCATTATATATTTTAGTTCATTATTATGACATTATTATTATTATAATTATTATTTTATATATTTTAAAGTCTCCTTTTACCAACTATGGGTTTATCTAGACTGGACTAAAGTATAACGTGGGTTCCGAACCACGGTCCTCAGCTTAATGCCTACCGACTGGCAAGTGACCAACTTTTAAAAATCGTCCCAGAAGACGTCCGGTCTTACCCAGCCTGGTTACTGGCGTGACTGGGATCATTTTCCTTGTCGGATTTTACGCTTGCCTAGAACAATCACAAATTTTAAACAATCACAAACATAAGTTTACGACCATGCCCCAGCAGGATTCGAACCCGCGGCTATCGCAATTAATTTTTCGAGATAATAATTAATTGGGTTAAAATTTTAAAATCCTCATATTCATGCACTTTTGGGGTCTTACCTCTGAAGCCCAATTCACTGTCATTAAGCATGAAAGCACTAACGCCAACTTATTTTACTTCAGCATTACCATGTGGTTCCAAAAATAATCGATAAGTTTTATCAATAGATTTTGTAATATTAAGTAAGTAAAATTAAAGTTCCCGAATAAACATCATTTGTGACGTTTGTTTAAAAATTAAAATACGTATTTGTGACTCAAATATTAAATTACACAAATGAAAATGCGATCTATTGATCTTGCCACATGAGAAGATTCGGTCACATTGTTTAACATTCTACAAAAATATATGTATATATATATATATATATATATATATATATATATATATATATATTGGCTCGAATTGGCTGTTGACAATAGAAAGTCGAATTAATTATATGGCATGTTCGAGCAGCTTATTATGAAAAATTTCTTTTCAATCCCACCAAATAGTTAGCACAGCCTTCCTTAGTATTATCAGTTGCAAGTTACAATTCTAATAATCATAAAATGCCTTTTATAAGTATTATATATGATCCTAATATTTTATAAGTAATTACATCTTATTTTAGCTATGCCTCGTACAATCTTAATTTACAAATTAATTGATTGCTACTATTCTGTTATACCTGCATTAATAGACAAGCAAGACGAGTACAGTATTAAAACATCAGTATGCATTTCCCAAATTAAAATAAAACTAAACTACTTAGGAATACACTTATTATCTAAACAAGTTCGCGTAGTTAGGTTCACCTCACACTTCTGATTTCCTACATGTTCCCCAGTAGCCGTATTGCTTCCACGGTTCAGTGATTTATCAACCTGATTTCACATTTTAAGGCGGAATCTTGAAACACTTCGTATATACATTTGATTTCGAGATTATCGTGCAGCTCTTCTTTGGATACGTAGCTATAAGCGTTAGTAATTAATTGTAAAACATTGATTTAATTGCGTTGGATTACTAGTTGGTTGATGTTTTAGTGCAATCCCATATTTACACCACATAGGTCATCCAATCTCTTTGATTTTAGGTCAAGTTGAGAGTATCTTTCGACTAACCAGTACAGTTGCTTGACTTTGACTCTAATCTGCTCTGCTTTTTGTCTAGCATGATATTTTCAATTAAACATACGATCGAGATATATACCGAAGTACTTGACTGATTCTGCTTCAAGTGATATAATTAGGTTCTTTTTCATTTCACCGCAAAGAAAAATTAACATGGACAGATTTGGAGCTATTAAGCTGTATCTTTCAGTCTCTAGCCTCAGGTGAAATATAGTCAATTCCTTTTTAGGATTAAGGATGTTATCAATTTATGTGACAGCCTCCATTGGATTACAACTACATCGGGCCGATAAACAGGATTTATATCTATTGTATATTCTATATCTTTCGGTTAGAATATGTTAGCTAAATGTCCTGCGAATAATTTAGTTTTTTATCATTGCGTAAAACCTATTCATTTCGATCATTTTTAATAGGCGAGACTCTGATAATTGGTCTCTAAAGATTTTCGTCTGCTTCCGGGCTTAACTGACTTACATATTTTTCGAAGCAACTTTATCTGTAAATTTATTAATAGGATAAGGCTTCTTTGTTTTTTTTTCAGAATAGTCCCGCGTAGTGTTAACAATATTGGAGTACTATCACATGATAGTTCGCACAAGCTCTCGATTTTTATTTCATTTGATAAGATGCCTTTCGAAATGTAAAAGTCCAGTAGACTTTATTATTCGGTGGGTCAGTAAGTGGATTGGTGCCCTTAATGGTAATTATAATTTGTAATATTAATTGCTATGAATAATTCATTTCCTTTTCCAGATGTTATTAATCGTGAACCCCAAGCTCTGTGTTTAATATTAAAGTCCCTTCCAATAATAAACCTTGGATCTAATTTTAAATATAAATCTCTATATTGTTTTGTTATTTTGTATTTTGATTGGAGAGATCCTAATATGACAACTAAAAACGTTTTCTTAATATAATTAAAATAATTACAATACTCTAAGTTCAATCAAACATGAAGAACTAAAGAACACTGTTCCACTGACCTACAGGCACGGAATGAAATAAATTCATTTGGGGGCATATCAGCAAACTACTATTTAAAGAAGGAATGATTAAGAACTATTTAAATTGAATATATCCGAGCGAGCCAAAATCCCTTTGTCTCTCTGAACATTCTTTTCTTTGACTGTCTTCCCACTACTTTGCATATCACAAAAGCGTTCCGTTCCTTCTCGGTGTCGGTTTCCTGAAAACCGACTAGGAAATTCCCAATTGGCAAAAACATCGCGCGTTCAGTGAAAGCCGTTTACCCGGCCTCGATAAAAAGATTTTCGCAGAATACCTTGGATCCGAGCCAGTTCCCAATCCAAAAATAATCATTTTACGTCTGTTCTTGGTCTTAACTTGCCAGGTTGCTGACGGAACTAGACCTCCGATCGTGCATGTGTGTACATATATTTTTTTGCTCGCTCTCTCCCTCCCTGTCTCTCTTACGCTCGCCAATACAGTCATCCTCGTGCGATCTACTTTATTTACGTATATAAAGTATCGTTTCTTTGTTTGCAAAAGAAACAAACTGAAGCACAAGACGGCCTGCTCGGATAGATAATCAACACTATGAGGTAAAATTAAGTACGGAGGCTGCAATAAATGTGCGCTATTAATGCGCACTAACCCAAAATAAAACAGTATCGAAAACGTTCAGTTCTTCAATAATTTCTCTGAAATGAAACGGTGTATTGTGAATGTTGTTCTTATCATTCAGAATAATTATCAATATATAATCTAACACCCATTATATCCCATGAGTGAAGCTAAGTCAACAAGTCTTCAGTTTTGATCGAATTCGAGAGAAAAATATCGATAAATCGATACTTGGCAATATTTTTCATTTTTTTTTTTCAGTTTCGAAATATATCGGTTAACAAAAATATCCACAGATCGATCAACAAAAATTTCAATATACCGACCAAAAAACTAACGGCCAAAAATATCGATACATTGATCTACGATCTTATACATTTAATATTCCAAATAAATTAATAATAATATTTAATAAAATAATATTTAATTATATTCTAAAAATAAATTTACAATTGTAAAGATGAATTTAATTCACAGTACAAAATTCCACAACTTACACTTGAACTTATTGCAATGGTCATCTAACGTATGAATTCCATCACTACAGTTTTCTGGTAAGTCTGCAAAATGCACTTATACAACAGCTATTACCTCTTCGCTTGATGAAAATGATTTCCCACGTACCTTCTTGAGGCGTGAAAGAGTCAGGGAGAGATAAATCTGACAAACACGTCAGATGTTGAAAAAATCCTACTCTAGCAGATGGAAAATTGGAAAATTGATGGAAAATTTTCTGTACAGTTGTGGAAGAGATATATCGATTTATTGATATTTTGAAATGTATCGATTGCCAACATCTTTTGTTCCGAAATATCTATATTTTTATTGGATTTGGTTACATGTTCGACCTTATTTTTCAGCTTTGTATGTTTTGTATTGAAATTGAAAATTGAAAATATTGTTTGGTATTAGAAAGGAATTTAATAAATGCAATAAGTGAGTACACTGCTATTTTAGATAGACTGTATAGTCATTTTTCGTGATTCTTTTGGTTTAACCCTCTTGAAATAGAGTGTTGTAAGTGAGCGAAAAATCGGAAGTAATTTAGTGTAAAAACCATTCAATTTGCTTTTTAAGCACTAACCTTGTGATATGAGACATCGTAGAAACAAAGTAAAGTATAGTGTAGCGGTTAGAAAGTTATGGTCACACGCGGAGGTCGCGGTTTGGTTCTCAACGAAAGCAACAACTTTTTTTTAGTTTGATTAGAACATTTGTCAAATCACCTAGATTAGGTAGCGGACCCCAGAGCCTGAAACGTTCCTTATTTTCAATTATTGCCTCTTTATTCCTCTTTTTCCTCATGCTGGCTGTACTTTTACTTGGGCCATCCATTGTAATAATTATTTTTTATTGGATGTAGTTACATGTTCGAACTTATTTATCAGCACTGTATGCTTTTTTAACTGGAATAAAATTAAAAGGAAAATATTGTTTGCCATTCAAACGAATTTAATAACTACAATAAGTTCACTGCTATTTTGGATAGACTATATAGTTATATTTCGTGATAGTTTCTTTTGTATTAACCATCCTGTAATAGAATATATATATATTGACTCTTCTTTAAGCTATTGGTATTTCATTTAGTTGATACTGCTATTCATAACTGTTTTACAAAGTATAACGTCTTCCTCCCTACCACCGCATATTCAATCCAATCGAGTTGATATGAGGAATGGCAAATAATTGTTACAATGGACAAGCAAGAACTGTTTGGATATGTGCAGAAAAGCATTGTCTATAATAACACCTTCGGTTTAGATGCCCTCCATCAGACACACAGAGAAAGAAATTGACAAATGGTGGAATCGTGAACAAATTTTAGTTGGATTGGAAATTAACAGCTCAGTGATTGACTTCAACAATGACTCAGAAAGTGACAGTGGCTAAATGAACTTTCAGGATATGTGATTATGATGCAATGCTTCCAATTACTAAGACAGAGTGATGAGAGAGGAGACAACTAAAGGTGCGCGTATAATTAATAGAGCATAACTGCTAAACTGATAAATTGAATTGTAGGGTGTGATATGCATGCATAGATATGTTTATAATTGTTCAGAATTATACAGGAGCATTAGGTTAAAATATTTAACGAGGAGATTAATATTAACTGTTTTGTAGATAAGGTAAATGTGTTATGGAGAATGCAGTGATTAAATCTAATTTTATCAATAATATACACAGGTAGTAGCAATAGAAAGTAAATCGAAATACAGTGATATCAAAATGACGAAAGCAGATCAATAATATAAGTATAATGTTCTTCTATAAAAAAATCTTTATGCAGACACGATTCAGCATTACCACATGACAACAATGGGCCAAAAGTTACAAAAACCGTAAAAACTTACTGGCTTACAAGAGCAATCTGACTCTGTTGCTATGGCATCCAAAAGTGACTGGAAAAAAACGCGATAAACAAAGAATATGTTTTTTATTTGATTTCTTCCGAAATAAAACATTACAGATTGAACTAAATATTTGTAAAATAACTAAACAATAGAAAAATGAAGTCTTGACCGAGCAAAATATTGATGGTCAGCACGTGAAAATAAATGGGTAACATTCGGACGAATAATAACACGAAAAATTTTCCCATTAGCAAAACATTCGGAGCTCCATGTTTATTTTGTTGCAAGAACCGATCGCGTATAACGGACGCGATTTATTACAAGCTACAAAGTTTCCAAAAATAAACTGCGGATGTGAATTTAAAGCTAGCGATTCCGACGCAGTTCCTCCTAAACGTCCAGAAATCTGTTTGGACAGCTCTATTTTTAAACAACCAAGGTACGTTTTTCATTTTCTCTTTGTTGTCATGTACATCAACAAGCTGTTAGGCAATATACGAAATGTTGATGCTAAAACATCGACACTATTATTATTGAATGTCAATCAGTCTGCCCTTGAAGGAACAACATGATCATCATCGATCCAGACGAAATTTATAAAGTCCTAAATTATAATTACTGTAAGAAGAAGTTTGTTCATATTTTCTTGATATGTTTTTAGCATTGGGAATTATCGACTGAAATTAACTATCGACTGTTTAGTAATTGACTACTTTTTACTATCGACTCTTTCAGTCATTATTTTTGGTTCGACTGATTTTACTACTTTTTACCAGTGATTGTTTTAGTCGACTGTTTTCAGTCGCTATTTTCGATCCGACTGATTTTGTTACTAGTTACTATCAACTGTTTCAGTCGTGTACTTTTAGTTACTATTTTTGGTTCTACTAGTTTCATTCGACTGATTTTTAACGTTCTGGCTCTGTAGTCCTTGACAAAAATATACCCAATTTATGCTTACATAGATTTATATGTAAAATACATATTGACGGAAAAAAGTGGAAAAAATATAACACAAAGATCCCTCCATAAAGGTCAAGGTATTGTTAATTTGCTGTCCCCGCTCATCAACTGGACCAGCAGGCTTCCTTTCTCTATAAAATCTCTCCTGTACAACATACTGGTTCGATCAGTCGTTCTATACGGCTCCATTTCCTATCTACAATACGTCTCACCTAGACAGATGAAACGTCTTCAAGTCTTTCAAAACAAAATTATCAGGAGAATAATCAATGCCCCGTGTTTCGTTAGTAACAATCAAATTCATAGAGAAACAGACGTCCCCCAAGTTCACGATTTTATATCCGAGATTTACTCCAGATATTTCTCAACTCCTCGTTTCTCAGACGATAGATGTATTACCAAGCTACCCGATATTTTAGGCCAATAACTCATTCGACTCACAGCCGACTCTTCGTCGTGCTCTAACTCCAAATTGTCTCGACCTTCTCCTACAAGCGATTAACTCATGTACCGCAAGCTGCGTGATGTGTTAACGATGCCACGTCATTGCCTGGCCCTTGTGCCTCTTAACGGTGTTAGCGGTTAGGGGCACCCTCCTTACTAACAGTAAGAAGTATCAGCTAGAGTCATTGGATCAGCTGATGGGTGGGGTATAATGGGTAGGCCAGAGGCCGTCTCCACATAACCAGTCCAACTCGCTTATTCCTGCGGGTCTTCCCGACCAGGTATCTGTAACAGGATTTCCCTTCCCGGTTCCAGGCCAAAAAAAAGTATATAAACAAAAAACTATTAATGACCTTGAAGATATTATTTTATTTGACGGAAAGAAGAGGCTACTCTATCTCACTCGTTCAGGTAGTTTTTACACAGATGGCCGGATAATCAGGGCCGTATTATATAACATATATGACTTAAATTACACTTAGTTTCAGAGGCTGATTTATACAATAGGCGCAAACTGTACCTATGTTCTGTTATATAATATTACTTTTGTCATAAAAGATCACCTATGAACCATTCCTTGCAAACTCCGAAAATGGGAGAATGAGAAACGAGAATCTTCACTTTATATTTAAAGTCTTTTTTCTACCAACTAGGGTACATATAGACGAGATTTACACCTTAACCAGGACTCCGAACCACGGTTGTCGGCATTAAGCCTACCAACTGGCGAGAGAGCAACTTAGAGATAACCCCAGATGTCATCCGATCTTACCTGGTTACCGGCATGACCGGGATTCTTATAGGATTTTGCACTGTTGCCTAATATATAATCACAAACACAAATTTACAACCATTCTCAAGCAGGATTCAAACCCGCGAATATCGCAATAATACGACGATATTACAACCGAGTCGGCGTTTCCGACTATGTTCGGAGTTTGGCTACGAGTTGTTAATAATTTATATTATTGAACTATAAAAAAGCGTGTTTAATTAAAAGGATATATCACATTTTATCCCTGATGATCCTCATTCCAGCTTGTGAAAAATGTGAATGCTGAATATTAAACACCTCTTTCTACAGTATAATTTACTAGTATTTTCTAGGAAAAAAATTATGAACATAAAGCAGTGAGTAATAGAGGCAAAATCAACCACTCGCGTAAAAATACTGAGCCACACATTTGCAAGAGTTGTGGAGGTTACATGGTTGCAGCTCGAACCAGAAGAGTTGTTACACCCAGCTTAGTCACCAGATAATCGTTCAGCTAGCAGCGCTGTGTCGCTTTGCTGAAACACGATTTTGAAATAGTGAAGAAATGCGAAAATGGACCTATAGTTGGATCACTGCCAAACCAATATCGTTTTTTCGAAGTGCTATTTCGATTGCTGTTGAAGCAATGTTTCACGATGAATGCCATTTTAAAGTGAATAAATTATCATTATACATACAAGCACTGAATACATTTTACAATTATATAACAATTACAATTCTATTATTATACAATATATACAGCATATTTTTGAGCTTCAATATGGGCAAATACATATTCCCCTCCTAAATAAAAGAACACATAGAAACAGCTTTAATAGCAATTAGCAATAGCTCGATTATTCAATAGTATTCGCAACATTCGTACACGTAACGCAATGAATAATTCAAAATGCTTTATAAATTTACGGATTTGTAACGCTCTAAATATTAAATACCTTTTCTAAAATTATACGGTTTTAATTGAAACCATACGTTACCAAAAACTATTTTGGCCTAAGCAGAGCCAGGACATCAGGTTCGCCATATGAATTTTTAATGTATCCACATAATGTATCCAATGTATGTAATTTTAGTGTATCCAAATTTGCACATAGTGGTTATTAATTAATGGAAAATAAGAGCAATAGTTTTTATGTAACTAATTGTCGAAATTAATTGATATTATATAAAAAATATTATTTTGCTTTTTATTAAATAGCCACTTTCTTTTTTTAAGAAATCAATTTGTTTATCATTAATGCAGTGTTACTAGTCATTATCGACTAACCAACAGTTTATTTTTGCCATAATTAGCTTTTTGCTATAACTAGTGTTTTTTATTAAATACTCTTCTACTATAAGATCAAATGAATTTGTTTTTTTGAATCTGCGTCCTGCTCGATTATTATCCAATACTTGCAGTATCTCGGTGTTAACATGGCATTAGAGTCTCCTCCACATGTCCTATTAGCGTCCCCATAACGTTTTTAAAATTTGATTATACAACAGCAACTTATTATGTACGGATAATTGAAATTATTTTTCTTTCTTTTTAATGTGCTTGAAGAAATGGATATAATGCATTAACTGTATATATCTAAAAATAAAATTTTTCTTTATTTATTAGCATCTTCGTCTTGGTAATACATTCGTTCTAACACTCAATTATTTCATGCTCTTCTTGTGGAGTGATTTGTCTTTGATAACTTTGACAGATTTCATAAGCTTCTGTCCTTTCATCATCTCAAGTATTAATATTGGAAAGCGTTTTAAACACAAAAGCTATTTACTTGAACAACTATTTTACATAAAGAAAGAAGTGCCGACAGCTATAAAAAACTATACTGACGATTTAAATCATCACTTTTCAGTCACATTAGCACATATACATGCTACGACCCTCTAGGCCACCACACGTTCACCTACAGCAAGTTCAAAGGTTGGCAACGCTGGTGGATTGGAACCATGGGGTCCTCCACGACGACGTCTCGCTTTCTTTTCTTTTCTCTATCCGAGAAACACACTTTCCGACCAACTGACCGATCCGACGAACATTCCTACAACACCTCCGTCCTAAAGAAACGACCACAGGAACTAAGGCTATGTTTCACAGCTTGAATGTTTCCTAATTGGAATAGTTTATGGCTAGAGGTCTTTGAGCACTTCAAATCTTCCTTTTCTGGCCTTACAGATTCTGATGCGATACTTTTGCTCGAACTCCGAGTACCTACTTCGAATACCTGCGGAATGAATATCAACCAAACGCCAACTTGTCTTGGGGCCAAAGTCGACTTCCATCATCAAATTCAAAAAGTACTTCATTCTATTCCACCAACTGACTTTTAGCTGTAGAATTCAACGCACATATAAGCTTAGCTAAAACTAACTGCAAAAAAGTTTTAGGAAACTTTGTTTATTGAAAAATTGATGATAGTTGTTTGCGTTTAATGTCATTTACTTCATTAAATAATGTTCGTCCTTCCAGGAGGCATTAATTCACGGGTTTGGATTATGTCTTTACTTAGCTACCGCTTTCGGAAGTAAGGGCTTGCAAGTCTTAATTATCTACACGACAAGGCAACAATGGTCCCAACGGGCAAGATGTAAAAAGTCATCTACAACCAAACGCAATTAAAACTATCTGTGAAATTGAAACTATCAATAACAATATAAATAATGAGAAATGTGCCCACTAGATAATTATAAAAAAAGTCCTATATATCCGATGAATGAACAAAAGCGTGCAAAAGCCATCGATCCAGATATGTTTAAAATTAAATAGAAATGTTACACAAAAATCAAAATTGCAGAACCCGGTTATTGGAATAATGTTGCCCCTAATATGGAAGTTTCTGTATCGAAGCTTGAATATTGGATTTTATACCAAATACTTAGAAACTGCAACAAAAAAGTAGATTGAACTTTAAAAAATCAGAAGAACATTTCTAAAGTTACAAATATCATAAAAATTATAACCAAACCTACCGGCTTGGTTGGCGCAGTGGTAAAGGCGACAGGATGGACCACCTACTGTTGCGATAGTCGTGAGTTCGAATCCTGCTGAGAAATAGTCTTAAATTCGTATTTAAGTTGGTCACTCTCCAGTCGGTAGACTTAATGCCGACGACTGTGGTTCGGAGCCCACGTTAAGGGTGTAGGTCCAGTCCGGATAAACATTTAGTTGGTAAAAGGAGACTTTAAAATATATACAAAAATATATAACCTATCCATTTAATATGTCCCGTCACAAAATGAATCATTCTAAACTAACGATAATCTCCCGACACATCATATTTTTCTCTGAACAGAACATTCCATATTTAATAGTATTCTTCAAAAAAAACGCTGCTTCATGAAAAAAACCAGAAATAGGATGCAATTGCGTTAATTTCGATTAAAAATAAACAAGTGAACGACGGAATGGGTTCATCGATCACAGGTGTCCGTCTCATATTGGACAGCAACCAAATTATATTTGGACTAAGTAATAATTCTAAACAAAGACTGGCTAAAAATATTGTCTGATCTAAATCGTAGGACGTATAGGGAATATTACAAGTTCTTAAAATAGCACCATCAATGAATTAAGAGAAGAAGAGAATTAATTTTCAAAGAAGGAAAGTTTATTTCTCGTTGGGTTTTACGTTTTTACTTATACTTAATCATGAACAACCACAAACGTATATTAAAAACATATATATATATATATATATATATATATATATATATATATATATATATATATATATATATATATATATATATATACTCTTTGCGGGATATTATGACTATTGCAACGGTGCTGATTTATTTGACATAAACACAACTATACACAAAATCGTTCTATCACAAATACACAGTTTAAATTACACAAATATACATGGGTGTGCCCAACCAAAAGGTGTTAATAAGGTAAATTGGTGGGCTGAATTCAACAGCCCGTTTTTAAAATTGGTTATAGTTTTCGAAACAGTTAATAAATTCATTATTTTATTATTTTCGGCCATTAATGGTCATTTATTGAATTAAAAAGCATGAATCTGAGGATGATTAATTAACAGAGGATGAATTGAGTTTTATATACTGCTTGAGATCTATTATACGCATTAGGGTGCAGCAAATCTTATTTGAATGACTCAATCTGATTCAACTTAAAATATATTTATAAATAATTATGTATGGTGAATCAAGATATACATCCACTGAAACTATTTGAGAATTAGTCGGCCTAAAAAAATACCAAAAAAAAAAGTTTGTAATGCCGATCGTTAAACATAATTAATTATATTATGTGAACACTCAATTAGAGAGGACCATCTGCAAGACATAACAAGGTAATTTTGTGTCTTGTAAAACTGTAAAGTTGTAAGTAAAATTCTTAAAGTTAGGTATAATTATAAAAATTGCTGTTTCTGGCTGTCACTTGTTTTAGTAGAAAAAGCTAAAGGAATGGCCACTGACTACTAGTTGGTATTAGTAACTACAACTCTGATAAAGTTAGTGTTTTAAAAGAAACTTGAAAGCAGAGTAGCATGGCACCACACCGTATAGAAAGGCGATTTTCTGAATAAATTCGCTAAAGCCATACCATGCAAGAAATTATTAAAAATTTTTGAAGTATTTTCTAGTCTATTAAATTCGATGGTTTTGACTTATCTTTGGCTATACAGTGATGTAGTTATTGAATACTCAATATCTCGACATTTTTTAATTTTTCGTTTTTTGATTTGAAATAATCTGCCGCTAGAGCCCATCAAGCACTTTTAGAAATATACGGTAATACTGATTCGTCATTCAATGGTGATTTTGAAGTTAATGATGAACGGCTTGGAGGAACAAAAGTTCAAAAGTTCGAAGAATGAATTGCAAAAGTTACTGGATGAAAACCTAGCTCAAAAGAATGAGTAGTTACATCGTTCTTTCGTCGCAGAATCCTTGGTATAGTTTTACGACATATACTTAAGTTTTGTGGGAAAAAATCAAGATGTGCAGAAAATGTTTTTCAAAAGATATTCGTGTTCTAATCTGGTAGTAACTTTGTAATCCGGTGATTTAGAGTTATCGAGAAAGTTGCGAATAACACTTTGAATGTCAGCCATTAATTTTAATTAATTTTGATTGAATATCAGGTCGGACAAATATTCCTTCTTTGATTTTTGCATATGACAGTTTGGGAACAGCTTGGTTAAATACTGGGAAATCGGTCTTTCGCGATAGGGCGCTTTGACAAAGCACTTAATCAGGTCAAGTTTAATGTAAAGAGGTGATAATAAGATAGCAACATTTCGTGAATACAGATTGCATTCCAAACAATACACCAATAACCTGTAATGAATATGTAAATCAATTAACATTTCGAAATTAATTAAAATTAATTTATATATTATAACACTATCACGCATCAGAGCCACATTTTCAGCGGTACGAGACGTCCGTTGTCTTTCAGAACGAGGTCTGTCTGCTGTCGTATCGTTCTGCCGAAAATTCGCATGTAAACGATAAATTCTGGTTCTGTGAGACACTGAACGATTAGGATATTTTTGACGCAATTTTGAGTACGCTGAGTGACATTAATGGAACGATTATTTTCAATAAATATTGTGACTATTTCTGCTCGTTCTTGTGGCGTATATTTACCCATAATAAAATTTGGACGTCTACACAATACAATGGTTAAAGCGAAATTGAGCAAAATGGTAGTGGGACTTTTGCTCCACCTTTTCTTTGAAGAATGGCAAAATGAGTGATTTTCTATTTCTGTATACAATGATTTCTGTTTTGATACGATTGTGTAAATGTATAATCCAGAACTATTCCTAGATATTGCGCCGTAAAGTTGTTAATTATTTGTATTCTTTTTAATATCGCATTAAATTAAGCACCTATTTCTTGTTTGTTTGTTATTGGATTCATTTTTAAATAAAAATCACACACTTCCAGATGAGTACTACCTGACAGGAATTTGTTTTACATACCACTTATATAAATATTCCTTAACAGCATTTAAATGATCGATGAGTGCATTTTCGTCCTCTTCTAAATCGAAGCTCTAATATACGCACTGATGCTTCAACCTTTTGTTTCAGAAAAATCGGGCACATAAACAAATCATGCATTAAAAATGGTTGCGGCATTTCTGTTAGGCTAATCCCTGCAGAAATTCAGTAATGACTCTGTGCCTCCTTATTACCTCCTTTATTACCCAGGGACACCTGAAAGAAGCGATTCGTCTAAATAAAGCGATATTATCTAAAAGAGCCATTATTAGGTCATTGGATGTATTTTGAACAAATGGAATCAGAAAGCACTATGTCTGGTTTGTACACTGGATGCGATAGGAGCTTCCGTTAGAATTGCAACAGTATATACTTCTCAGTTCTTGTAACGTGTAGCCAAACATTATCATGCAAGAGTATGACTTAGCGTCTGTTACTCGCTATTGCTGGTCTTTCTTGCAACAATAAACATTGAATGTTTTCAACTGACGTCAGTAGACATTTAGAGTAACAGTTTCATACAGTTTGCTGATCCCATCATATACACATTAATAACTATGAATATTCCCCACTCAGCATCTACTTTTTGCGCTTGAGATTCTCATAATAAATTTATTTTTCATTGCATAACATACGCCACAAAAAAATTATTTTTGCATCGAAAGCGATGAAACCGTAATGTTCAAATGGTTTGAAATCGCATTTTAAGTAAAATCCTGGCGCAGTTATTCTTCCCTTTTGAAGTCTTTTCTGTTGGATATGGGGAAACTATTCTAAAAGTTCCTTGACAGTTTGAGCTAGATTTTCATCCAATAAGTTTTACAATTCATAGTCTTCAAACTTTTGTGATCCTCCGAGCCATTCTTCATCAATGACTTCAAAATCACCACTAAGCATCATCACCGTATATTTCTAAAAATGTTTAATGGGCTTTAGCAGGATAAATGTTGAACGTTCAATAACTACATCACTATATAGTCAAAGGAACATCAAAACCATCGAATTTAATAGACTAGAAGATACTTCAAAAACTTTCAATAATTTCTTGCATTAGCGAATTTATTCAGAAAATCGTCTTTCTATAGGATATTATAGTTTCTGTACGATGCTTTCAAGTTTATTTTGAAACACTAATTCGCCTTCGCCTTGTCTACTGAACTAGAAAGCTGACTAAGTAAAACAAGTGATAGCCAGAAACAGCAATCTTTATCGTTATACCTAACTCTAGGAATTTTACTAAGACGCAAAATTGCCTTGTTGTGTCTTGTAGATGGTCGTTTATAATTCACTTTAATATAACTAATTCTATTTAACGATATGCATTAAAAACAATTTTTTTCGGTATTAATGTTTGATTTCGGTATCTATTTTTAGGCCGAATAATTTTCGTACAGTTTCAGTGTGATAATAAGATACATCTTGATTCACGCCACATAATTATTTGTAAATATATTTTAAGTTGAATCAATTGAATCATTCAAATAAGATCAAATTCCAATATTTATAGAATAGTATTTAACTGACATAAAAATATGTTTTAACCCAATTTATTTCTATTTATCACCTTTATATTCCTAGAAATTGTCAGTGCTACCATATATTCGTCATTTATGACATGATATAGTACTTGGATAAAATCCTAACTAAATTGATGCCTAATACTCAAAAATTATTTTATTTATTAGTAAATATTTCATCAATTTATCACATCAAATTTGATAAAATAATTTACAGATTAGTAATCAGTAAATTTTATACCTCTGTATACAATTTTCTTGTAGAACTTTACTTTTTTTAGTATTATAATAGAGATGACAATTTTAATGAAGTATCCAAAAAATATTGTATTTATCGAATGAAATAGATTGATAATTTATTTGATACAATATGAGCAAAAATTACAGCAATCAGCCATGATAAGTTGACCATCAACCAGAGTGAATTTCGTCAGTGCTCATGAATATATCATTTTTTTAGAAGTACTTTATGAATTTATTACCCCAACCACCCAAAAAGTCTTTGGTTTGAAAAATACATCGATTTGTGGAAAAATATAGGTATAATATTATCGATTTTATAGAGATAAGGATCATTTTCAAAAAGCTTAAAATGCTAGCGTCTTCTTGTGAAGCTTTATTATGTGGACAATCTCTGAATCTGTTTGATCAACGAAATCTATTAGTGAAAAGACTGAAATCTATTAGTGAAAAGTACCGATGTAAACAATCGCTATACAACCTAACTTGAATGTTCGATGGTTTTGATATTTATCTACATAAAATGATAGTTTTACATTTAACATTATTGCATTATTCAATATATGCAGTCTCTAATCATGGAATGTACTTTCGACATTCATTACTTTTGTTGCTAGCTTTCCAAAAATCCACCGCTAAAGCCCATCAAATACTTTTAAAAACATTTGGTAATTCTGATCCGTCATACCACAACTGTCAGATTTGATTTCAACGATTTTGATGTCAGTGAAAAAACAACGGTCAGGCAGACCAAAAAAGCAGCAATGCTTATTTGCTTATTCGTCGAAAAGTCAGCTCAAACTCAACAGTAATTGAAAATGTTAATTCGAACATAACATTTTCAATGCTTGCCAGGAAAATACGAACTGTGGCGCATTGTGTCATCATATGCACAAGTGAATCTACTAAGACAATCCCAAAAGTATAAATTTATGGGTCATCAACATCGACATCGAAGTGTAGTGTATTATCGAAGTGAGTTGCTAAAACTGAATGAAAATATTATTTCAGATTTCCACCTACGACAATTGAACAAAATATTGCTACAAAAAATACCAGAAATAGCGAGTAGCAAACACAAAGTCAACCTCTTGTATGACAATACTAGGTGACACGTTGCAAGATTTGTGAAGAATACACTTTTTTAATGTCAACTTCTGTTGCACCCATTGTACTAACCAGACACAACACTCTCTAAGCATCACTTGTTCAGATCGATACAGCATTGTTTGACTGCTACACGGTTTCGAAATTCTGAAGAAGAGGGAATACTGAAGAATGGAAAAATGATCATAACACATTCAACCAACAAAAAGATATGAAACCCATAAAAAAATCCATTTTCTACTTCAATAACTGAACTACTATTTATCATCAATATATTATATCGTTAAGCAGACAAGTACTTATATAATTTCACTAAACTCTCTTTTACGCAAGATTTGTTCAAGATTTCTACTCAACACCAGGTTTATGTACGACGCGCCACCATTAGTTCATCAGGTACCACTATACCTCCCGTGTAACACCATTTAACTCGACTTATTGAAATATAATATCCACAATCAGTATTGACCATTTATCAGAAATACGTATAATAATGATGTTAGTCTTTGCATCATCAAGTTATTGTAACAGGTATACAATACTTACCACCATAGAAGTGGCATTCTCAAACCATGTTCATGACCCTTAAACTGAACTAGCTACATGTTCTTAGCGATTACTTCTTGTTCTTTGTAACAGATCTGAATTTCTTTAAGATTTATAACGCAGCATTTTTACGACCAGGTTTTATAGCTTCAAAATATTCATAATAATATTTTTGACATAATATGATATGACACTAAACCAATTACAACACACACAATTTGATCGGCCAATCACGTTCCATGTTAGTGGCGGCGCCAGGAATTTAAACTAGCCAATCACAATTTGCGATCACAGCGCTACCATTGATTGAACTAAACAAAACATTTCCCCAAGGTCGCCTATACCGTGAAATTCCTATTTTTTCTATGCATTAAACCCCTATTTCAGCTCCTGTCAATTGGACACATTTCCTATAACTAATTTACTTTTATTTATTTTATTTTCTGATAAGTAAAAAAATTATTTAACAATCTAAAATGGACGAAAAATTGCAGAAACATTGTACGACATTCGATCAATCGCTTCGACGAAGCAAACGAGAATTCGAAGCAAAGTTCTCTCAGGAATTGAAACAAAATTGCACTATGGATGATTTCGATATGCTTCGGGTACTAGGATCGGGTTCTTTTGGTATGGTGGTCCTGTGCAGGTAAACGTTCAAAAATCTAAATATTAATAAAGAGTAGTTATTAAATATTATTATAAAATAATTAATAATTATATAACTAAATACATAGTTGCCTTTCAGGATTAATTAGTGCGGAAAAGTTATCGTAATTTAGATGGAATTCCTAAACTATCAACAGATTAATTATCTATTTTAATGATCACATGTTTTGATACCACAAACATATAAATTAAATTCTATTAACTAGCAGCTAGCCTTCACCAAAATATCAAAAAATTCCAAGAATTCGAGAGTACCACAATAAAAACGCACTTCCAAGCCAGCTGTAAAACATAATAAAAGGAAATTCAATCTTGCCGCATTAAATCCAGCGAAAATAAGTAAAAGATATAAAAATAATTGTCACAAATATTTTTAATGAAAGATTAAAGTAAGGTTTATAGGGCAAATTTATAGGTTTATAAATTTAGAAATGCTCAAATGAGATGTTCATTCTTCTAGAACTGTTTAGTTTAGATTTTGTTTTTAATATATTACTTTCAATTTATCATAGGACGGCAAATTTCTTGACAATTTGAGTAACTGTATTAAATAAGCTATTACATTAAAATAAAATAGAATAGAATTAAAAAATACTATTTTATTTCCAAACCAACGTACGTATTTACTTATCCAATATAAATTCACTTTCAAAAAGTTTATCAAAAACATTTTCTATTTCTTAGACAGGCTTCTTTTTGAATATTTTCGCTTGCTGGAGGAATCTGGAAGACCCCCTGAAGCATTCAGCATTAGTACGGTATCATTGAAACGCCCCATTTTCTTTAACATATTTACTCCATTTCTTTATGTCCTGGTGAAATCGTTCACCTTGCACCTCCCAAATTTCCTGGAAAGTTGTCGAGATGGGAACGAACAAAATGTACTTTTAGACTCATTAAGCAACCTAAAGCTTGAAATGCTTTTATCAATCTCTTGAGTTTCTAGTTAAGGTATTTATAATTGCCTAAAAATTTCTCCATGACCTCTATAGTAGCAATCCATTCTTCTTTTTAAAAATCCGTCATGGTCGTAATTAATTGTAGTTCAGTTATAAACCATCTAATGTCTGGTGCGACGGCAAGACTTTCCTTCATATCTGCTTTTTGCTTCTTAGTGTTCTGGAAACTTTTAAATTATGTATTTGAAGCAATCTCCATCTTTTGGAAGTGACTTTACAAATTTCTTCATCAATCTCAACTTTACCTACCAAAAACTTTATGTGAAGGTACCAATGCTTATCGGAGGAAGTTCTTTTCACCGACTTTAAGCTCACTATCTGAAGAGGTCAACTCATTTTGATTTAGTGATCTAGTACACCCAGCTTGTTATCTGATCAACATGTACAAAATATTAAAATCGCTCCATACCTGACAATCAACTGTCATATTTTAATACAAAATAGTTTATACAACGTACAACCATAATATACATTTTAATTTGGCAAAAACCCATTTCAAACTCTTGCAGATTTCTTTGAGATATACGGCAGATGTGAAGCAGAACTGGTTTAAGCCTTCTTTTTAATGAATCTGTGAAAAGACACCATTGTGTTATATCACAGTAGATCATATATATACGTTTTATTAAAATGGTGTCCTGAGATATGGTAACAAGATCTTAGTTCTATTAGAGTTGTATTAAAAATAAGTGATCAAATTACCTAATCACTCACACTATAATTATTTAGAATAGAAAAAATTATAGGAGGTATCAGGATAGTTGTTTTAAACATGTTCAAAATAATGGATCATTCTCCTTCTATATTTTAAAAGTATTCAGCCAGCTATCCTTAGAATTGCTATGTGATACAATGTCAATATAATGATATAACAGTAACAGCAATATATTCTTCTGATTAGAAGCCTTTCCATCGCAAAAGTGTTCTAAGCTTAGAGTATACAGAATTAATATGTTACCAAATAGTGTGTGTTAGGAGGATGTCGATATATTTAATTTATTACTATTTATTACATTGTTACTAGTAGTTACCAACCAACCTACAATTTGTCTTATGTTTATGTGTTAACACTATTGTTAATTATATTACTATTCCTGTTATATACCTCACTACACTACACAAGATCAAATGGTTTGATTCTTTTGAGTCTGTGATCTGTTCTGGTGTTATCCAAGAGTAGTATTACTTTATTCCTCATATCCCCTTGCAATTCTCTCAAATTTCTGAGTGACAGTCGCTATCTGAAAATCTCGATGTAAGTCCTGTAGTATCTCGGTGCACTTACAATACTTTGTAATACTCAGGACTTTGGTCTAGAAAACTTGTATTGTATTCATATTAATTTTCTCGGAACATCCCCAAAATTGTATTTCGTATATCCATATGGGTTTCAATACTTACTTATACACTAACAATTTATCATGTACTGATAATTGTGATATTCTTCCAATTAGCCAATACATTTTCCTAAACTTTAAGAAGGAAACAAAATGATGTAGCATGATTGCTGTCCTGCTATCTTCTGGCCTCCATATACCAAATCCGCACTTTAGTTATGATATCTAATATCGCCAACTAATCTAATGTAGACAACCAGTAGATTACACAGAATTTGTTTGACATGGCTAACCAAGATTTTCTTGTTTGATTTTTTTAATTTTAGGGATAAACGAAATAATAAAACATATGCACTAAAGCTTATGGAAAAAGGTAACGTTATTAAAACGAAACAGTTGGTTCATACAGCTGCAGAAATCAAGTTAATGAAAAATCTAAATTTTCCTTTCATCGTTGATATGCATGGCTTCTTTATGGTAATCCAGTTACTCTTAAAACATACTTGCAATTACATTTAAATACAATTATTATTGCAGGACAAAGTTTATGTAGGTATTTGCATGTCCTTTGCTAATGGTGGAGACATGTTTACCCATTTAAGAGACCTAAAGAAGTTCGACGAACCGCTGGCCAAGTTTTATGCAGCTCAAGTTATTATGGCTTTTGAATATTTCCACTTTTTAGGGGTAGTATATAGGTATGTAGGATTGAAAATGTTCAAGCCACATTTATATTTAAAAATAAGTAACAGTATGTTGGGTTGCATAATCTTTGATAATTTTCATATTTAATATATTCAATGCTCTTCTAATTCTACTCATATTTTCTCAATTCCTGATTCCTGATTCCAAACCAAAATCCACTTCTTCACTATCTGAACTTCCATGACAATAAGAAAACGGTTAAATATTTTACCAGTTTATTAATGATTAATAATAGTTTATAATACGAAAAATAAAAATAAAGGCAGTTGTTTTTATGGTCATTAATGGTTCTAAAAACGTAAATGAATTATCTTGAATTCTATTTTAAACAAACTGAATTCAATACTAATATCACTATACATAACAACAATATGATAGGTTGCATAACAATAACATTAAATACCACACTACATATTAAATTCTAAGATTCTAGATTTTAATCACTAATTTAAATATGATGAAATGTAAAAAAAAAACATTAATTCTTATTTTATAAAATAAATGTGTCACTTAAAAATTACGAGGGAAATCTGATATATTATATAATGCATTATGCCTCGTTATGCAACGCTATATACTGAAAATAATTGGTCATTTAGACTATACCATAAAATTGTAACAGTATTAATCATAAATGAGAGATTAATGCCCATCAAGCTCTCTTATACCCACAAAAATTTTCCTACAAACATTAATATAATTTAAGTAGCAATCATTTTTTATGTATTCTTCCATACAACTTCCACAACTTATTCAACAATTTGTATTCGGCCAATTTGTACCCTAGGTTTTTGATTAAAGTTAACTTGGTACGAGCTCTACAGTTATTAGCCGTACCTAATTCTAAACAAACAAACTGATAGCAGTTATGCATTGGTGTATAATTGAAAAGTTAAATTGTAAATGACAAATTCGCTAAATAAGAGGCTTCGTTAAAAAGCCTTAATTATTCCTTTGACAAGTTTTTCTCTCGTGACCAGACGTAATATTTGCAATACTGGTGTTCTGCGCTGCATATTATATTTTCTATAGAGGAGGTGGAGCCACCACATTTGATAAGTTAATCTCTTAGTCACTACAATTTTAATCCCTGTATCCAGCAGAACTTGTGGATTGGTTTTCTGATGACGTGTACTAGACAATTGTAGATGTTCGACCGTCTTATATTCTTCTTTTGTTAGAATTAAAACATAAAAAAGTTAAGTCTAATTATACTAACAGTATAATTGAAACCCGAATATAATAAAATATGTAGCAATTTGTATTTAGTATTTACTTGATTGTGCATAATCACTACTCATTGATCTTAGAGTTTACAGTGAAAGGGTGGTTAAATTTAATACATATTTATTAAGATGTTAAGTTATACATGGCAGATTATATAAGACGACATTAGACATTATAATTAAATCCACGAGGTGAATGTGTGGTTGGCTAATGGTTCGTGGTCGTCAATCCCAAACTCCCCTTCGAGGGGTAAGGCTGCAGAACATTTCTTCGGATATTTGAAGTTTCGTTAAGCGTCCTGCATCCACATACTGGCACCACGTAATAAATAGCACTATAACTGCTTGGAGGAATATGGATCCGTTCTTAGTTAGGATGATTTGAGGATCTCGCTTTTCTCCATATTAGCAGGATCTGTTTTACCTGGGCGATTTGGGTAACTGCAAGTTTGCTAACTTTCGTGTTTCGGCTCTGACAATGCACGGGTGTTGTTATGCTCTATTCTAGTCAAAGTATATTTGTCTATTTCGACTAGTCTAGTAGGAAGGTGGACCAATTAAAGTTAAGATTAAGGTTAAAGTTGTTCGAATATTATAAAAATTATAAGAGAGTGAGAGAGGGTGGGGGAGAGAGAGACGGATATGTATGTAGAGGTCTTTTATATCCTCAGAGCGAATGATGCCAATTTAGTGGCACTGCCAACCGCTGGTTCTATGTTGTTGTAGCGGTCGCTGAAAATATGTAGGAATGTTCCTTTGTTGCGAGTACTAATTTTGTTTATTGAAATCCTCACTACTATGTTGTGGAAAGAATTTGAACGGGAACAGCAAACACTGATTGGTCTAAAACTTGTTTCTTTCGTTATTATATACTACCTGTGGTAGATTTGACGGGAGGATGGACAGGTATGGCATTGACCTAATCAAGGTTATACGGAAGTGTTAAGGAAATGAATTAATAAAGATGAAAAAGAGAGACAGACGTCGTCGTGCTTGTATGAACCGGTATGTTACTAATCCTCTAATATTACCAATCTTTGAATCCAGGGTGGGTGTATTTGTGCTGGCCCAAAAAGCTTGCTAAAAATATATCAGCGACACCATATACTAATGGCATCGCATTAATTAAAGTTACATCTTGCTCTAGAGATCTCAAACCGGAAAACATTCTAGTAGACTCACAGGGTTATTTGAAAGTTACCGATTTAGGTTTCTGCAAGAAAATTGACAACGCTCGAACATATACATTATGTGGTATGACACGATAAAATAATGTCAAAAATGTAAGTAGTGTCGCTATTTATTTTAGGAACGCCTGAATACCTGGCACCTGAAATAATCCTCAGCCAGGGCTACAACAAATCCGTAGACTGGTGGTCGATGGGCGTGCTGATTTTTGAAATGGCCGCTGGTTATGCACCCTTTTACGCCAGAGACCCTATGAAATTGTACGAGAAGATCGTTTCCGGAAAATATACATGCCCTGTACATTTTTCCAAAGCCTTAAAAGACTTGTTATCTAACATGCTCGTAGTTGATAGGTCAAAAAGGTAAATCTCATTCAGGTGATAAAAAAAACATCTTTATATATTACTTTAAAAAATATCATTTAATTCTTCTACACAAGTGTAGAAATTAATTAGTTTAATCGTCAAATGTATTTGTATTTGTGAGAAGCTTATTTATGTCAGATTTATTTACGACAATAAAAAATACTCATACTGATGTATGAATCCCGTACTCGACTTACTTGTATATTAATGCAAGTTCAACACAATAATAGTAATAAATTAATTTGTAAATTAAGATTGTACTAAGTATACCTAATGTAAGATATAACTAATTTAAAAAAAAATTCATCCCCTTGAAAGACATCCGATGGTGTAAATAAACCGATATATTCCGAGAAGCGTAGTGACCTTGAATTTGACGGAATTTTTGGGTGCATATTTTTACCGATACAAGAAAGTCATCATTGGATAGATATTTCCCTTCCTAGAAATAACTACTATCAGTTTGCAAGTTAAGCCAGCTTACTTTCAAAGGCACCCAAAGGTGGAGCAATGAGCGATAAAATGCGATGTATCCGTTGCCGTATATACCCGTCTACCCTTGTAATTAATTAGTTTTAGTGTGATCAAAGTTAACTTTGCAATTTTTCTTTTTATGATAAGAAAGAAAAATACGCACAACATCAAGTGATAAAACTAAAAATAGAAATTAGGAATAAGATTTCCTAAAATACGTATCTATGTTTATATTAACAAGTATTAACGAACCTGATCTACCTGTTAAATTGGCCCATTTTGATATGTCTCACACAACGGTTTATTAAATTGTATTATTAAGTCACTCAACATACACAGACGCTATTCATCATGGAACGCTCAAAATTGCATTTTCGTTATCCATTTATTTTGTGGTTTGATTTGAAAAAATCTGCTACCGAGACCAATAAAACACTATTAGGAACTTATGGTCATATCCCAATTATCGGTTTTAACTATTTAACAATTGTGATTTTGATGTCAGTGACAATGAACGACCTAGACGACCAAACAGTTCGAAGACAATGAATGCAAGGCTTATTTCAGCAAACCCCAGCTGAAAACACCAAAAGAACTTTCTATTTGCACTTTATATCTATGCAACAACGCAATACAAGCACAAATTTAGTAACCGTTTGCTTCTATAACAAAAGACTGATTATTCAGAGTACTAAATTGTCCCATAAGCCAAGCTAATGAGAATAAATGTAATGATACTAAAAGAATAACAAGAATTTCTCGATTACACTTTTGAATATATGCTTAAAATATGTAACAAGAAAAGTAAGATCAGAAGGAAGATAACCGTAGAACATACTAAAAGGATAATTAAAAGCGCAAAAAGTAGCATTGAAAATAAGCAAAAATATTGAAAACATAAAATATAAAGTGAAAAATTTTAAACATAGAACTTGAAAAAATAAGTAACGAAAACAGAATAAGGATCAATATATATTAGCAAAATTAATGAAAAAACAAAAAACATCCAAATTCAAATAGCCGGATTTAGTATAATATGATTAAAGAACGAAATAAAGGTAATCAAAGACATTAAAACGCGAAATAGAATTTGCCAATAATTGAAAATGGAATCGAGAATACTCCATTCATTCTTATTTAAAGTTTTTCTCATTTCATTCGAAATATAAGTTTTTCCAAAGGCATGTTGATGTTGGTGATCTTGTCGCGGTCATGTTTCTGATAATACTAATATCAAATCATCCTGGCAAATTACACAGTTAAGCAACACATCCAAGTGATCATTTCATTATTAAGGTGTGTTGATTAGAACTGTATATGAAATACTTACTCATATTGTTGATATCTGTTACCTTTACTAATTATACGATTAAATGTTACAAGAAAACATTACGGCGACGATAATTATTGAAGCATTCAACTAAGAAAAATAGTTGACAGTTCAACTCGTGCTTTTCCCTCGGGCTTACTTATCAGTCACACAGAGAAAACAAATATATACTAAACTAATCATGATATTCATTTAATAAACCACACACTACGTTTTGTCAATTTTAGTTAAATTTAGATTAAAATAATGATCTAATTGATCTGATTTGTTTTAACAGTACCGATTAAATTAAAACGAAAACTGATAAATACAAATGACAATTTAACTATTGTAAATGAACTCGATTAACAGTAAATTATTTTTAGATATGGCTTGCTGAAGAATGGGAGTAAAGACGTGAAAGGTCACGAATGGTTTAAGAATGTGGACTTCGATCAGATCCTTGCGAAAAGAGTAATTCCAAGCTACCAGCCTAAAGTCGATAGCGAAACCGACACCCGCTATTTCGACACGTCCGAGAAAATGTTCGAACTCAAGAAATTATCAACTGATCCTTATGAAACCGATTTTAACCAAATGTTTACCCAGTCAATACAAAATGGATAAAGATATTGAAATTCACGATCATCGAATAATATTCTGTAAATATACTTTTTAAAAATGCTGCTATTAATTGTTTTGTTATCAAGTATATTTTATATAAAACTAAGTAGATAGGTAAAAAACATAACTTTTAATATCAAAGTCGACATATCCAAAGAAATCGTTTTATCTCTGAAAATCCTATCAGACTTAAATTTTCATTTCCAATACAGAGTTGCCAAAATATTTGAACAGGAATATTTTCTATCGAATACCACATGAACAAAATCTTATCATAGTTACAATAAGATGATAAAGCGATGATGACAATTAAATAAATTTCATGTAGAATGTTTTAATTCCTAATTATTAATGGTTCGTCAGTACATTTTATCTACACGATTTGAAGAAAATTGAATCATTAAATTTCAAACTTATTGAATAGAATAATTTAAAGTGATCAAGTAAGATGATGACTAAAATGATAAAGCAATGATTGCGATTAATAAATATCGGGTAGAATTTTTTAATTCCTAATTATTAATGGTTTGTCGGTACATGTTATTTGCACAATTTGAAAAAAAATTAATAATCAAATATAACAATTTAAAGTGATGAAGTATAGATCACAAATTCATAAGTTTAAATCTTAAGATACACATATTGCACATGCTCTACTGAGATAAAAATAATAAGTCATTGCCTGTATATTAACTCTAGAATATAGCCACTGGTTAAAGGAATCTATAAATAAAACTACCCGATTCATTGACTCTATTGATATCAAATCACACTGTTATATTAAAGTAACAAATGATTTCACCAAAATATAAAATATCTACCACATTTACTTCTTAAAAAAGTCCCACCTTCTGGGTCAACCACTACACCTCTCAGACTCTCATTCTTATTGAACAAAGTACTACTAGATAACAGCCGAAATTTAATTAATCATAAGAGAGAATACTGAGGACCACAAAATATGGTTCTTCTTGGTCCCACACAAATTCTCATCACACACCTCCCAAATGAGATATATACATATATAAGCTTTATATAAAAAATAAATATGTCATTTTTAAAAACACACAAAAATTTAGTGATTCAATTCAAACAGTCAAATGAACTTTAGGATAATACATTTTGAAACACCATTTATACAAAAAAAAAAACAGTGGTTGGCCCTCATTGCCATATATATCTACTAAAAAATATAATATCTCTTTAAATGTACTTTAAATAAGCTTGTATTAAAACTATGTATATTATAACATATTTGAGACAAATCTTTAAAATTCCTATTATTTTCAAAATGGTTAAAACAGCAATTTTAACAAGTGCAGACTAAATGTGTTAAAATATAAAATGGTGATATATATTAAATATATTTTTAATAACTTTCATGCAAATATTAAATTATTCAAATTAATTTTGGCACCACTTTTCTGTCTTTAGAAGGCTGTTACTAAAATAAATTTGCCCCAAATCATTGCTTTAGTCATACACCTAAATCACACATCCATCTGATTCAATTATTCCAGTCCATTTGGTAGTCTTTCCTATGCTACTGATACATTTCATCCGGTGGAGCTGTATCCTTCAACAAAATTAATTCCTTTATGGGGTATTACAAACAAAACAGAAATTTGTATAATTTAAACTAACGATATGCTAAATAAATCAATTATCTTTCACCTTCAAAACCATTAAATTAAAATTTCAGATAGTTTTTGAAAAATTATTCCAACAGACATTGTACTTACTTTATTGCTTTCACCTTGATGTAGGGTTTGTCTTATAAAAGGGTTAAAAACTTGGGGAGCCAGAGGTGGAATAGCACCCAATTCATTAAAATGTGAAAGTTGCTCTGTTAATTCAATGGTACCTTGTTCGACAACTGTTAATATAACCCACATAGGATCTACAGCAAACATTGTTTTTATTATACAATAATTATAAAAAACTTGTATAGGTACAACATACCTCCAAAATAAGAGCCACTTGGTGTACACGCTCTCCATTTACTTTGATATATTCCTGGGGCTGATGGGCTAGTCATATCTAAACATACATGCACACCTTCTCCTGGATTTAGAGCTGGCAATGACATACTATTAGTTCCAAAATTGTTCCCCTGAGAACACTGAACTGAACAGCCCACTGGCCACTGCTCATTGCCATTGTTACAAATATGCCAATACTTTTGAAACCTTAAAAACCGCCAAACTTTAATAAACAAAAAAATAGCCAACATCAGCAAACAAAACTCACTTAGTGTTTGGTTCTATACTTTCTGTTTCAGTTGCAACTGGATCTGAAACCAATGCCATTGAAGGTAATATATTTGGAGCCTCTATATCAAGATATGAGCAAATAGCAGCTTGCAAATTCCTAAAAATATACACAATATATGACAACTTATCATAACTTTAACCATGATATAATTTTAGCACAAACCAATTATTCATATCCAGAAAAAAAGCAGCAGCAGAATTATTTAAATGGCTGGGGCTACCTAATAGCTTCTGCAACTGCTTTACGAGTTCATCCTTATCAGTAGTGCCCATGCAACTAAACTGTTGTAAAAGGGACTGTTCAATATCAAATGAACCACCTCCATCAGATGAGCCATTATCCACATCCATGTTATATTATTACTAAAAATATAAAACATACACCATATATTACATAAACTATAGCCTTTTTTAAAACATGTATTGTTCTGTTTAGTATTATTGAAATAAGTTGACAAATTCTTAGATCATGTGGTGTGCGTTGATATAAATATCCTTTCTCTAAAAATTAGGCTAAACTATGTATAGGATATCACGTAGCGAACAGGTAAACGTTAAAAATTCGTAAAACACAGAAACATGTAAAATTCGAAATAAAAATTAATACAATTCAAAGAAAAAAAACCTACCTGTAAAAATCAAATTAATGAAAATATATTGAATCTTATCACAAAATGTTTTTCACCATTAACGACATTGACAGAAAAACAAAATGACGTCACAGAACTATGATATGACACTATTTCTGCGACGTTGTCAAATATATTTTTGAAAAAATATAGGGAATTGCCAATTGAAAATTAATCCATAAATATTTAAGATTTATAATGCTATCATGAAGTAATACAAATTACAACATACCTACTAATTACCTTACCTAGGCTTATCCCACAAAACCTCTCCAAGCCAATCTGGCCCATAATAATACATATGGCAACATTGAATCATTGTTGACAGATAGAAAACCGTTAAATCATTTAAATTATTTATAGCATCCTTAACAGTTTTGTATTCTTGTTTCGTAATTAATTGATAACAGCTTAATCAATATGGATAACAAACGAACTCCGAACTACATGAAACCGACAGGTTCAGCTTCCAAGTTTATTAGACCAAGAAGTATTCGTAAACAAGATCCTAATTCTACTGTTTGTTCAAATATTGATGTTAGTTTAATTAGTTCAACAAGGTCTTTAAATCAAACAGTAAGCAGGAATTTAAATTTAACTTTAGGAGGTCCAAATCAATCCCGAATAAAGCCATCGATGGCTGCTCCTGACTTTGATTTGGAAAATGATTTGGCATACAATGAATACTTACAAGCTCTAATGAAACAACAAATAATAAAGAAAACTGTGGAAGAACATAGAAATATATTAAATGACCAAATATTTGTTCAAAATGAACAACTTTATAAACTTCGAAGCACATACAAGGAGATTGAAGATAAAATAGAATCCTTAAAACAACAGACTGGTATTATAGAACTTCTTGACAAACTTAATATTGGTGTAACACAAATAGAAGATATTAATGAAAAATATAATGTATGGAAATGTCTAGATCAACTCTCAGGTATTTTAACAGATGAATCCAATTTGATAAGTGTGCGTAATATAAAACCAATAATGTCCCAAGAGGAATATGATAATTTATTGTTGATGCTGAAGAATTTAAATAAGCTTTTGGAGAGGATCATAAGTTCAGGTAGGAATTTTAAGGAGGTACATCATTTTGCAGAAACTATAAAGACATTTGAGGAACTACGAAAAATTGTTAATGAAACTAGTTTTAAAAACCTGGAATTAAGAAAAAAAGCTGGTATTAAATTCTTAGCCCAAGCGTCAGATATGTTTGCTAAACAAGGTGGATATTTTTAGTATTAATAAAACTTGTACCATATGTATAGTTATATTTTTTTAATAAATGTATATTTACTTCTAGTTTTATTTTGTGTTAACCATTAATATTAGTTAGTTACTGGTTTAAATTATGTTCAGTTTTTATGCAATTGCTACAGCTAACAGAAAGTTATGTTTAAAATAGGAAAAGCAGCCGTGCCAGCAATCAGACTCTTGTTAGAGAAGACTTCTAGAATGGTTTTAAGTTACTTAACCCCGAGAGTAGTGGTTAGAAGCCGACGTCAAGCAATAAGTCTAGTCCAGATAAACCCTAGTTGATAAAAAGTACTGAAATTAAACACTTTTTCAAATTTCCCGCACAGGCTGACTATTTAAATTAGTACGTATCAAGAAATACTGATATTGTAGCGACCGCTACGATCCTTTAGGCCACTACATATACATCTATATTAAATTCAAAGGTTAGCAACGTTGGTGGATTGGTATCATGCGGTTTCCGGCTATAAAAGAGCACCACGATGACGTCAATCTCCCTTTTCTCTACCCCTTGTATCAGTACCGCAAAAAAAAAGTAGCAAACCATAGAAAAAAAACAATGTAGCAAACAATCGTAAAAAAACAAAATGTAGCAAACAATCGATTCGACAGCTACACATTCCAACGACAAGATAAACACTTACAAATATTGCTCAGACACTGCCACCTCTTGTGCACGTACAGTACTAACCCAGTTATAGACGATAGAAAAATTATAGACATCATTATTGTGCTTTATAGTTTTAACACTTTCATTAGCACAAATAATAACTGCTTTTTTTTGCTCTATGATTTTGCTAAACGGTTTATACAGAATGCATCTAAAAAACTTCAAATATTTAATCAAAACTTAAACTTTTGTCAAAATATTAGCAGGCTCGTCAACTGTCTGCATTTACAGGCAACTTAGCGTTCTGATCATCGATATAATAATCTAATACAACTAACAATTTTTAACAGTTTGATAAACTAGTAGGCCTAACCGCTGCAGAGTCATTTTTTCTTTTAACCACACACTTGCACTATTGTTTGTTCTTCAAGAATATTAACTACCTCCCGTGCTTGGTTTTTATCAAAGCTGAATTTAGCTCATCTTCCGCAGCTTTCTTTCATATGTCACCATTGGGTCATTACAAGGCATCCGTGGCAGTTTCGGGATCACCTATATGTTATCTCTCCAAAGACACATATTTGCAATAATTTTCGAACTTCTTGGGTTTTGGAACTCTTTCCGAACATCTGGCACACTTTGGATGTTCTTCTTCAGAAGTAGATGAATCGTTTTCATCGTCTAAAACATCATTATGATAATCTGAAGATGTAACTTCTTGAATTATATCATCGACTATGGGTAATGTTCTCCATAATGTTCACATCTCTGCTAGTAAAGACTATTATTTTTCGTTGGATCATATATTCGATAGCCTTTGGTTTCTGTATCATAACTAGTGTTGGGAACTATCGACTGAAAATGACTAATCGACTAATCACAACATTTAATAATTGACTACTTTTTACTATTGACTGTATAAGTCGCTATTTTTGGTTCGACTGATTTTATTATTTTTTACCAATGGCTGTTCCGACAGTCAGTTTGGAGTTGTTCAATCGGTCCGACTGATACTATTTACTATAGACTTTTTCAGTCGTGTACTTTTTTTACTATTTTTGGTTCTACTAGTTTCATTCGATTAATTTTTAATATTCTGGCTCTGTCGTCCTACCCGCCACCTTGACAAAAATGTACACAATTTATGCTTACATAGATTTATATGTAATATATATAGTTTTATTATTTTTTTGGTATTTTGTTAATAACAATACACTGTATATTAATATAGCAGCATTTTGGAACGATATTTTTCAGGAATGTTAATGTAATATGCTAACATGATAAATACTTTTAACTGTTTTTATGGCAATAATAAGTAATATTTCGATTACTTTCTCTATTTTTGTTAAAACATATTTCCGTTCAATAATAAATACAGCTTTTACTTTCAAAAAGCTCTATTGTTTATTGTGCGATCATTTTTAATTATGTCATAGTAATTTTCTATTGTTAGGTATATGTTTAATTTTTATTTAGTATTTATGGCTATTGTACATCTTTAGTTTTTAGCTTTTGTTTTAGTTATATTATATTGTCTATATTTATTATAGTATATTATTTAAAAATAGCAATTAACATTAAAATACGATAAAACATTTGTGGGGTATTATCCCATTCCATAGAAAAATTCGATTCCTTTTTACAGTTCCACAGAACATTCAAATATAAAAGTAATTCTACTTCATTTAAAATGAAATTATTAATTGCACGTTAATAGTATTCAGTAATTATTGTGATCCTTTTCTGTTTTAAAGTTAGTAAGTGAAGGAATATGTACATCTCCATCTCGCTTATACTTCGTTGGAAAATATAAGCACAAATAAAATTAACTGATCCAAGCAATTATCTCCATCCTTTCCTCTCTCACAATTTATACAGGAAAGGGTTCGTACATTTTCGTCTGACGTCAAGAATTGAAAAAACAGTCGAACCGCGCATTTGACTGAAAATAGTAATTACTATTTTCAGACGCTATTTTTTTGACTATCGACTGTTTCGACTTTTTTCAGTCGATAGTTCTCAACGCTAATCATAACCTACAAAAATACATTTTTCGACCTTCTTGTCCTCTTTCTGTCATTTTTCCTTGGGAACGTTAACTATAACTGAGCTACCACATATTTGTAGGTTTTTGACCATAGGTTCTCTCCCTATCCACAGCTCGTATGGAGTTTTATTAAGTTCAAGGTTAAGCGATGTGTTTCATAGGTAAACAGCTTCAGCACAGAACTTCCTCTAAAATTTTTCAAACAATAACATACATTTAGCTTTTTCAAATAGGGTTATCCAAAATGTTTCAAACTCCTTCTTGCAAAATTGTCTGATCTCATAATTATTATCCTCTGTGTTTATTGATTCTGATGTTCCCAAAATTCCTAGATCTTTTGATTTTAAGAGGTACGCAAAAACCATTCGGCTAAAATCATCCTCAAAGTTTATGAAATACTTTAATCCATCATGTGAAAAATTTTTTTAGCTCTGTGTCCTTTATCTTGATGCATGATGCTCTAATTTACTTACCCTCGCAATATACTTGCCAATTTCGTTGTACTATGTTTAAAATACTATTATAATTAAGTGCTTCAACAATTCCATCCCTCATCTTGTTAATGTAATCACAAGCAGTGTTAAGGTATCCAAAACGACGATGCCAAACCTCACCTGTATTGACTGTTGGTGCTGACAATAAACAATTATCAGTCTTCACCGTCTTGAGCTTGTACACTCACAAAACAGTGTCCCAACTAGCCTGTTTTGTTTGTTCAAAATTGACAGGTTTGTGGTAAAATTAATTACAGCAAACTTTAAAACTTTCAAATCAGTTGGATGTTGTTAACAAGGAATGACATGAAGACATTCGAAGAGCTAAAAGAACAACTTTACATGTTTGAAAGGAATTTTACAAAAGCCAACGATGTAAAAGTTGAACAGGAAGTTTTAGTGGTAAAATCAAGTAAAGTATATCAGAATAAAACAATTATAAATAAGTTTAAGGGCAAAAATACATGTAAATATAGCAAACAACCTGGTCATTGGATTAGATAATGTCAAAAGTGGATTGCTGATGGACGACCGTCTAAGGATGCGACACTGAAGAAGGAAAAGGACAAGACAGTGGAGACAAATACAGTACTATTAACGACATGCGGTGAGATTTTTTCTGCAAAAGTAGGCAAAAACAGTTTGTGTGGCGGTATATGTGACAAATAGGTCAGATTATTTTGTCAGCTACGAAGTATTCAGTGAACCACAATGCATTAAAAGTACCGGAAACTAATTTTTAAATGCTTGTGGAAAAGGAACAATTCGGTTCCCATCAACAGTTAAAGACAGATGTGAAGAAATAACATTGAAGGATGTCTGGTATGTGTTTCCGTCCTAGCTGCTCATGACCGAAATAAAAAATAGTATGTTTCAATCAACGCCTATGTCCTGTTCTATAAAGCTTCATGGTCATTTGATATTATGAGGATTTCGTGCAGTAAATGGTACTCTGTACAAAGTAGCCATTGGACCATTAGTACCTGAACATCGAGTTGATATATGTTCTGTTGTCGGCGGCAAAGCTGATCTATTACAGTTGTATCATCAAGATAAACGTTACGTAAAATCAAAACTCAAGAAGGATTATCATATTGATGTCAAGATAGATGAAGTAGAAATCTGTAAACCATGTACATATGGAAAGCCACATCGTTTACCATTTGGTACAAGAGAGATGTTAAAAACTCGAGTTGAATTAATTTCAACAGATGAGTGGTGTGGACTTTTTGATGAATCATTCGGAAAGAAGCGTTACTTTGTTTTGTTTAAGGATAATTATACAAAATTTAGGTATGGTTATTTTATTGCACAAAAGTCAGAGGTAATTCAAGCACTGAAGGACTTTCTAAGGCACACAAAGCATTGAGAAATTCTCTAAAAGAGATCGTGAGTGATAATGGCAAGGTGTTTGACAATGAAGGGGTTAGATTTATCTTACGCAAAAACGGAATTACACAAAGGTTGACGGCACCCTACACTCCTGAGCAGAATGGAATTTGTGAGCGAGATAATAGAACTGTAGTTGAATTGAAATTGAAATATTCAAATACAAAAGTGACCATATTCTTAACAGAACGGGAAATCATCTCTAGATGGTGTTAGTCCTTACGAATTGTGAAATAGGAAGAAGCCGCGAACCTAATATCTAAGAATCATTGGTTCAACATGTTATGCACATATCCATAGTCAAAAGCGAAGAAAATGTATAGAAAAGTCGTAAAGCCGTCATTTTGTCTGGAGATGTATGATTTGAAAAAAAACCTGGATGCCGTAATGAATATATTAAACTACCACCTCAAGAAGTGAAACCAGAAGAGGAAACTGTTAATGATTGTGAGAGAAACAATTCAGAGGAAAACCTTGATGAAGATGTTTTAGAGCTTCAACAAGAGGGACTAGGTGCCAGAATAAGAGATCGGTCAACTTTTAACAAAAACCCTGTCTTTGAATGATTATGCTCTTTACAATCAGGGAAAGAAGATAATGCAGACTAAGCATAAGTTTCCATACAGCGAAACAGTCGGAATATTAATGTATCTAACGCTTGGGACTAGACCGGATCTGACCTACAGTCAGGGATAACTAGCAACGGAATTCAAAATGTCTCGACGGAGCAGTAGGTGGCGCACATCGTGACCAAACTACTTCAGAGGGAAAGTGTTAAACTGTACTATTTCTTTTTTAGATAAAAGAAGGAATTGTTAAGTACAATCAAGTGTCAGTCAAGAGAAAAACCACGTTGTATATAGATCATTCATTAGTTCGCTTATAGTCTTCAAAAGTTAGGTGTATTATATATAAAGATAGGTGTATTAAATAACTTGCCATAGATTTACAGTTTTCTAAACGTGACGATATAAGGTTTCTTCTGTTGTCAAACCTTTGTCGTCAAACAAAGGCTTCAACTTTACAACCTATGGTATACATCGGTAATCCGATAAGTACCTAGCCTGCCGACTTCGTGGCGCAGTGTTAATGCGCAATTAAGACGACAAGACAGTGATTCTAGTGTTCGAGTGCGAGTTCGAATCCTACTGGGACATGGATGTACTGTATATTTATGATTGTAATTGTTTTTCTAGGCAACAGTGGAAAATCCGACAAGGAATAACCGTCCCAGTCACGCCAGTAACCAGGCTGGGTAAGACCGAATATCTTCTGGGATGGTCTCTAAGTTGTTCACTGGCTAGTCGATAGGCTTAAGACCGAGTTCGGAGCCGACGTTAAGCAGTAAGTTCAGAAAGATAAACTCTTCCAGATAAACCCTTGTTGGTAAAAAGTTGGTCGTTGTTGTTGTAAAAAGTTGGTCGAAACTGGTTGGTGCAATAAGAAATAATCAAAAATATTCGCGACTGATTGTCACAGGTAGTCACAAGTTTCAGGTATTCCCTCGTTAAGGAATGTTTAAATAGGAGGTCTGAAACCCTTCTGTGAAATGAATCATAAATATTTCTAAGTTTTTTCATGTCCTAAATAAATAATAAAAAAGTGACAATGCCAAAGTAAGATATTCTAAAAAAAAGTTCCAATTTTCTTTTAAAAAAGGTATTCTATGCAATGAATATAAAAAGTATTACCCTATTATAAAGTAGTAAGAAATATCAACAAAATAGTACAGGTAGACATTCTTTTTTATGATATATTTACAAATAAAGTACAATACGTTATATATTAGCCACAGTAATTTTCGATGCTAATGATTTGATTCTCGCAGATCAACAAACTTACCTTACATGTTAAAGTCTTGAATGGAGAAGATGCTTTACCATGCATGTTGCGCGTATTCTTTCTTCTCGAATATAGAAGAAAATCTGACAGGATCAAAATGACTCTATTAACTATAAGACATATGAATTACAAAAAGAGACTAGTGGAGAGAGAACCTGCTGAGATTTGCATAATTTTTTGACTTTGAAATTTAATTGGCTTGGTCGAAAGTTCCGGAGACATCTAGAAAGTTGGCTCCAGCTCTGCGATTTGAAAACGCACCTGAGCAACCAATGTTCAACGACAAGGGTAAAATTTAAAATACATACGAAATATTATGAGAATTGGTAATTATTATGACAGATACTACATATACTAATGTAATAATGAAATGTAAAGTACTAACTGCTAACTTTATTACCAACTAAAAGCACGAGCGATATAGGGGTACTGATAATGGATGTTATCTATAACAATGACAATGATAGTCAATAAGAGTGACGCAATAATTATGATTTACAAGCACCTCAGATCAAAGAAATCAGACGCCCTAAATCAGATCATTCCACTAGGGTTAGCACGCCTCGTTGAGTTAAAGCCGTAATCTCAAATAAATAAAAAGCAACACTTTGTGACATTAAAAACGCTAGATACGTTGCCACCAAGAACCGACAGCAACCATTTTCGATGGCATTTACATATACTTCGAATTATTATTATCAATTAATCATAACTACACATCAATTACTTTGACCACCTTGGCATCACTTTCTGATTTATAAGAGATTCATTATTTATACATTATAGTTGCCACCATAAAACTATTATATTTAATGTATAGTAACTTATGAATTACGACAAAGATACCAATAAATAATAAAATTGATAAAGTTAAATACAATAGGAATGAAATTGAAATGAGAAAACCAGAATATTCTGCTAACAAATTCGGAACCTTTTGATGAAACTTAGGTCGGTAACACAATATAGAGTATGGTCAACATAATAAAAAAGATGATGCCTCTGAGCGCGCACAGCTTTCGCTTTTTACTATAGTCTCATTCCTGTAGACATTTCTTTAGTAGGGAGGTGTTCTTTTGCATGCGTAACTTTTAGTTATGGACTACACTGCGTGTTCAAGTGATTGTGTTGAGAAAAAGTTTGTAGAAATTAGTTTAGCCATCTAATGTATTTGGGTTCAGTGTTTGTTTGTGTGAAGTTTATCTATATCAGATTTATTTACGATAACAGTAGATGCTAAAAACTATATATGCAATATTTGGGAAAGAACAAACTTTGAAAATAAATTAAAAAAAACTCACTAAAAAGTAAAAAATAATCAGACTTAGATTTTTAACATAAAAAATAATTTTAAATAAAATATGTACATAATAATCTTTATAATAACTAAATAAAAAAAAACAAAAACCTTATTTAACCTATCTACTACACGTATTTTATTTTTTACTATATACAGACAATTTATCTTAATACCTCTACCTAACCTTATTTATTTATTCACAATATTTTTTTAAGTACTCAACATGGGTTCTTTCCATAAAATAAAATATTTCTAAAAGTTAATTAAACGTTTTATTGTTTTAAGCTCCTTTATATTTATTGACTTATATACTATCAAATTTTCTTAATAATAATGTATTTTCGGTTTTATTCTTGGTCATAATTCTTATGCATAATAAATTATATGCATATTATAAAGAATTAAACAATGAAGCGCGCGTCATGAAGTAGGACCAGTTCGTATACATTCTGTGGTTGATAGAAAGGACATTCATATAAAATACACATAAAAACATATTAATGAATATGATAACTATATTTGTGGTCAAAATTGTTTTTAACGAATCTTAATTAAAATCAGCGTATTCAAAATTTTGCCAGGGCTACACACAATTAAGCAGAAATCGGAGTGTGCTTTGATGATTACGGGTTGAAAGCGACAGGAGAACAGGGGAGTAGAGACAGCGGCCTGAAAAACGTGCGCAATATTATATCCATAGAGAACTAGAGATTTAACATTATAGGAAATTTTAGGGAAATGTTTCGCGACGTCCAACATGTAGATGTCGCTGCCTTTAACTTATTTATAGCGACATTGAGACATGTCGAATTTTACATCGTGGAATAACGGTCTACAAAATACCCAGAAATATAATCCCAGATGTTGAACACCAAACAACTGGAACACGATAACGATTAGCTGGCAACCCCTGGGACTTTTATCTGGGAGACTATTGAAGGGTACTTTCCATCAATCAGTGTCTGATTATCGCTCAGTTCAAACGTGCCACCATAGACCGTCCAAGCCTCGTCTACAGGTAAACTCAGCGCCGATTCTTTTATCACTTGTATTTTCCACATTTTATTTTACATCGTCAATAAATAACGGTCACGCAATGTAAATACCATTGTTTCATTTCGTGTTACCTCCATTTACCGAAAACCTAAATATTACTTGTTTTAACCGCTATGCTGTGAGCGGCGACGGGATCCGATGGTTCACTTCCTCTCCATAGCTCCTTTATTGTTTATTTGTTTCTGGCGCCATTTTCTATGTGCCTAACCTAAGTAGCAATGCATTTATATTTTTATAACGTTTAAAGATTAGGTTATTAGTTCATTAGTATTTATAAGACGATCCTACAATAAGTAAAGTAAATTCTCGATCTAGAAAGTGTTGTGTACCCGGATGTTTAGATACTAAAGAAATGCAGAATCATTTTACCTCGAAGACCTATTTATCTGTCTTTAAAAAACGGTTCATAATGTTAAAAATCCCAAATTGACTGGATTAACCATCAAAGAAATTTATAATCATTATAGCGTGTTTTGTAGTTGTAAGTTGAGGTACGTTTATTCATATTAATAATCAGATAAAATATCAATATTTATTTTTTAATTTTAGAAATTAATCCCTTTCCGAAAGAAGCTACACAAACGGCCATATACCTTAACCTTGGGTCAATTATTTGAAAGTTGAAACTGCACTAAAATAATAGCTCCTGTATGCAAATATTTTAAAAAAAGATTAACCGAAGTTCGATACACTAGGAATTTTGGTGCAAAACGATTCAGGAATTAAATAGTGTTTAAATTTTATTGCCCTAGTAAGAACAAATTCGTTAAAATGAATTAAAAATGTAATAGTCACTTTAAGGGGTTTCTTTAATGAGAAAAATAAATGTGTAATTATCCGAATAAATATATTGGCTACTTAATCAAGATAATTTGGAATTTTTTGGGTCTATTATAGTTCATGGATTGAAGAACATATATCCCTCGGCTAGTATGACAAATCATTTAAAGGGCTCATAAGTTTTTTTTTCATCTCATTCGCATTTAGGAAAGTATGAAGAGGATTAATTTCATACTAACGAGGGATATATTACCAGAAGGTGAGAAATTGCAACTTCCGTTTATACCCTCAATTGCAGATGTTCCTATATGAAGAGACAAAACAACATGACATGCTCCATTTTCTTTATTATACTGTCAGTAGTTACTGTTGAGATGCGGGAGAGAAAACAAGGTTGTAAATTAAATACAATTTATTTTCCAAGGAATACATATTAATGCTCATTCAATTCTTTCTTCTTCATTCAATTCAATATTTTCTTTTCCAAACAATTCAATACTTTCTCTCAGCAATACTTTATTCTTCTCATTTTCAATTCAACACTCTTTTCCTCGGTGTTCATTCAAACTACTGCCAGACCGTGTTTTCGTTGTGGATGCACAGTGTTTTATCGCTGAAGCTTCTCCCTCGGGTTCTTGGTGGTGGTGGACAAGGCTGGTCCAAGAAACCCTTTCCTGTACCCCGATTCGCGATATCGGGGTGGGAAACACTCTTCCAGCTAGGAACTTCTCACGCTAATAAAACATGTTCGTTTCGGACTCTTAAGGAATTCCCAAAAATTCCACAATTTCGGGACTTCTTGAAATTTATGGTTAGGCGCCATAAAGAGTCCTCTACCAGGTCTAACATCCGACACGTCCCGTCTGGACTCGGCACCTGAACCCTCGTTATCCGAAACCTCGACAACGAGCTGATGGGAATCATCATTGTTGAACACGTCTGTTCTGTTTACTTGGTATCTTTTTGCCTGTCTATATTTACCAGACATTCAATATACTAAGAACGTTATGTTTTTTATCAGGTTATAATTCTTTTCCATGTTATATATATTAAAAACTTCAGTTAAAGGTCTAATAAATTAGACTCTCTAACAATAGAACCGAAAGAATTCTACAATTGGCGTAACTTACATTTTACATGGCTGTCTCAACCATTCATAATAAATTTGCGTCGCAACAGTTACTTTGAGCTATTTTTCATTTTAGCTCACGATATTTCCTTTTAAATATACACTATGATCTTCGAGATAGAATGTTAAAAGTAATATGCACTAAAGTTTGTTTTCAGTATAAGAAAACAAAAACCGAGAACTCCAATAGATCCTATTAAATTGATGATCCTAGTCGAATGTGAAAAAAAAAGGAAAAACAGAAGCGATAATTTTGATTTGTTCCAAAATATTTTGTTTATGATAATATTTATGTTATAGATATATTTATTTTTATACTATATTTACATTTTATACATAATATGCAGTTTACAGATTCTAATTATTTCATTCACTGCATTTTTTTTAATAAATTTATTTCAGACACTTGATATTGATTGATCAATTAAACGTGACGTTACGGCAATCACGTGCCAAACTTTATCAAAGAGCCTGGATGGATGTTGGGCAAAGCAAAACTTTTCTCTAGAACCCCCTATTGAGTTTTCTCTCTATTACTCTATGATTATATTGTATTAACAGCTTTCCTTCCATCCATGAATGGTTGCTTACTGACAAATGTTCTCGAGTTTTTCTAAAGTTTGATTAGTTTCTTAGAATAACACAATTGTTTCGCATTTGATAGAAAACAAGGAACTTGTGAATTTGCTATACGCCGGCGCACATCATAGTTCCCTCAATTCTTATCTGATTTAAAATTTAAACTATTAAAATTGTTTTAACTTTAGAAGTGTCTTTAAGACTGGTCAATAATTACGTATGTAACAAACAAGTTAAGGTAGTAAAGACCCAGAAGCCCACTCGAAATATGTAAATTAAAAAATATATATTTTATCCGTTTCTTGTTTATCCGTCAATTTTTTTTAAGCAACACTATGTCATTTTTTATCTTAAGTTTATATAAAAAATACAGTAATACCTCGATATCCGCAGAGGTTGCGTTCCTGTAAGATGGCAGCGGTTGGCGAAACCGCAGTTGACGAGGGATTCATACATATAGATGTATAGGTGAATTTATTTGGCTATTCATTAATAAAAAAAAGTAGCGTTGGGAACTATCGACTGGAAACAGTCGATAGTCAAGAAATTAGCGACTGAAAATAGTAAATATAGTTCAGTAAAAATAATTCAGTCAAATACACGGTTCGACTGTTTTTTTTTAATTCGTGATATCAGACGAAAATGAACAATTTTGAATACAAACTTTGAAAAAGGAAAGGAAAAACATTACTGAATACAATTAACATGCAATTAATAAGTTTATTTAAACGAAGAAAAATTACTTTTATATTTGAATATTCTGTGGATCTGTAAAAAAGAATGGAATTTTTCTATGGAATGGGACAATACCCCGCAAATGTTTTATCGTGATTTAATATGTTAATTGTTATTTTTAAATAATATACTATAATAAATATAGACAATATAATAGAACTTAAACAAAACCTCAAAACTAAAGATGTACAATAGCCATAAATACTAAATAAAAATTAAACATATACCTAATCATAGAAAACAAAAATAATCCATGACATAATTAAAAATGATGACACAATAACTACTAGAGCTTTTTTCAATAAAGTAAATGCTTTATTTATTATTAAAGGAAAATATTTTTTAACAAAAATCGAGAGAGTAATCGAAATATTACCTACTATTGCCATAAAACAGTCAAAAGTATCGTAGTATTTATCATTCACAATTTTAATCTTTTTATCCTATTGCACTACCCTAAAATTAAATTAAAATTAAATTAATATACAATATATAACATGACATAGTAAAAACATGACATTAAATTACGAAACATTTTAGAGGAGGTAAAAGGAAAAATACAGCATAATACTAAATTTTTTATATTATATATTTTGAAATTTAATATTAATTTTAAATTATAAATTAGAGACTATAAAACAATGAACCTTAACTATGCCATAAAATATTTACTAAATTACCACATATTTTCCCAAGTACCTAAAAACTCAATGACGTTAATATTTTGTGTTTATTTTTAGTATATCTACCTTTCAAGTATTTTGTTTTATTTCTTCTTAGTCTTACTTTTCTCTTCTTTGATATTTTGGCAGATTACTCTTCCTTCTTTATCAAAATATCATACACCTGTAGCAAGTACAATTCTTTTCAGGATTAATGGTATGCAATATCTTCCTGCACTTCTGCAATGCCTATAAACTGGACTATTAATTGAAATTACTTAAATATATAATTCCCTAGTACCTTGTTAAAATTCAATTGTAGAATATTATTCTGGGATTCATATTGGCTACTTGTATTTGCTTCAATTTTGAGTCTTATAACATTCTTAACAAAAAACTTATATAGAGAGGCTCAAACTAATTTTTTTCCCTTAACTATTCATAACTTATTTTATCCTACCTAAAATTCTTTCGTAAGACAACGATACTTTTATGGAAAATACTACTTTGATGATAACTCCTTATACAGTGGTATATAAGCTTCTTGATTTCTTGTTTCCTGAGAAATTTTTTAAGCAATATTTTTTTCTTTAACGACCTGTGGCTTCCAACTTTCAAAGCCTTCGAATTCTTAAATATAGATTAGATTGTTTAACATCTATATCATGGATCCGACAAAGATTCTGCCGAAATTCAGTATCTATGGATACTCAAATCATTAAATTAGAAACACATAGAAGGCAGATGATCCTTCTTGTCATCGGCTTTAGTTGTGCTGCCTTATGGTGAAAAATTTCTTTGTCTTGCTACTAAGTATGTCATATTACAAACTTGACATATTAAAATTTATTTTTAAGTAAAAAGGAACATAATAATATAACTTTTAAAATGCCATATCAAACGCTTTAATAGTGAAACAAATAAATGCCCAACATTAAATCAGAGCAAAATCGTTTATCGCAATTTCTTATGAGGAACGGTTAGCTTGCAGTAGCCTGAAGTGTTGTCAAATATAAAGCAAGAACTATATATTGTACAAAATAGTAAAAAACGTAATGTAATTTGTTATTACCTTTTGTTTCAAAACTTCTTAAATAAACGATTTTTCTAAAATAAATTACATCCATAAGGCAAATAACCCAAAGGTAAATTTGGCAACATCGACTTTTAGCATTTCGACTTGCGGCGAATAGATAGCGCCGATGAATATACGAATAGTTCCGAAAATAGCCGAATTTCCCCGGACCACGATGATTTACTGTATACTAATGATGAGACATGAATATTTCAGGAGATTAATAAACCCAATGCTCACTAATGGCAAGATGAAAGATAGTGATAACAAAAGTTGATAGAAAAAGGTAAACGTTGGAATAACAATTGATTAGGTTTTATAACTTACAACATTTATTAATAATTCATAGCAGATACATTGTACTTCATGCTGGAAACAGGAATGGTTAATAACACCTTCGCTTTAGATGAATTCGATCAAACACATTGAAGAAGAAATTGACAAACGATGGGATTGTGAACAAGTGTTAGATAGATCGGAAATTAACAGATCAGATATTCACTTGAATGAAACTTTCTGAATATGGGATTATGATTCAATGCTAAAAATATCCAAGACAGGGTGATATAATTAATATATGATAACTGTGCGAAATCTTATTACAATGTGTGAAAGTTTTATGTGCACAAATATGTGTGTAATTGTTTACAATATACATGAGCATTTGGTCAAAATATGTGAGGTGAGAAAGAATACTAACCATATTGCAGATATAGCAAATGCATTGGGAAGAATGAAGTGATTAAATCTAGTTTTATCAAGAAAAATGTCTATAGGTAGTAACAGAGGCAAACTAAAGAGAAATACGGTGATATTAAAATTATTTTACAATGAAACACTGTACCGACTGTAATATGCTTTCTAATGAAAGTAAAACATATCTCTTGGATATATAATTGCTAATTAGATGAATTAGAACTTCAGAGTATACGCGCCTGGAACTCTAGCTCATAGGTAGTATGAAAAAAATCACTGTATATATAATGAACGTATATATAATTTTTGACGTTATCAATTGAGATGACGTGGGTTCACTGCTGTTTTGAGGACTATAGTCTATCCTTCCAATAAAGCCAATGCGCATCATCAACACCCTCGAACATTTTGCCAAATTCAGGTAATGAAAACTTAAAATCCCTTTAAACTCTGAGTACTTTTCTAATGTGCATCGTGTTTGTCCACAATGTGTATTAGATGTACTTATAATGTTGATGTGGCAATATTGCGACGTTTTGTTGTCATCAATTCAGATATGTGTTTGCTCTTCTTGAACGGACTGTATATTGTGTGTACCTTACTGTAAACAATTCAAATTATGTATTTTAATTATATTTCTGTAAATAAAAATATTAATACTTATCTATTAATTGGGGTAACAATGAAACAATATGATAAAATTGAAAAACATTTATTATATAAAATAAATACAAACATTTAACAGACTTAAACTCGTAGTTAGGTACTAATTATTACAGTTATTATTAGGATTAAGGTATGTTTTTGCATGATCACCAATATATCCGGGGTGTTGTGGGAAAAAAGTATAACCACATGGATTGCCATATGGACCATTTTCGTTAGAAAATCTCGGTTTTTTTTCATAAAATCTGCTTTCTTGGTCGTCTCTGGGTCTTTTTTGAGAACTTGGAGATTCTGTAATGTTGCTCGTATATCTTCGTTGATTGTAATACCATCCATGAACATTTCTATTCATATGTTGATCGTTCTTATTATAAGAACAATCAGTTTTTGGGACTTTCACAGATGATGCATATGCATAGTGATGATTGTTTGTCATAGTATCAAATGATCTCTTCGTTTGTGCAGGCCTAGGGGTTGCTACATAATTTCGCTTAGCGTGATGATTATGAAAATATTGCTGCTTTTCAATCTGAACTGTCGCTTTCGTCGCGTCGTTCACAGTGCTTTTCCCGTTACATTGTGGAGCAGAAGCAGGCGCAATATAATTAATCGCGCCGAGAGGAATTGCAGGCTTGTGTAGATTCTTCCTTAGATTATTTAAGATTAGTTCAGAACCGTCTTTCGTACTTCGATTGTCGTGTCCAGCAAAAGCAGATAACTGTGTCAAACCATGATTCAAAGACACTGCAGTGGCTTTGTTAGTATTGTCAGGTCCCAAATATCCACTAAAATATCTATTTCTAACAAAAGCACCTTGATTATTTGAGCTAATATCACACTTTGGAGGTATTGGCAATTTTGGTACACCGCAAAGTTCTTCTAGACTTTTCACCCTTATTTTATTGACTAGATTAGGATTAGACCAATTATTAGCATCGGTTGAACAAGCTTTAGATAATGTAGAAGTTTTAACGTTTGCTGCTGCTTCATTGTTGCTTGCTCTATAATCTTGATTTATCTTCAAATTATTAGACGTAGATTCACATGAAACAACAACATTAGTTGAACAAGAAGATGCCGTAGAATTTAGACGTTTGTTTTGATCACTCCCATTATTTGTCCAGTGGGAAAGTTGTGTTGGATTATAATATTCTCTCAACAGTTTGGCATTTTTCGTATTTCCCAATGAGTTCGAAACCAGTCCAGAAGAAGATGAATTTCCATCCTGATTTGGATCGGAAGCAGTAATATCAGTAGAGAAAGGAACTTTTGTTACTCTTTCATATGCAGTTTTTGCATTTGGAATTAGATTATTCGAAACCTTTGCAGAAGTCGGTGATGGAATAATTCGATTGACACTATCAGCCCTTTGTGATATATTTTTAGTGAGCTGGCTTCGATTGCGGATATCAGATGCTGATAAAATACTAGTTAGACCTACCCTAGAAATACTATTGTTTCTAACATTGTGTGTGTCAGATACAGTAATAACATTCGATTTGGTTGCGTTTAATTCAGATATGTTTGCTTCTTCTGTCGATCCTGGAACTGTAAGCCAAATATTAGAGCCAATACCACATATTTCGTAGGAGTATTGAACTGTAGTTGCAGATACTGTGATCTTGAAATTTTTGTAATCAGAATTAATATTGGCAACTGGCAATGGAATGATTTCATCTTCAGTATTGGCGGTTTTCATGACAGAGGGGCTCATAGCTTTAGATGAGATTTTTTTTGATGTGATCATAAAAGTGGAAGAAGCTTTCTTCATTGTTTGGATTTCATTTAGATTATTGGAGTTAACATTGCGCAATCTGCATGACAATGGTGTTTTACTGGACGGTTCTTCGATCTTGGAATTATCCTTATCTCTGTTATCGGCAGTTTTTACCCGTAGATCAGTATTCGCCGTTATAATATTGATCGGAGCTATCTGAGCAACTGGTAATGGAAAAGGAGCTTTTTTCATTTTTAGCGGTGCCCTTCGATTATCGGATATAAAGCCACGTGTTTTAGGCGACAATGGCCGAGTCGCCGATATCTTAGTCTTGGAACAATCATAGGTTGAAATTTGTTGCTTTCTGTTATCAATCGCATCAGGGGTTAAATTAGTATTGTTTATTGTAGCATTATTTGGAACTACACCAGCGACTGGTAATAGAGCGATTTGTTTAGGCGTGAAATTTAACGTGGGAATCTTAGATAAAGGAGCTTCGTTCATTTTTCGGTTTATATTTCGGTTACTGGATCTAATATAACACATTTTGTTCGACAATGGTGTTCTAGCTGATGATACTGCCACATTGCAATTATCATAGGTAGAAACTTGCTGCTTTCTGTTATCATGTTTTATTTCATTTTTTGAGACTCTCTGAACTACTGGAGATTTATGTATCTCTCTTGCAATATTAATAGTTTCTAGTATTGGCATATCTTTCGACGAAGATTCTTTCAAAGTTGGTGAATTAGGTGATGAGGAGTTTTCATCTGTCACTAGTGGGTTTTGCTCTTTAGATGTAGTGTCCCCTATCTTGCGCATAAATCGAAATGTAGATACCCCGTCTTTGAAATTACCGTAGCTTTTGACTTTCTTGTTTTGATCATAAACACTTTCCACATATAGATCAACATCCGTGTTTATGGCATTATCTGGGACTATCTGAACTACTGGAGATTGATCTATATTTCTGGAAATATTAACAGGTTCTAGTAACCCTTTCGAAGTTCCTTTCAAAGCTATTTTATTGGGTGATAAGGTAGTTTCTTCCGCCACTAAGGTTTTCTGCTCTTTAAATGTTACTCCGATCTTGGAATTCCAACTTCTGATATAATTTTCTTGATCGTGAAAAGCTTCCACGCATAGATCAGCATTCGTGTTTATGGCATTATCTGGGACTATCTGAGCTACTGGAGATTTATTTACATTTCTGGAAATATTAACAGGTTCTAGTGTAGATATATCTTTCAACAAAGGTCCTTTCGAAGCTATTTTATTAGGTGATGAGGTGGTTTCTTCCACCACTAATGTTGTTTGCTCTTTAGACGTTACTCCGATTTTGGAATTGCGATTTTGGTTTTTGATATGGTTTTCTTGATCGTGAAAAGGTTCCACGCATAGATTAACATTCATTCTTATGGCATTATCTGGGACTACCTGAACTACTGTGGATTGATTTGAATTACTTGACACATTAACAATTTCTGGTACAAGCATATCTTTCGACGAAAATTCTTCTAAGGTTGCTATATTATGCGACGAGGAAGTTTCTTCTGATACTAATATTGTGTTAACGTTTTGATGTTTAGATGTAGTGTCACGTGTCTTACTTGACGGTGGTACTTTAGATACTCCGATTTTGGAATTGCAGCTTTTTTTTTGCTTCTCTTCGTCGTGAAAAATTTCCACACATAGATCAGCATTTGTTCCTATGGTACTATGTGGGACTATCTGGACTACTGAGGATTGACTTAAATTACTTGATATATTAACCGTTTCTGGTACGGGCATATCTCTCGACGAAAATTCTTCTAAGGCTGTTATATTATGCGATGAAGGAACTTCTTCTGCCACTAATGTGTTTTGCTCTTTAGATGTAGTGTCAAGTATCTCACTTGACGGTGGTATTGTAGATACTCCGATCTTAGAATGGCAACTTTTGATTTGCTTCTCTTCATAGTGAACAGTTTCCATACAAAGATCAACTTTCGTCTTCATGGCATTATCGGGTACTATCTGAATTACTGTGGGTTGATATGAATTACTTGATATATTAACTATGTCTGGTACAGGCACATCTTTTGACGAAAATTCTTTTAAGGTTGTTATATTATGCAAAGAGGGAGCTTCTTTTGATGCTACTGTATTTTGCTCTTTAGATGTAGTGTCAAGTATCTCACTTGATGGTGGTATTGTAGATACTCCGATCTTGGAATGGGAGCTTTTGATTTGCTTCTCTTCATAGTGAACAGTTTCCATACAAAGATCAGCATTCGTCTTCATGGCATTATCTGGGACTATCTGAACTACTGTGGATTGATATGAATTACTTGATACATTAACCATGTCTGGTACAGGTATATCTATCGAAGAAAAATCTTCTGAGGTTGACATATTACGTGATGAGGAAGTTTCTTCTGATACTAAAGGTGTATAAACATTTTGCTCTTTACATGTGGTGTCAAGTATCTCACTTGATGGTGGTATTGTAGATACTCCGATCTTGGAATGGCAGCTTTTGATTTGCCTCTCTTCATAGTGAACGGTTTCCATACAAGGATCAGCATTCGTCTTCATGGCATTATCTGGGACTATCTGAACTACTGTGGATTGACATGAATTACTTGATACATTGACCATGTCTGGTACAGGCATATCTATCGACGAAAATTCTTCTAAGGTTGATATATTACGTGATGAGGGAGCTTCTTCTGATACTAAAGGTGTATAAACATTTTGCTGTTTAGATGTAGTGTCACGTATCTTACTTGACGGTGGTGCAGTAGATACTCGGATTTTGGAATTGCAGCTTTTGATATGCTTCTCTTCATCGTGAACAGTTTCCGTACAAAGATCAGCATTCGTCCCTATGGTACTATCTGGGACTCTCTGGACTATTGCGGATTGATTTGAATTACTTGATATATTAACGGTTTGTAGTACAGACATATCTTTCGACGAAAATTTTTCTAAGGCTATTATATTATGTGATGAGGGAGCTTCTTCTAATAATAATTTGTTTTGCTCTTTAGATAGATACATAGGTTCCTTTAGTGTTGATATCTCGGACGAACGAGCAACTTCTTTCCCTCTTATAACTATCTTTTGTTCATTTGAGCGAATATCATGTAATTTACCTGATAATGGTGATTTGGATGTATCTGCAGATGGGCCATCTTTAAATCTTATTTTCTGAGAAATCTGTTTAGCTATGTTTGCATTATTAAGAAATGAGGCCGTCGAATCAATCAAGAACTGCTCAGTCTTATTGACTATTATAGTATTTATGCTACTATCACAGCTGCATATTTGTTGTTCTGTGGCGTTCGGAGATTCATCTGTCTGTTGTGTTGTGTTAAGCGAAAAGGAAGCTTCATCTTCTAATCTAAGAGCTGTTTTTCGAATTCTAGGTTCAATATCACGCATGTTACTGTCAAAAGAAGATCTTCTGACCATTTTACAGGTTTTGGATTTATTTTCACCGCATTTCTCTGTGCATTGAGCATTTTCATGAGATACATCAATATTAATTGATTCATTTTTCGTATCTAATAAAACACTTTGTTTGCTAGAAATTACTTCCATTGTCAAAGGCAGCGATATATTTTCATGTCGATCTTTTGATGAAGGCCTCTCTTCGTCTTTGTTACCGCCGGAGTGCACATCAGTATTATCCATCCGTATCACTTTAACCTCTATAATAGGTACTGTTTGGTACTCCCAGCAAGTAGAAGCTGAAGTCGGTGTTGGGTTTTGATGAATTGGCGAGTGTGAATGAGGTAGAGCTAATCTTGGATTCGTTAATAATTCGGCATTTATTTCCGTGGGAACTGCTAAATCAACAGGTTCCTTTGGAAAAACGGTCTTTACGTCTTCCAAACCGACCACGGTTATTGATTTGCATCTATAAAACTCTTTTCTAATATTCTGGGCTATAAAGCAAAAACGTAGATAGCTCAAATGCAGCGGATTAGTTACCAAGAAGGTGCGCTCTTCCAAGTATGTATTACTTCCATTGAAATAAAACAACGGCACTAATTTGGTACCACTGCAATCTACAAACGGTACCAAGTTGTTACCTATAGACACGAAACCAAATGGTGGATTAACACCTTGATTCTTGCGAACAATATCCTCGGCGGTCTTGAAAAACATCCACAATTTTGCCGTGTCTTCTAAGCGATACATACAATCGCCTACCTTAAATAATTCGTTACGTAAAAGTCTCCGTTTATTCTTGTTAAAGTGAGTGGACTCTGCTGCCGTCATCCTCACTTTATGAATAGGAATGAGCTTCAATAATCTTCTAGTAAATACTTCCCGTATTTTAGGTATTATATAACGCTTTACTAAGGAGTAAGGAACATATTTTTCATTTTTTCTATTAACGAAAAACAGTGGCATATTTTCCAAATATATTTGACCCCCTCGCTGAGACAACCGGGATTGTTTCTTATGAGCAGATACCATCTGAAAAATATGAAGAAAAAAATTAGAATCACATGACTGCACTAGGGCGACTTGAAAATAGATCTGTACAATTTAGATTCTGCCATCAATGTGATTTCTTAAATTTAACAATGAAATTAAATTATCTGCCGATTTGTTTATGACGTCAGAGAGATAAATTAGTATAATTGTTAAATTTTATGTCCCAAAATACCGTTTTTATAATATTTGCCTTTCAACTATGTGATGATTTTAGCTATATATGTTACGTCCTGCGACAAATTAGCTCAAACCACGCACTAGCCAGCGTCGACCATCGGCCGAATATCACGTACTGTTGGCATCTCACTTTTGGCTGTCTGGAAAATTTGTAATAGAAATTGTTTCGAATAGTGTTGGGAACTATCTATTGTTTAGTAATTGACTACTTTTTACTATCGCTACTGTTTCAGTCGCTATTTTTGGTCCGACTGATTTTGTTACTATTTACTAACGACTGTTTCAATCGTGTACTTTTAGTTACTATTTTTGGTTCTACTAGGTTCATTCTACTGATTTTTAGCATTCTGGCTGTCGTCCTAGCCGCGACCTTGACAAAAATGTACCCAATTTATGCGTAAATACATTTATATCTAATATATATAGTTTTATGATTTTTTTGTAGTTTACTTGTAAATAACCATATACTGTATATTAATATATTTTTGGAATGATATTTTTCAAGAATGTTAATGTAATAGGGTAAAAAGATAAAAATTGTGAATGATAAATAGCAAAATAATTTTGACTGGTTTTATGGCAATAATAGGTAATATTTCGATTACTCTCTCGATTTCTGTTAAAAAATATTTCCGTTCAATAATAAATAAAGCATTTACTTTATTTAAAAAAGCTCTAGTAGTTAATGAACGATCATTTTTAAATATGTTATGAATTAGTTTTTTTTTATTATTAGGTATATGTTTCATTTTTATTTAGTATTTATGGTTATCGTACATCTTTAGCTTTTAGGTTTTGTTTAAGTTCTATTGTATTGTCTATATTTATTATAGTGTATCATTTGAAAATAGAAATTAACATATTAAAATTCCATAAAACATTTGTGGGGTATTATTCCGTTCCATAGAAAAATTCCATTCCTTTTTACAGATCCACAGAATATTCAAATATAAAAGTAATTCTAATTCGTTTAAAATGAAATTATTAATTGCATGTTATTAGTATTTCAATCAATAGTTCCCAACGCTAGTTCAGAACTGATTGTACCGTATCGCACTCAACAGAAAGGTCAGTCTCTTATCTATTTTTCTGTGTAATTGAAATATTAAATTGTCAGAATAGTGTTTTTTAATTAAACCCATCGTAAATCTGGCGCAGTCGGTAAGATAATTTCATTCCAGAACATCATTTTGGCTTTCGCAATAAGCATGGGACTATAGAACAAGTGCATAGACTTGTAAACAAAATAAACGCTGACCTAAATGCCAAAAGATATTGTTCGGCTGCTTTTCTGAACATATCTCAGGCTTTTGACAAAGTATGGCATACGGGCTTGCAGGTTAAACTAAAGAAACTTCTCCCTCATCCGGACTATCAGTTACTAAAATCATATCTCACTGATAGACATCTTATTGTAAATCAAGGCGATGAACATACCGAATTAAATCCCATATATTCAGAAGTTCCGCAAGGTAGTGTACTGGGTCCAGTACTGTATCTTCTGTATACGGCTGATCTGCCCACCACAAAAATAACTACTGTGGCAACATATGCAGACGATACAGCAATCTTAGCATCCCATGAAGATCCAGTCACAGCATCAATAAACCTACAAACCCACCTGGAGCAAATACAATTATGTTTGAAGACATGGCGCATTAAAGCCAATGAAACAAAATCCACGCATATAACGTTTTCCCTGCGTAGAAGAACATGTCCACCAGTAAATATCAATCATCGTCAACTCTCCCAAGCAGAGCATGTTAAATATCTTGGTATGCACTTAGATCGACGCCTAACCTGGAAAAAGCACATACTCTCTAAACGAAAACAACTGGGACTAAAATTATATCAAATGTATTGGCTCATTGGGCGCAAATCCAAGTTATCATTAGATAACAAGGTATTGGTGTATGAGTCTATACTCTACTAAGCCCATTTGGACATATGGAATCCAACTATGGGGTACCGTTAGCAAATCTAATATATCCATCATTCAACGGTTCCAAAATAAGGTGTTGCGTGCCATTGTTGATGCTCCGTACTATATTTCAAATAAAGTGATACAACGCGATATTCCTCTAGAACCTATAACGGGTGCAATTCAACGTGTTTGCGTGAAGTACTTCGAAAGAGTGTCAGTGCATCCCAATGTACTCGCTAATTAGCTAAATATGCAACGTGATAGTGAAGTGCGTAGACTAAAACGTTTAACACCACCTGTTCTGATTACTGGACATATGTAGACTTTAGATTAAGCTTTAGAATAATAAATATAAATATAGAGAATATAGAGAGAATAGTATAATAAATATAAATAGAACAGTACAACTTAAACAAAACCTAAAACTATAGATGTTCTAGTTTCATAACGAAGCTAAAAATGTACAGTAATTACCAGACCCTTTTTAAATAAAAGTTTTATTTATTTTTGAACAAAAATATTTTTAAATTACTGTTCAGGAATATTACGATGTTCAACTTTTCTCCCGTGAGGCGATTTCTTCGATCGTTATTTATTTAACTAGATTTTGAAAAAACTCGTTCCGAGGGAACATATGTTGCGGGTATAGAGGAATATTTTACATTACTGATATATTTCAGGTAGTGTCATTTTATGGGCTTGCCAAAAATCCAATGGGTTTTCTAAACGCCCAATAAATGGCATTTCCAAATACTGCTTAATCCGTAAATTTGCTGCAGTACTTGGAGTAATTACTTTTTTCATTCTAGCCATTTTTTTATCAAAACATCTCCAGATGTTAATACATCATTGATCACTAGTTGTGTCTTGAATTTCGAGTTGTGGAACTATATTTGTATTTTTTCAAGTTCAAGGATCTAAAAATGTGGATTTCCCGCATATCACATTCATTTCTGAAATTTCCAGTCTTTTATTGATGACATCTAATAGACAATTTTGAAGAAATTTTCCCCGTTCACTTGTTAAAATCTTCGATTTGATGGAATGCTGCAGTCCTCTTATTAACAGTACAATTAAAGACATTAACTCGGTGGTCATTATTTCAAGGAGCTAAAAAATGTTGAACACATTCTGTTAAGATAGTCAATTCATCAACAAATAAAAACTGTGGTGCTCTTCTTAATAGCCATCAAAATAAACAGTTATTGAATATTAAAGTAGAGTTTTCCTAGCAGAAAATTATTTACCTCTTCACCGTTAATATTTTTAACAGAAATTTAACAAATGTTACTGCAAAAACTTCTTCAAATCTCGAATCGACTGCAATTTCTAAAACCTTTGGAACCTAATTTTAGTGTTCAAGATTTTGGGAAAAAAGTTTTAACAAACAAAAGGCTTAAAGGACAAAAATCGTGAAAGTTTATTAAAAAAGTATTACGTATTATATCAGCATAAAGTATTACCTATTATGCCAGTCAAAAGTATGTTACTCATTATTATTTAGAATTTTATTTTCTTGCCCTCGAAAACTAGCTTTCCAAAATAATTCATAAGCAAATAACGAAAAGACATAAAACTACATATATTACATATAAATCTATATAAGCATAAATTCGGAAACAGTCGATAGTAAATAGTAATAAAATCAGTCGGACTGAAAATAGCGACTGAAAACAGTCACTAGTAGAAACAGTCGAACGAAAAATAGCGACTGAAACGGTCGATAGTAAAAAATAGTCAATTACTAAACAGTCAACAGTCGATTTCAGTCGGTTGTTCCCAACACTAATAATTGTTTATTATGTCATAGAGAAAATTAGCGACAGATAATCCGAATATAAGTGACAGATTTCACAGATACGCATCCCTTTCTATACTACAAATTTTTCTTTACTTTGAAATAAAATGTTAAAATAAAACATGCAATGTAAATATCAATCAAATCTGCGAGAATGGTATTTTTTGGTACTTTATTTAAAAGGGTTCGTATTTTATTTTACGTTGCTGCGATATTTTTCTCGGTGTCCGACACCCATAATTTGGTACGTATGCACGAGGAGATAATGAGCACTAATTCTTTTGAAAATAATGTAGTGCTCGAGAAGAAGAGGCAGTGATAAAATCGCAATACAAGAAATTAGAAAAATTTTACCAGAAACATACACAGTCAGAAGCAGAAGAACCAAATAAGGAAAATATATCGACAGTTTCGAGATCAGTCAATCATGAATCTCAAGTCGAAATTCTTAATAACATAGAAGTAATGCTTAAGATATTTCAACAAAAAAAGAAATTCAAAGGGAAAATGTAAGATGAGTTAACTTGATTTAATATTTTAATATTTAATATGATTAAAATCGATATTAATATTTTAGTTAAGTTCGGTTCCAACCTTCGTGGGGTGTAGATGTATTTTCAATCCACTCCAAGCTCTAGAAAGATACCTTTCTTTTAAAAAAAAACAGTATTTTATTACGGTTATTTAATTGAGTGTTAAAAACGCTTAACAGATGCGGCTATCCGTCTCTCAGTGGACCTAAAGTGTAGTAAATACGTGTTTACCTGACCAGACAAAAATACTACATCTCATTTTTATTAGTCCTTTTGATAATATATATATATATATATATATATATATATATATATATATATATATATACGTGAGTGAAAAACGAAGTGCGTGAAATAAACAATGCATTTATATTATTTTTTTATCCTTTGGAAGTAAATAAAATAAAACATTTACAATCTAAAATTGGCAAACCATAGCGATTCAACCAAATGACCTTCACACTATAATATAAGATGCTATAACTCACAAACAACTACAGCAGAAACTATATCCTTCCTTAAGAGAAAAAAGCATCAACAGCAACAAAAACAATTCACACCTAACAGGTCTACACACCAGACCAAGACATAACATACCCAAATGGTTGAAAATAGTTCAACACAAAATCGAGAACCCAAATCACAACCTACTAAAACTAGCAGCAACATCTCTAGACTAGAAAACATGAAGGCCAAAATAATGAGTCAAATGAGTACGATGCTTAGTCTACTCACAATTGTCGTCAAACTTGCCTAATGCCTGAAACCATTAGCTACAAAATCGCCGTCTGAATGCCAAAGGGCTCCAACAATACGCCAGGGAACTAAGAATGTTCGTAACTGAACAAAATATTGACGTTTTGATGGTTTCCGAAACACATTTTACGGACAAATATTATTTGAAAATTCCCAAATATAAACTTTATCATACAAATCACCCTGATTATAAAGTACATGGAGGTACAGCCATAATCACTCGAGATGATATAAAGCATTTCGAAAAAGAAATGCTGCCACTGCAAGCTACCAGTATATATGTATATTATATGGACATATATATGTCCATTAACCATTAACAATGTCTGCGATTTATTGCCCACCCAAACATAACGAGGTAAAACACTTTCAAGAATTTTTCGGTTCGCTAGGTAATAGATTTATAGCTGGAGGAGATTACAATGTAAAATATTTAATGTGCGGTTCAAGAATAATAACCTCAAAAGGTGGAGAACTGCTGAAAGCAATAAAGACAATATATTGGCCTTCAGACAGAAATAAAAAATCAAATACTATTGATTTATGTATTACAAAAAAGTGTTTTGCAGAATCTTGTTTCGACCTGTCTTCTGATCATTCACCAATAATATTATTTAGAGGAAACTTAGACCATCTCTCTAAACTTACACTTACAAACTGAAATTAATATAGAAATAGAAGCAATAAATATTACAAAAAATATACAGGAGGCAGAATATTCCGCGACTCCTAACAGTGAAGCATTTCCAAGAAAAATACACATATATCATGTACAATACAGAAAAAGATAGTAGAAAAAAGAAAATTACGACGGAATTAGCAACAGCAAAAGACTGAAGAGAATAAAAGAAAATTTAATAGAGCAATAAAAGACCTGAAAGACTAATCCAAAATGAACAAAACCAAGGCATTCAAGAATACTTAGAGAATTTGACACCAACTGAGGCTACAGACTATTCGTCGTGGAAAGCAACAAAAAAGCTTAAGAGACCCCAGCAGCATAACCCAACTATTAAAACAAAAGAAAATAATTGGGCTAGAAACAATAAAGAGAAGGCCGACATTTTCTCAAAACAATTAAAAATGTTTTAAACCTTTCCAGTCTCAGCTACATAAAGATGACGAAAATAAAATTACTAGCTTTCTAGATTCGCCATTTCAAAAGGACTTACCGCACCAGAAATTAACGGTCAAGAAAGCTAAAAACAAACAATAATGAGATTAATATTAAAAAAGCTCCTGGTTATAACTTAATTACTGGTAAAATTTTAAAAGAAGTTCCAAAATAAAGTGTTGCGTACCATTGTCGATGCTCCGTACTATATTTCAAATAAAGTGATACAACGCGATATTCCTCTTGAACCTATAACGAGTGTAATTCAACGTGTTTGTGTGAAGTACTTCCAAAGAGTGTCAGCGCATCCCAATGTACTCGCTAACCAGCTAAATATGGGACGTGATAGTCAAATGCGTAGACTTTTAGACGTAGACGTAGACGTTTAACACCACCTGATCTGATTACTGGACATAAATACACTTTATTTCACTCTTGGGCTAAATTAATACCCAAAGACGAATTGTTTAATTAATAATAAAGAATATTTATATAGATTTAAACATATTAATCAATACGTTATGGGAAAAGGACTATGATTTAGATCGAAGGCACTTACTGAGAAAGAAAGTCTGATTTTGGCTAATATTCACCCAAATACATTCATACTTATTTTGTTCAATGTTTATTTTTGTTCACTGCTCATTTCAATTCTTTCTTTATCAATGCTTTTAACAAAGTTGTCTTCAAATTCTTCCTTTCTCAATTCTCATTTCAATACTTTCAACAATACTTTCTTCAATCAATTCAATACTTTCTTTCTGAATTCAATTAAATACATTCTTCAATCAATTCATTTCAAAACTGTCTCTCGTTGTCGATGCGCCGTGTTTTATCGCTGAAGCTCTTCCCTCGAGTTCTTAGTGGTGGTGGAAGAGGCCGGTCCAAGAAACCCTTTTCTGTGCCCCGATTCGTTGAGAATATCGGGGTCGGAAACACTCTTCCAGCTAGAAACTTCTCACGCTGATAAAACACGTGCATTTCGGACTCTTAAGGAATTTCCGAGAATTCCATAATTTCGGGCCCCCTCGGTGATATTTATGGCTATAGGCGCCATAAGGAGTCTATAAGCTCTACTTCTTACACGTTTCATCTAGCCTCGGTATTTGAACTACCGCTATCCGAAACACTCGACAACAAGCCGATGGGACGTCTGTTCTGTTTACTCGGTGCCCTTCTTGGTTCGCATAGTTTCACCAAACATTCGACACAATGCGATGTTATATCTTGTCTCAAGCCATAATTTTTTTCTCATATCGTACAACTCATCATACAACTGGAAAAATTCTACAATTAACGTACACTTAAATTTACACGACTGTCCCAAATATAAATAATTAAAATTGCGTCGCAACACTAACCTTCAAAAGAAGATTAAAATAGGAATAGTTCAAATGAAAATAACAAAAGATTTCTGCCACTGAAAAATTGAATAGAGGATAATTTCCCAGTCTATATTACATCACATAATAACTGCTTTGAACTTGTAATATAAATAGTAATAATTTAAATAGTAATAATAGAATAAATCTATTTGAAATACTAAATATAAATAATAGATGAAAATTAAATTACCTTGCCTTGAAAATACACTTTTAAATTATAACAGTACAAAGGTCACTACAATCTCATTCGACGTCTCTTTCAGTCCAGCAATAAGTTTTTGAAGACTACCAGCTACACTACGATTCGTGCTATACTGGCAGAGACAACTGGCGACTTCTTTTATATGCTCACAATTTTTCCCCCTTCTAGGAAAAGAAAAAGGCAAGTTCTGGTATGTTTAACCATATATATATTTATTATTTCTTGACACTGATATTTAGCATCCATTGTCAGTAATCAAAAATTAACATTGACATGTGTCCAACTAATTCCAGGCATTCATCCAAAGTGATCTTGCCATGAAATGAGCGAACACCATCCGCGGCCCATAACATCTTCATTTTACGCTTTACAATGATCCGGTGATTGTTGATTACGTCGCTACCTGGCCTAAAGTTTATTTAATACGTGGGAAACCCCTTATAATTGTCTATTAGCCAAAAGGGAAGGTTATTGATACAGTGTGCTTTTATAGTAGGCGTGGAATACGCCAACTATAAGCCACCTTAAATAAGCCGAACCAAGAGGTTCCAATTCATTCATGACAATTAATTCAAGTAAGAACTATCCGTATGATCTTATAGAAGAAATGTTATACTTAGGTATTTCATTCTACATAAATTATATAAACATTTAAACCTTCTTTTTATTAAAATAAAACGCAATAGTAGTTCCAGATATACCGTCAGCTAGGGGTGTCGACCGCCGAGAAGAATATCGATTTCGAGATTTAATTTAAAAAAAATCGATATATATTTATTGCAAAAATTAGGAAACTAGAAAATATATCGAGATATTATAAAGAATATATCGATATTTTGAAGAAAAATTAAAAATATTAATATATTGGTCTGTAGCGACGTTGAGACATGTCCAATTATATATATTAGAATAACGGCCTACAAAATACCCCCCGGAAATATTACCCCAGATATTGAACACATGCAAGATGGTAGCAGCGCCGATTAGTAAACGATAACGAATATCTGGCAACCCCGATACGTTAATTTCGTATAGTATTGAAGGGAATTTTGGATCATTCAGTCACTGACTATCGTCCAGTTCAGACGTGCTACCATTGACTGCCCAAGCCTCATCTTCAAGTAACACCACTGCTATCCCTATTATCTACTGTATTCATTTTTTTATTTGCCAATAAATAACGGTCACATAATCTGTTTTCTTCCGTTTCACTTCATTTTACCTCCATTCATCGAACCATATAAACAACCTTAAAGGTACAAAAATCGATATTTTCTAAATGTCTTAAAAAGTAGAAGTATTTTGAAAAAACCTTTAAAATTTGTAGCGACCTTGAGGCATGTCGAATTTTACATCGTGGAATAACACGGGCGGGGTGCCAGCAGCGCCAACTAGAACCCGTAACGTATGTGACTACAGATTAGTCACAGAGCAGCTCCAGAAGCTAGGTACCGATTGCAATCATCGTAGACTCGTCATGTCTTCGCCGAGGTACCAGAATTGCTAATGTCTCGTCGTCGAAGAAAATAAGCTACCACGTCGTCGAACAATCGATTCTCCCACAGCGTCGATTGCGGGAGCCCTCTCCGAAAAATAGCTTGTTCTCAACGTCGTCGATGGACCACATTCAAGCGCCGAAGCGACGATGAAGCAACGGTATCTGTAGGATCGGAAGATCTCAACAGCCGTACCAACCACAACCGTTTCGATTTAATATATTTTTCAAAGCCCTTTTCATGCAGCACATTTTGTTTGGTATATAATTTTTTTTGTATTTGATATTTTTTCATACATTTTTATATTTTTGTTGCTAGGAGTAATTGTATGTAAAATTCTGGCAGGGGAGTATTGTAGCGACCTTGAGGCATGTCGAATTTTACTTCGTGGAATAACGGTCTACAAAATACCCAGAAATATAATCCCAGATGTTGAACACGAGCGGGATGCCAGCAGCGCCAACTAGAACCCGATAACGAATATTTCGATTCATTCAGTGCTCAACCATGGTTTGGTTTAGACGTGCCACCATCGACTGCCCAAGCATCATTTGTATTTTTCACATTTTTTATATAGCCAATAAATAACGGTCACATAATGTAAACACCACTGTTTAATTTCGTTTTACCTCCATTCATCGAGCCACATCATTATCACAAAATACAAAAATTAAAAACAAAAATGCCCCAATCTTTAAAATTAAGTAACCATCTTAAAGGTTTAATCAAAAAGGTTTTTATAAGGTTTAGGAAATATATTTTTCTTGAAAAAATGTCGATATATCAGACAAAAAAATATCGATAATTTTTGAGAAATCAATATAATACAAACAAACCAAAATAAACCAAGAGTAACTCGATACAGAACGACTTAGTCAATGTAGTGACCTTGAGGTATATCGAATTTTGCATCTTACAAATAACGGCCTACAAAAAACCCAGAAATATTTTGCCAGATACGTGCCAGTAAACGATAATGAAGATCTGGCAAACTCCAGACGTTGATCTAGAATGTCATTGTAACGGTACCTTAGCTCATTGAGAGTCTTAGGAGTAATACTGCGCCACTATCGTTTTGCCTATTATATTTTCAATAGTCTTTATAACATCAATAAATAACGGTCATGTCATATAACTAACACCGTTTTATATCGTCTTACCTCCATTCACCGAGCCATAAAACCCTAAACCAACACCAACAACACCCCCAGATCACGTACCAGGGAATGCAACATCAAAGAAAAACTAAGAACAAAGCAAATTCCCTACATTAGTCAACGCAAGATCAGTGAATTTCCGAAATAAGACCAAGTGTTAGCATCCACCCGCAGTTGTTCAACTTTATCTTTCAAAGAGTTAGCATATTGTTATTTTATAGCTAGGAGAATTATCCTATTAAAATAATTTGGTAGCAGACAATATAAAAGGGAATTTATTATCAGAAACATGTCCAAAGGCTATTAGGAAATATATACAAAAATATATGTTAGAATGAAATAACTCTAATAGATAAGATCAAAATAGAACTGGGTAGAAAGCCATGACAAAGGTAATATTTAATAATTTTTATACTTAAGTCTGTTTATTTTTCTACTTTAATTTTAGATATCGAAAATAGATTAAGATATAGAAAGTAGATAAATAGCAATAGTTAATAGCTCCACCGCAAATTTAAATGAAAATCTAGTAAAGAAATGGGGAAAGAAAGGGAAATAGAAAAGTATCTTGTATAAAAAATAAAATGCTATTATTGAAGGGTACTTTCCACCATTCTGTCACGGACCATCATTCTGTTCAAACGTGGCACCATCAAGAGCCCAACCCTCGTCATCATCAGGTAAACCCAGCGCCGTTTCCTTTTATCTTTTTATATTTTATAACATTTTATATAACCTCAATAAATAACGGTCACGTCATGTAAACCCGAACTGTTTCATTTCGTTTTGCTTGCATTCCCCGAATCATATAAAATACCCTAAAGTATATTAGAGGGTAGAGGTATTTACGTGTAGATAATAATGTGTAGTAATTACGTGTAGTAACGTTTAGGTGATTGTTTTTGTATTTCTATAATGGTTAATGATTTCAATTCGTTAGTAAATGCATTTCATAACAAAGCCCACACCGAATATTGCAGAAAAATAAATATATTAATTTTCCCATCAAAGGTTAAAATGAGTGTTGTAGAAAATATTAACGATTATATTAAAACTTTATAGTGTTTTAATTCCCCATTTATAGGTGAATTCGTTCACATGTAGGATACAAACAGAAAACAAGGTTGGAAGCAAAGTTGGAATGAAATCTAAATACAAACTTGAAATGAGGTACCTGTAATTGACCATAATAAGTTTGTTCTCAGAGTATTGCAGTGTTCTCTTTTAAATTTAGTTCCATTTTTAAGCCAATGCCTGTTAAGATTGTCCGTCATTCTTACTGACTATCATGGACTACTGTTTACTATCATGGTTATTCCGTCATTGGCATTAATTACCATTGGCGTTGTTTGTTCTTGACATTACCAATACCATCCATGATCAGTTCCGCTTGTCGGTGCATTTATTTATCAGTCAATAATATTAACTGTCAGTATCATTATACATTCATTATTACATGACAAGTATCTGTAATGATAATCACCGATCCTTGTTGCATTTCATGTGTCATTTGAATGTCACCTTCGTCATTGAAAATTGATCACTCAGGTACGTTTTCGTCACAGAATAAGCAGTTTCCGTATTTTGTAGTTTTCATTCCGTTTTGAGAACTGGCACGCGACCGTATCAACTTCATGATCTGCTACGCATAGTCTGCTTTATTTATATTATTTCTTTATCTACCTTTATTTATTTAAACTGCCAAATTTTTCCATTTAAATATACTTTTATTTTATGTTCTGCACAAAGAACTTTCACCCAGCAAGTTGCTTTAACCTACTTTTTCCAGGCGTTTACATGCGATAATAAATATCCGAAATGAGAGAAAATGACCACCACATGAATTGACCGAAAGTCATTGTCTGTCACCCAAAAACGAACTGTTTCCTGTGGCATATTGTAACCGGAGGTGAAAATATGAACCTAGATAAGCAGTAATTCCTACCAAGATAATATACCAAAGGTACGACATCGGCAAAACGAAGGAACAAAGCAAATTCCCGGACAACCCCACAAGATCCAAAACCTTAAATCAGTCCGAAATAAGAAACCAAAGTCCAGTCGCGGTTGTTGAACTTTAGCGTTAAGCCAGTAAAAATAATAATTTTCAGTTGGAACCACAATATTTTATAATATGCTATACTAATTGTGATACTAGTGAATATATAAGTGATTTTAATGGTATTCCACTTTTAAACGTATTATAACAAATTGTTAAAAACGAGTTAATAAAGTTTTTAGAACGAAGAAACAAAAAATAATCAGTGAACTAATTGGTGGATTGGGTAGGACTCGAAGAACCAGGATAAGTTACTCCTCAGTCATCTCCGGTTTTGCGCCTGCGCATTATCCTGCATAGAATAAACCATAGAAAAGAATAAACTATATTGTCGTCCTTTTCTAACGACGGTACATTCTTTTCGAGTCGATCGGTACAGTCGACGAAGTCAAAACAAGAAAAAAATCTAGGATATTTAGATTTTGTGTTACATTAATAATTCTACAGCATTAATAATTAAATTGTTGTGTTATTCTTGGTGGTTTTACATACATTGGTTTTAAAATATGGAAAAAAGAGGGTAAGTGCAGAATGTAAGGTTATATTTTTAAAAATTATAAAATCCAAACATCAATATTCAACGACATCGAATAGGTTTCAACATATGGCAAAATGTAATGATAACAAGAACAGAGAAGAAAATGATTCTTGTTGTGTTGGAAGTAGTCAATTTATTAATGAGGTTTGTCCATCAAGAATAGTTGCAAACATTGTAGTAACTGAAGAAAGTCGAAAAATGTGAAATTCAGAGAATCGGAGAAAATTTTTGTATTGTAGCGACCTTGAGGCATGTCGAATTTTACTTCGTGGAATAACGGTCTACAAAATACCCAGAAATATAATCCCAGATGTTGAACACGGGCGGGGTGCCAGCAGCGCCAACTAGAACCCGATAACGAATAGCTGGCAACCCCGAGATGTTTATCTGGGATGTTATTGAAGGGTATTTCCATTCATTCAGTGCTCAACCTTCGTTTGGTTTAGACGTGCCACCATCGACTGCCCAAGCCTCGACTCCAGGTAACACCGCTGCCATCAGTTTTATCATTTGTATATTTATATTACTTCAATAAATAACGGTCACATAATGTAAACACTACCGTTTCATTTAGTTTTACCTCCATTCACCGAGCCATATCAATTATCCTAAAGTATATTTATAAACATAATTTATATATAAAAAAGGGGTTAGTAAATGAAGCTGTATAAATGCATACGCTAAATGGCAATCAAAATGGTGCATGCGCCAAGTCCGGAAATATTCGATAAGCAATTATCTCTCGTCTCGATGCACTAGATGCTAAATTAGCAACACTGCGTAGCTAATACACGAATCACACCTACCAACAGCGAAAACGATGTACAAACTGATCTTATTAATTACCAGATGCTAAACATTTTATTAACAAGATTAATAATTGTGTTTGTTGTTTCTGGAATACGTTATGAGGATTTAGCGCATAGATATAGGTTAAATTTATAGTTTTGTTTTGATGCTTCAGTATCGCCGCCACAGAAGAAATACGTTTAGGCGGCGTAAAAATGATATTCAAAATTGTATGTATTTCATTATATATTTATGAATGTACAGTCGATCTACCCAAAAAACAAATAAAAAAACAATTTTAACAATAAAAAGCAATCCCGAAAATCTCCAAATAAGAACAAATTAAAATCCAATCGCAACAAACCAAATATCTACATCATAACCCGACGAACAATATTCCTGAACAAAACCTATTAAATCTAAATAACATCCAAATAGAGGTTAGTCCCTGAAATAAATGCAATCTAAATATAAATAATACAGATTTGATTTTATACAAACAGGAAAATTAAAAGGTACATTAATAATGCACTAGTTCATGCCAACAAGCTTAGCGAATATTTAATTTCTTCGTAATAAATGTAAACGACACAAAAACAAACAAACGAACAAACTTGCCGAAAAAGCGATATTACACGATCTAAATAGTTTCACTGACGCGCACCACATAATTCCTGACGAGCAATTTGGTTTCCACGCCAAACACTCAAGCCACCGTCAAGCTGCTCGCGTCCCAGCAACCATCCATCAGGAACTTATAAAAGGTCTCAAAGCTGGAGTCATCTAAATGTATCCAAAGCTTTCAATCAAGTATGGCACAACGGTCTAATCTTTAAAGCGAACCAACTAATTTCCCTGATCCCCTCATGCTTGGAAGCTAGATTCTCAACAAGATCGGCGATGCATTCTCCTATCAAAAACAAATCTCCGCAGCAGTCCCGCAAGATACGCCACTAGCTCCAGCCCTGTTCAACTTTTACATGGCTGATTTACCACTTTCGAAACATTCACACACAGCATTTTATGCAGATAACACAGGTTTCTTCACCACCGGTTACAATCCGACGCCATATGCGAGAGACTCCAGGTCCAACTCAACTAGGCGGTTGCATGGTACAAATTCTGGCGGCTGCAGATTAACCCGAGCAAAGCTCAGGGTATTCTGTTCCACCGCAAGAAAGAGTTCCGTGCATATCGCCTCCTAATTGAAAAAGTTCCTATCTCCTGACTCCAGTAGGTATCATACCTCTGTCTTCAATCCGACCGTAGCTTTCAACGGTCAACTATTCCCACCCCTCTGAGGAAAAAGCAAACTCCCAATATCCCAGAAAGCGACTCTCTATAAAATGATAGCCCGTCCAATCTGCCTCTACGGAGCACAGGTGTGGTACCAGTAAGTCTCTGAGAGACAATTTGCATTACTCCAAGCGTTCCAGTCCAAAAAAATCCGCGCGTTACTCAATGCCCCATGGTTTATGAGGAACTCGACCACCCATCTCAAATCAAGCATCCCGTTCGTGAAAGACTTCACGAACATGGTCAGCGTGAGGTTCTCCCCGGAGGTAGAACACGAAAACAATTTGATCAAATCCTTACCCATCCACAAACCCCAGTAATTAAAACCAAATACAACAATCCCAGTCGTATCCCAGGATCTCTGTCGCCCACAAAACCTTTCTGTCCCGAACCCGAAGCAACATCAGCAAAAGATCATTTGGTTCTAGCTTGTCATCTTGGAAAAAGAAAGAAAAAAATACGAAGAAGACAGCGAATTTATAACCAATTTATATTTTAATGCCCATCTTTCAAGATATTTTCTATATAGAAGTAGACAAATTAACATTTACCAGTAAAATTAAATACTCCAATTGATACTAAAAATGCAAAATCTATCTTTGCAATATATGATCGATATCCAGAAATTCATAAAAAGTTAAAAATCAAATTAGTAATATATAACAACAAAAGTTCTATTCAAACCACCGCGGAGTGCAGCCGTACCTTTCAGAACGCTCTGTTGTAAAAAAACCATCTGAGTTACTATTGGTGTCATAAAAGTGCCGGTCATAAAAAGTGTAAAAGTCTCAACCATTGAAGGGTGAGAATGTGATTTAAAACGTGAACTTTTGAACGTGACATTTAAATTTTTTTTATAAGCAAGACTCTTCTAGGAATTTTCTTTCTTATTTTCGGATAAATAAGAAGAGAATAAAATAGTAATTCACACTTATTAATACTTTGATGATTATTTAAAGTTAATGGAAATTAGATTCAATTAAAGGCACTTTAAAAAATGTTAACGAGTGTTAGTAGTTATTATAAGAACGAGATATGATCATAACGATCATAATTGCATCGTTGTCAGTTTATATCTTTCTTAATTGCCGTAAAAATAAGTAGTTGTAAGTCAATAAGTGTTTTCCTACCCGTAGAACTTACTTCCCCCGAAATCCAAACTGATCAGGCAGAACATCTCCAGGCATAAGAACGAACACCGAGCAGTCCGGCTTAGGGACAACATATCAAGCATATTATATTTAGTTTATATTTTAAAATAATTTAAGTTTAACCAAACTTCATAAAATAAGTTTCAAATAAATAAATAAACAAAAAATTGATGAAATATTGAGGAGCTAGTTGATTAGAAGCTCTAAGAAGTGCGACTATAAATACATATATAGAAAAAATAACTTGAACAAAATTAAGCATTAAATTATATAATAAAATTAGTGACATCCAAATATAAATAAAGAAAAAACAAGGACATATATGTATATATGTATATATAGATATATATATATATATATATATATATATATATATATATATATATATGTATGTATATATATATATATATATATATATATATATATATATATATATATATATTTGTTTAGGTTGTGAAATTGTTATTATTTCAGCGTCACTGTCTTTCCTACTCATCGTTCCTATACGATTTTTATTAAGAGTATTTAATTCAATTTCGTGTGCTTTCTTGAGATGTTTAATTAAACTGCTCGTACTATTATTATATTACAGTTGCTTTGCACATTGTATTTCTGATCGACTTCAAGAACTAAAGGTCGATTCTGGAATAGAATCGGAATCGAGATTACCATCCCTTGTCCAGCCATTCGTGTTAAGGTTGTCATATGTCATTGTAATGTTAATATATTAATTATTTTATAAGTAATTATTGAATATTGTTCCAAGTGCTTTTCTGAAGTAATATTTCGCAAAAAAAGATAACATCTGCATAAATTAATCGACTTAGCGCTTTGTCTCTCTTTTTGAACACGGTTAAAGTTTAAACAGAGGAAGAATTACAGGCCTAAAATTTTGTGTAATATATACCACAAATAAGTATATTCTAATAAAATAAAATGGGCCCAAATCAACAACCACGAATAGTGGTTATGTCGGTGATAAAATATAAATAAACAAATATTTTAGGCTCTATTTTTATTGGGCCTAGCGGACATTCATAACAAACATTAATCAATCCATTTTCAGTTAATTTGATGTCTGGTGAACAGTTGAAAGTAGAAAAATTAAGAGCTGAATGTAATTGATATAATACTGATAGTATAAGAGCTTATTGGAAAAGTTGTAATTTTATTGGCATCGAATTTTAATCATTTTTAGGTTTCATTAGTGAAGACATTTTGTAACCAAGCACGTTAAATATTGCCCGTAACAAAAACATTAAATTTATGATATACACATCTTTATAAATAAAGATGTGTTTAACCATCCAATCCATAAATAACCATAAAAATCGCTTAAGAGAATTTTAATTCATTATTTGTTGGAGAGTTCTTAGTTCCTATGTGGAACACAAGACAAGGTAGGAAACAATAGATAAACGAAGGCCACAGTACACAAATTAAAGATTAGCTACCTGCAAGGGCAAGATTCTGTTTTAAAGATTACTAGAGATTGCAGTGGAATAAATAAAGAACGATGTAATTTTATTTTAAAATATAGGTGAGGAAATTATTCCTTTTATTAAACAAACCTGTAATATTAATTGTTTTTATTTAGTGTTGGGAACTATCGACTGTTTCAGTCGTGTACTTTTAATTACTATTTTTGGTTCTATTAAAGCCAATCGATTGATTTTTAACGTTCTGGCTTTGTCGTCCTTGCCGCTACCTTGACGAAAATTAGGTACATCAGTTTATGCTTACATAGATTTATAGGTAATATATGTTGTATATTAATATAGCAGCATTTTGAAACGATATTTTTCAAGATTGTTAATGAAATAAGGTAAAAAAATTAAAATTGTGAATGATAAATAGCAAAATACTTTTGACTGTTTTTATGGCAATAATATGTAATATTTCGATTACTCTCTCGATTTTTGTTAAAAAATATTTTCGTTCAGTAATAAATTTTATTTATTTACTTTATTTAAAATAGCTCCAGTATATAGTTATTGTACGATCATTTTTAATTATGTCAAGAGTTCAGTTCCAACCTTCGTAGGGTGAAAACATATTTTCAATACGGTCCAAGCTATAAAAAGATACCTTTCTTTAAAAAAACCCAGTATTTTATTACGGTTATTTAATTGAGTGTTAAAAACGCATAACAGATGCGGCAATCCGTCTCTCAGAGGACCTAAAGTGTAGTGAATACGTGTTTACGTGACCAGACAAAAGGACTGCATCTCATTTTTATTAGTGTTTAAAATTATTTTCATCTTATTTTACAACAGTCCATTTGAAATTCATTTATAGTATTTATAGTCAAAAACTAGTGCTAAATAACGTAAGTGCGTGAAATAAACAATGTATTTATTTTATTTTTTTATCCTCTGGAAGTAAATTAAATAAAATATTAAAAATCTAAAAATGGCAAACCATAGCGATTCAACCAAATCACCTGCACACTTTGATATAAGATTAGAACAAACAGCAATAACGCAAACTCCACCATCAGAATGGACTACAGTTATTAACAAAAAACGATTGAGAAGTCCAGAAGAAGAAATCGCGAGGAAACAAACAAGAATCAGTGACTATTGGTTACAGAAACCGATAGAGACAAAAACAGTTTTAGCAACCTGTCGGAAGAAATTGAAGAGAACATACAACCAAGCCCTGAAAAAGTTGTTCCAAAACCACCACCAATAACAGTCTATAAGGTAGGAATAATAAAAAACATCCATGACCTATTGAAAACCATTACTACGAACTATACAATTAAAACAGTGAGCTATGAAACAATTAAAATCCAATTGTTCGAAGCGGATCACTTTAAAGTTCTTGTAAAAGAATTAGATGAAAGAAATACCCAATACCATACATTCAGGCCAAAATCCGAGAGCATTTAAATTCGTGTTAAAAGGATTACATCACGGGACGGACTTTAACACCATCAAGGTAGCACTAGCTGAAAAAGGTCACGAGGTCGTAAATATTCACAATATACGACATCACACGACAAAAAAACCTCTGCCTATGTTTTATATAGATATAAAACCTAATGGAAATAATAAGGCGGTGTATGAAATCACCAAATTGGAGAATAATATTATTAAATGCGAACCACCACATATAAAAAGAATTATACCACAATGCACAAAGTGTCAAGCGCACGGGCACACAAAGACTTACTGTCGCAAATCATATAGATGCGTAAAATGTGCAGGAGAACATAAAACAGGAGATTGTACTCGTAAAGTTCGCGATGAAAAAGTGAAATGTGTTAACTGTAACGGAAATCATCCAGCGAACTACAGGGGTTGCGCAGTTCACAAGCAACTACAACAGAAAATCTATCCTGCCTTAAGGGAAAAAAGGCATCAACAAAAACAATCCACTACTACCAATCTACCACTACCAACCAGAAAAAGTCAAGCAGACATAACTTATGCCCAAATGGTTGAAAATGGTTCAGCACAAAATCGAGAGACGATATCTCAATCTACTGAAACTAGCAACATCTCAAGATTAGAAAATATGATGGCCAAACTAATGGATCAAATGAGTACGATGCTTGGTCTACTCACAGCCGTCGTCAGCAAACTTGCCTAATGCCTGAAACCAATAACTACAAAATCGCCGTCTGGAATGCCAATGAGCTCCAACAACACGCCAGGGAACTAAAAATGTTCGTAATTGAACAAAATATTGACGTTATGATGGTTTCCGAAACACACTTTACGGAAACATTATTTGAAAATTCCTAAATATAAGCTTTATCATACAAATCACCCTGATGATAAAGCACATGGAGGTACAGCCATAATAATTCGAGATGATATAAAGCATTTTGAAAAAGAAAAATTCCGCAAAGACTACCTGCAAGCCACCAGTATAACCATAGAGGAAGCCCATGGACCATTAACATTTTCTGCGATTTATTGCCCACCCAAACATAACAACAAGGCAGAACAATTTCAAGAATTCTTCAGTACGCTAGGTAATAGATTTATAGCAGGAGGAGATTATAATGCAAAACATTTAATGTGGGGTTAAAGAATAATAACCTCAAAAGGTAGAGAACTGTTCAAAGCCATAAGGATAGATAACTTGCAACATATCTCTACTGGTGAACCAACATATTGGCCTTCAGACAAAAATAAAAAACCAGATACAATAGATTTCTGTATTACAAAAAATATTGATCCAAAAAAGTGTCAGGCAGAGTCATGTTTCGACCTGTCTTCTGATCATTCACCAATAATAGTAACAATTTCTTCAAAAATTATCATCAAAGATAAACCCCCTTCTCTGTGCAATGATAGAACTAACTGGCCCTCATTTAGAGAAAACTTAGACCAAAATATCTCTCTAAAATTACCGTTACAAACTGAAATGGATATAGAAATAGCAGCAATAAATCTTACAAAAAATATACAGGAAGCAGCATATTCCGCGACTCCTAACAGTGAAACATTTCCAAGAAAAAATACACATATATCATGTACAATACAGAAAAAAGAAAGTTACGACGAAATTGGCAACAGCAGAGGACTGAAGAGAATAAAAGAAAATTTAATAGGGCCATAAAAGAGCTGAGAGATCTAATCCAAATTGAACAAAACCAAAGCATTCAAGAATACCTAGAAAACTTGACATCAACTGAGGCTACAGACTATTCGTTGTGGAAAGCAACAAAAAAGCTTAGGAGATCCCAGCAGCATAACCCACCTATTAAAACAAGCGAAAATAATTGGGCGAGAAGCAATGAAGAGAAGGCCGACATTTTCTCAAAACACTTAAAAAATGTTTTTAAACCGTTCCAGTCTCAGCTACATAAAGCTGACGAAAATAAAATTACTAGCTTTCTAGATTCGCCATTTCAAATGGATTTACCGCACGCGAAATTAACGATCAAAAAAGTTAAACATACAATAATGAGAGAGATTAATATTAAAAAAGCTCCTGGTTATGACTTAATTACTGGCAGAATTTTAAAAGAACTATCAGAAAAGGCTATAAAACTATTAACATTTATATTTAATGCTATGCTACGAATTAATTACTTCCCTAGTATCTGGAAAGTAGCTAAAATATTAATGATACTTAAACCAGGAAAAATACCAGAAGATGTGACCTCCTACCGACCTATAAGTTTATTACCAATAATCTCGAAAGTTTTCGAGAAATTATACATAAAAAAACTAAACTATATAATAGAAAAAAGAAAAATTATTCCAGAACATCAGTTTGGCTTTCGCAATAAGCACGGGACTATAGAACAAGTGCATAGACTTGTAAACAAAATAAACGCTGACCTAAATGCCAAAAGATATTGTTCGGCTGCTTTCGTAGACATATCTCAGGCTTTTGACAAAGTATGGCATACGGGCTTGCAGGTTAAACTAAAGAAACTTCTCCCTCATCCGGACTATCAGCTACTAAAATCGTATCTCACTGACAGACATTTTATTGTAAATCAAGGCGATGAACATACCGAATTAAATCCCATATATTCAGGAGTTCCGCAAGGTAGTGTACTGGGTCCAGTACTGTATCTTCTGTATACGGCTGATCTGCCCACCACAAAAATAACTACTGTGGCAACATATGCAGACGATACAGCAATCTTAGCATCCCATAAAGATCCAGTCATAGCATCAATAAACCTACAAACCCACCTGGAACAAATACAATTATGGTTGAAGACATGGCGCATTAAAGCCAATGAATCAAAATCCACGCATATAACGTTTACCCTGCGTAGAAGAACATGTCCACCAGTGAATATCAATCATCGTCAATTCCCCCAAGCAGAGCATGTTAAATATCTTGGTATGCATTTAGATCGACGCCTAACCTGGAAGAAGCACATACTCTCTAAACGGAAACAACTGGGACTAAAATTATATCAAATGTATTGGCTCATTGGGCGCAAATCCAACTTATCATTAGATAACAAGGTATTGCTGTATGAGTCTATACTCAAGTCCATTTGGACATATGGAATTCAACTATGGGGTACCGCTAGCAAATCTAATATATCCATCATTCAACGATTCCAAAATAAGGTGTTGCGTGCCATTGTTGATGCTCCGTACTATATTTCAAATAAAGTCATACAACGCGATATTCCTCTAGAACCTATAACGAGTGTAATTCAACGTGTTTGTGTGAAGTACTTCGAAAGAGTGTCAGTGCATCCCAATGTACTCACTAATCAGCTAAATATGCGACGTGATAGTGAAGTGCGTAAACTAAAACGTTTAACACCACTTGATCTGATTACTGGACATATGTAGACTTTAGAATAAGCATTAGAATAAGACTAATTAATTAAGATAATATTTTATACAGAAGATTGCTTAAGAAAGGCTTTGGGCAGCTTCGGTCGGATACCGTCGTTATTTGTTTTTTCTGAATTACCGTAACGTATATGACTACGAATTAGTCACAGAGCAGCTCCAGAAGCTAGGGACCGATTGCAGTCACCGTAGACTCGTCATGTCTTCGCCGAGATACCAAAATTGCTAATGTCTCGTCGTCGAAGAAAATAAGCTACCACGTCGTCAAAAGCAACAATGAAGCAACGGTATCTGTTGGGCCGGAAGAAATCAACAGCCGTACCAGATCGCAACCGTACCAACCACAATCGTTTCGAACTATCATATTTTTCGAAGTCCTTTTTATGCAGCACATTTTGTTTGGTATATAATTTTTTTTGTATTTGATATTTTTTCATACATTTTGTATCTTTGTTGTTTGGAGTAATTGTATGTAAAATTCTGGCAGAGGAGTATTGTAGCGACCTTGAGGAATGTCGAATTTCATATCGTGGAATAACGGTCTACAAAATACCCAGAAATACAATCCCAGATGTTGAACACGGGCGGGGTGCCAGCAGCGCCAACTAGAATCCGACAACGAATAGCTGGCGGCAACCCCGAGACGTTTATCTGGGATGTAACACCGCTGCCACCCGTTTTATCATTTGTATTTTTCACATAATGTAAACACCACTGTTTCACTTCGTTTTACCTGCATTCACCGAGCCACATCACTTACCCTAAAGACTGAAAATAATAATTACTTTTTTCAGCCGCTAGTTCCCAACGCTATTTTTATCATATATTTTAGGTGAGAAAAATGGATAAACAAAATAAAAGAATTAAAAGAAAGAAATGTTAACAGTAAATTGGTAAATATTATAAAATAATTATTAAGGCGTTTAATGGCCAGTAAAATAAAATACGTAACTACAGAATAATTTATTCTTTGAACCTTTTATCAATTATTTTAAATAATAAGTATAAAGACCTAATTGTATTCAAAATAATTTAATGACATTATTCTAATATTAATGATTTAATAATTATTTCAAAATTGTGTTATTCGGATATTAGCTGCTTTAATATACTATAATTTAATATACATGTTTAACTTGATTTAATATTCCATATTTATATTTATAAGATAAACGTAAAAAATAATCCTATGTACTTCGATATTCGATACTCCAACTTGTTCAGTTCTGAAAATAATTGCACTTATATGATCATTTTATATTATATAGTTTTAGAAACTCAATTAAAGTCATTATTATCAATTTAAATTAGATTAACAAATAGATTAAACTAAGCGTAATTAAAAACGATTAGTGGGTGATTTTTTGAGACTTCTTCTTAAGAGATTTTTTCGCATATATTTTAAAATAGAGACACATATATTTAACCTTATACTGAAAATATTGTCAAAACAACTTTAAAGAAGTAAAATAACATATCATTTTTAAATTATTCTTTTCACTCTATGAGGGAAACATGATTATCTTCATAAATTGTAGTCGAATTTCTACCACTGGGCATTACTAGTTTAATTTTTACTGTTAATAAAATACTATTAATATATTAATATAATATCTTGTATTTAAGTAAAATAAGACGCAAGTAGGTTCTAGACATATCGTCAGCCAATCCAAAAGTACTTCAGTACTTTCAACAGTCATTCCTGTCAAAGATCATTGAAAACAATATCTGCAAACAAAGGACAAAGCCAATTCTCAGATATCCATCCCCACGATAGTTATATGCCGATTATTAAACACCAATACAACCATAAACAAGGATTGCATCTATCAGACGCAAACCTCAAACAGAGATTTCATCAAACTGATGCAACCCCAAATAGGGATTGCAAGTAAAAAATAGCACATATAAATAGGTCTGCCAGCCGATCTAACTTAGTTTCTAATCAGTTGTTCAACCTTAGCTTTCGTACAGTACACATTATAATTTTTCTAGTTACGTTACTTTATAATATTGTATTCCAATTAAAATAGTTAAACAAGTGAATAATGTTTTTTTAAACAACAAACAATAATTTAGTAAATATAAAATTCTGATCTTGTATTGAAAATATTGTTAAAACAAGATTCAGTAATGAGAGAAACATAATTAACTTAAAAATTAAATTATTGCTCCGTCACTAATATATATAATTAGGTTAAAATATAAAATCAAACGAACCTACACATTACGTAAATTATTTAATTAATCAATAATGCATTAGTAAATTGAGGTAGGGTGGTTGAAAAAAACCTTTGATTAATGTTTTCTTGATATATCTAGATTTTTAGCATACTAATATATTTTAGAAAAAAATTACCTTTTTTTGTTAGGTAACATTACATCGCTATTTTTTCCACCCAATGACCTTTTTTTCAGAAATTAAATCAAGAAAGTATTGATATTTTTCGTTTCCGATATCCCTACAATAGGATGAAAACAGTAATTTCAATTCAGACTAAACCCTGTGAAGATAATACTTCGTCACGGGATGAGTATCTCGAATGGATGAAGAATGAATGGGAACCTTCAGTTGGCAACAACGAGCCAACAACAAAAAATAGGTTGTGGTAAGAACTATTAAGTCTCGAACAAGTATGTGTGGTGTGTGGATCAAGATCATCCAAAGCAATCTAAAATGTAAGGAACTAGCATTCTGAGGCCAAAACAGCTGGGGCTTAATGAAACTGTCGTGAAATTGTCCGAGCTCCGGTATGGATTGATGATGATGCATATAAGCAATCTCTCGTAAAAAATACAAGTCTTTCAGTGATTTCTAAGTAAATAATTGAAAAATATTTATATTAAACATGCAACTTCATATGTTATCTCATTTTTTTCAAACTGTTTGTTTATTTTTTTAATATCGAGTTCATTAGTACAAACAGAAGTTAATATAAAAAACTGAAACTAAATCGATAGGATTGACAACATAGTAAAACGGATTTTGAAGAATTTACATTTTACAAATTTTGTTTTCGATCATTTGTAGAGTTGTTCGTTTAACCCAGTCAAATTAGATTTTTTCTACTTGGAAAATATGACAATGTACGAATGTTTATATTTATGAAGTTGTTAATTCTGTTTCTATGTATAGGCTTCCACGGAGGAAAACATAATCATCAAATTAAAATTTAAGGATTGAATTACTTGGAAATGAAACCATGAAGATATATAAATCTATTAAAAAAGCTGCATACAATCAATTGTTAAAAGTCACAATACTTTACCTTAATAATAACTTTTTAAACAAAACACGAAAACCTAACTAAACACATATATCATCACGAAATTATATCGTCTAGGCCGGCACATCACCCACCACCAAACCCTTCAGCGGCACGAACTAAACTGAAATGGCCCACCAAATATTGCAAATCCTAATCATCTCAAGGGTGGGAGTGGTCAATTTGTCGGTTTTTTTAAGATTCTCAGATATGAACATATAAATAATCGTTCTGATGCATTTTTGAATTAAATGTATTTATTATTTCTTGACAATGACATTTAGCATTTTTATTTATTATTTTATTATCTCTGTAAACGAAAATGTATATGATAAAATTAAAAAACTCAAATGTAAGGATTGTCTTGAAATCTGACACAGCGTCCATTCAAATACGAGCAGCGTATTATACGCATTTATTGAGTGCTTATTCAAAAGACAGCGTATACCTAAAAGCGTAAACTTTTTCCGATGACGTAACATTTACTTTTATACTAATTTTAAAAAAATTCTACGATATTTCAAAGCTCGAAGTGTCACTGTCATTTTAAAACTGTTATGATTTAATTGTGAAAGTCTGACATGAATTATTAAAATTGAAAAATGTTTAATAACAGGTAAATGAAACAAAATAATTTCCTATTATTTTTATTACAGACGAATTAATTTACAATACTTGAGAAATCTTAAGCCTAATACGGATTACATTGAAATATTGATAGATATATTGATAGATATATTGATAGATATATTGATGGGTAACAACACCGAAGAAGATAGAATCAGTATAATTTTTATTGAATGCCAATAAGTCAATACACATAGTCAATAGAGTTTTTACTAGCGTTGGGAACTATCCACTGAAAACATTCGAAACAGTCGATAATTAAAAAAGTAGCGTAAATGCACGGTTTGACTGTTGTTTTTTTTTTTAATCCGTGATGTCAGACGAAGGTGTATGAATCTTGACCTGTATAAATTGTGAGAGGGGAAAGGACGGAGATAGCAACGGTAGTGTAAGCGAGACGGAGATATAAATTCCTTAACGATCTAATTTTTAAAAAGAAAATGAAAAAAATATTACTGAATACTATTATAATAATACATAAAATGCAATTTATAATTTAATTTTACACCAAGTAGAATTACTTTTATATTTGAATGTTCTGTGGATCTGTAAAAAGGAATAGAATTTTTCTATGGAACGGAATAATACCTCACAAATGTTTTGTTGTATTTTAATGCGTTATTTGCTATTTTTAGATAATATACTATAATAAATATAGATAATAAAATAGAACTTAAAAACATAGTCATAGAAAAAAAGTAATCCGTTACATAATTAAAAATAATCTGAATGAAATGATATAAATGCTTTATTTATTATTAAACGGAAATATTTTTAACAAAAATCAAGAGAGTAATCGAAATATTTTTTTAAAATCTTTTTACCCTATTACATCAACAATCTTGAAAAATATCATACCAAAATGCTATAATATTAATATACAATATACATTAAAAAACGAACCAAAAACATTAAACTATATATATATATATATATATATATATATATATATATATATATATATATATATATATATATATATATATATATATATATATATATATATAAATCTATGTAAGCATAATTTGGGTATGTTTATAATACATAGGGTATATTTATATAAATTTTGTTAAAGTCGCCGCTAGCCAGAACGTTAAAAATCAGTCAAATAAAACTAATAGAACCAAAAATAGTAACTAAAAGTACGACTGAAACAGTCGATAGTAAATAAATTCACTCGGACCGAAAATAGCGACTGAAAACAGTCGACTGAAAGAGTCACTGGTAAAAAGTAGTAAAATCAGTCGGACCAAAAATAACGACTGAAAGAGTCGATAGTAAAAAGCAGTCAATTACTAAACAGTCGATAGTCAATTTCAGTCGATAGTTCCCTAGTTTTTACATTACACTAGTTTTTACCATTTTTTTAAATGACACCTTATATTAGATATGTGTAGCGCAATTTTAATTTATTACTTGCTATTTGGGATTGCAATGAAGTTCATTTTACCAAAAAGGATTGGTCAATAACGTAAAAACGTTTTTAATTTAAGCCGATTTAATGCCGAAAAAATACTGTTAAATTTGGTCGATATATCGATATTTTTGTTCGCCGATATTTTTCGATATTTATTCGTAAGTAATCACTACATAGTATAAAACAAAGTCGCCTTTTCTGTCCTTATATCCCTATGTGCGCTTAAATCTTTAAAACTACGCAACGGATTTTGATGCGGTTTTTTTCAATAGATAGAGTGATTCAAGAGGAAGGTTTATATGTATAATACATGCATAATATACTAAGGCAACATTGCTAATTTTAGAGGTTTCTAACGTGATGTCGTAAATTAACCTATTTTTTTAGGCTTATTTAGCAATTAGCAAAAACGCTGCCTAACCCTACGAGTTAGATCAAATTAATGTACAACAGTATTGTACACCATAAAAAGGTCTACAAAAAAGTCCGCGATGGTATATGTTTATCTTTTAGGCATAACCCACATTAACCATTTTTATTGTTTACTTTTTACGTGAGAAAATGGCTTATTTACGAAGCTATTTTAAGCAATACGGCATTAATCCTTATCGAATTAAGTACCTTAAATACAGTGTGCAATTAATATAGATCAATATGGTTCCTTACAGCATGTAAATTAAACAAATATTTTCGGAGATATCACAAATTTAAAATTTGCGTTTAAAAATATGTAATGTAATAAAAATTGTATGAATTTAGATATTCCAAAGATAGCAGGAAATCTTCATAGTAAGTATAGGGGAAGAGGAATTGTTTTACTCCAAATTTAATGCGTGCAGGCCAAGGGCAGTAATGAATGAACCAAAAATACTGGATCGATTTTAATCATGTTTTCATTGAGTGACATAGGCATATATATTTTATGCCCGTGCAAAGTCGGAGCGGGCTGCTATGTTTTTATATACAACGTTCATATTTTTTCTGTAGTGTATTTAATTTAGTATCAGCATTGCACCCGTGCGAAGCCGGGGCGGGTCGCTAGTTAAAGATATTTCTTAAATATTCTGAAAACATTTTAATATTATTTTTAGTAAAAATTTGATTTTAACTTAATTTTAAAGATTCAGTGCATTCTAATATTTCATTTTAAATGTTCATTAAGTCAATATTTTTAGTTTTTCTTAAAAATATCGATATATGTTTTGTAAAATATCAATATTTTTCCTGATTGTAGAAATATTTCGATATTACTTTTTTAATTATATACACACCTTCAGGTGTTTCCATTCCCATCACCCCGTCTTGGAAATAATCAGCATTGAATCATAATCCCATATTCAGAAAGTTCCACTCAGGTGAATAATTAAGCTGTTAATTTCTAATCTAGAAATTCGTTTGTTAATGACTCCATCATTTCTCAATTTTTTCATTAATGTGTCTGATCGAGATCATCCAAACCGAAGGTGCTATTAGCTTTCCTGTTTCCAGCATGAAGCATAATATATCTGCAATGAATTATTAGAAAATGTTATGACTAATAAAACCTAATCAATTGTTATTCCAACGTTTACCTTTTTTCATCAACTTTAGTTGTCTTAACACTATTTCTATTCTAAGTGAGCGTTGGGTATATTGGTCCCATTCTGAAATATCCATGTCTTATTTAAATGCACAAATTGGAATAATAAGTTTTTCGATTTTATTGTATGCTTCCAAAAATTGCATTTTTTTAAAAGCAATGCCTGGAAGTTCCATTAGACCTCTTCGATACCTCGTAGACCAACATTTTCACCTAAACTATATAAGGGTTTTAATTGAGATTGGTAGTTTACTTGATTTACATAGGAGAGGGAACAGTGCTCTCAATACACTGTAACCTGCCAGAGTAGTCACTGTAACCCGTCAGTGTCTTGTTGAATTTGATCTCACCAGTTATGACGACGATAGAAATAATGGGAACTTTTTCAATAAGTAAATTGGTTTTACCTGCGAAACGTTTATGGTGGAAAATTATCGCTGGATGTTTTTGTACATAGATCTGAAGTTTCCAAAATTCAAACCGTTTGGTTGTTATGTTTAACTGCTCTTGGATTTTCAGGCGTATATGTTTAGACGATAGAGAGGTTCTTACCATGAAAAGCGCCATTTATTTCGCCAGTCAGCCTCGCGCTTGATGGATGACAAGTGTTTGGCCCGATATCCAAACTGCTTGTCTTGGCAGGACCATTGTGGTATAAATGTGGTATGAATAAATTAGACTTCGTAAGCTAATTTTTTGTCATTCTCAGTCTTTTGGTTTTCTTTATGTTGTCCAGCATCTCTATTGCTTCTACGTTGCTATGATTGATTGAAATTTGTTTCAAGATCGATCTTTAACATGTTTTATGCCGATGTTTTTAACCGACTTTAGAAAAGGAGTAAGTCCTATGTTCGACTGCATATATATATTTTTTAATTTCTCCGTCCGATTTTAAAAATTCTTCTTTATTTGAAACAGGGCCCTTCCGATTCCTTGGTCCCATTGGAACCAAATCTGGATCTGATGACGGAATCCGGGGAAATCGTGAGAATATCTGAAATTTCAAAGGCACGTACACATTTTTAACATATTTTTTATCTAAAATAATCAGATATTTGTGTATAATGTTATTGCTAAACTGATTTTACACTGAAGTCGTTCAGTGTAAAAGCCATCCAGTTAGCTTTTTAGCATATGGGAAGTCGTAAAAATATTGCAAGCAACTGCTTCAGATCACGCACCGAGGTCGCGAATTAGATTCTCGGCGAGACCAACCACTTTCTGCTGTTCAAGTTTGCTTGGAACATTTGTCAAATCACCTAGGCTAGGTAGCGGATCCCGGGGCCAGAAGCGTTCATTATTTTCAATCATTGTTTACTAATATTGTTATTGCGAAAGATGTCGCCAAAAACCACCCCTCAAGCATCTGTATTTTATTATATTAAGATGTCAGCAATAACAAATCTCAAGATGATTCGAAAAAAAAAACGGTGGAATAGAAATTCTAGCCGCTAATAAATCAAGTAGCGAGGAGTACTTAGAACTTGAAAAAAGAAGCGCAAAGGTATCAGCTTGTACGAGAATTCCCGGGCCATAAAGATTAATAAGGGCTATAAAAAGTTAACCGTGCCTTTTTAAGATAAACACATCAACCTTCCGCCAAATCGTCGATAAAAATATTTTATTTCAGTGTTAAAAAAGAAAGAATCCTGTTCATTATCAAATCAATATGCTTACAATTAATTAACCAGAATGTAAAACCTTCAACAAAATTGACGGCATAGCTTTCAATATTGGTAAATCTGAAATATTTTCTTAACTCCTGTTCACCTGGATAAACAACATCATCGCAGAGTTTTTTATGGAGCGCATGTGGCAATATTTGTACTGAACTTCAATTTTATCCATATTAAGAAATGGAATGGTTTGCCTTGGTTATTCAACAGCAGTGGTATAACTCGTCATTCAGTGATGAGATGATGATGAAGATAAAACATATTCCCTTCAAAAAAAGTTCCGTTCGAAAATAAATGTTTAGTCCATCCAAAGTTGCTGTAAACTTACGTCATCAATATGTTTAATATGTCGCAATTTATACATTCGTTTTAGAATCAGACAATGTTTTCCTTCTCATTTTATTCTGGTTAAAAAGAGAAACAATGCTATCTGGTACGTTCGAGCGTGTAAACAACCCTCTCAAAGATGTCCGGATGTCAAACCTATGCAAAATCCTTCTAAACAACAGAGGTTATAAACCGGCAAACGTTATCCTAAGGCTTTGCTTGTTTTGATAAATGTCTAATCGTTGCTTATTATTACTCTAATTATTAATTAAAAATGTTGATGCCAGACAGAACAGATTGCATCTCCAATCAGTTACTTCGAACAGCAATGAGATAATAGTGACCTCATAATAGGCCTAAAGTTGATGGAAAAAGGTACACGTTGGTATAATAATTTATTAGGTTTTATCAGTCATAACATTTATTAATAATTCATTGCAGATATATTGTGCTTCATGCTGGAAATAGGAAAAGTTAAGAGCACCTTCGGTTTATATGATCTCGATCAGATAAATTGATGAAGAAATTGAGAAATGATTTTATTGATGATCTTTTGATTTGATTGATGAGATAATAAAGATTTAAGGGCATTAGATATGTGTAATTGTTAAGAATATAACATACATGACTATTTGCTTAAAATGTGAGAAAAAATACCAACTGTTTTGCAGATATGGAAAATGCATTAGTTAGAATTCAGTGATTAATTTTGTCAAGAATAGTGTAAACAGATAGTAGCAAAAGAAATAAAAAATACAATAATATCAAAATGACTTGTCAAAGAAACACACCATGGAATGAAACAAGAACTACACATAAAAAGGTAAATATGTTTTCTAATGAAAATAAAATACATTACTTGGATATATAATTGTTAGTTAGGTAGATTAGGCTTCCAGGGGGATACCACTACATAAAAAATGTGCCTAGAACTTTACCTCATGGGTGGTGTGGAAAAGAGTTTAATGTAAATATAATAGACAACAACTCTAATAATAATGTGGCTGTATAATATATATTTGATAACATTTTTGCTTCAATATTTTATTTAAACTAGAATTTTGTTTTATGTCAAAGCCAAACTGAACTAAAACCCAAAGTTTATACACGGCAACATTGCGACATTCTGACGTCATAAATTTAGATGACGTATGTTCACACCAACATACACTGTTATGTGTATGTGCGAGGCTTATTAAAAAATATATAGTCATTCCAATAAACAGCCAATCCAGGTCATAGATAACGCCAAATATACTGCCAAATGTAATTTGTAAAAATGTTAAATTTATTTAAACTAGGGGTGGATTTTTCCTTCTCATTTTACTCTAGTTAAAAAGGGGAAAAATACTGTCCGATGTTTCGGAACATTTAACCGAATCAATCTGTAATATTTGTTTTGTGTTGGTACTGGTCGACGTTATTTTTGCATACAAAATTTTTCAAAACATTACTGTTAATAATTAGAGGTTCCAAACCGAAAAACATAAACTAAAATTCTAAGTTAACGCAGCAACATTAGGACATGCTATCGTCATATATTTTGATAACATGCATTAGCTATTTTAGTGGATAGACTATATTACTGACCGAATTATATATTACTGACTATATTGACATATTACTTGACCATTACTGACTATATTGACCGAATCAGTCAATAAAGTTTACTTTTAGTTAGTATTGGTGGACCATGTTGCCAAATGTCTGCAAAATTCTTCAAAATACTAGTGATAATAAAGGTTACAAACCAGCAAACGTTGTAAACCAAAATTTGAAGTTAATGTGGCGTGCTGACATCATAAATGTTGATGACGTGCACTGGCTGTTTTATTGGACAATGTTGTTGTGTCGATATTATTACCAGATTACAATTCTGAGTATCGAAAAGATATAAAAACTAATATTTTATCAAGCCAAAAAATGATAATGTATATGTTTTAAGATCAACCAGAAATTCTTTCTTGGCAAACTAGAACACTATTTAGACCATAATACATAATACTCCGAGAAAAGAATCTAACGAAATTCTAATAAATAACAAAGTTGGTTTGTTTCGGCAATCTTGGGTCATGTCGAATTTTATACCAGGTTCGTCCATCGATCGATGGACGAACCTTTATACCTTATAACAACAGCGTACAAAATAGCCAAAAATATTATCCCAGATGTTGGACACGTGCGGAGTACCAGTAGCGACGACGAACCAACGAAAACCAAGTTCAGTTTTATTGGTTTCGTTTATTGATTACTACAGGCCTGTCACAATCACAGCCCAAGTCTCTCCTAGGTAACAGTATCTTTACCTTCTTTGCAGTTTTATACAGATAATAAATAACACTCACATCATTTGACCATAGCATGGTTTTATTTCTGTCTGCTTCTTTTCATAGAGCAACATCACCCAAATTTTTATTTGATTCCGAAATTGCTTTAAAAGTTTTGATACCTGCTATCAGCTTCCTTGGAGATAATTTATTGATTTCCTAATATAATATATATTACTGATATTTTTAAATATTAATTGTTATTTTATATATGTTATTCACACATTTTTAATGTTTATCTTCTTAATATAATATATATTTTTAACGAAATATACATACAAATGTCTAGACAGTTCAAAGTATCTCTGTGGAATATTAGTCGTGATTTCATGGTAGATAGTTTCATCAGCTTCCTTGCAAAGAATTTATATATTTCCAAATATAATATATATTAGCCGTCTTGGTGGCGCAGTGGTAAATGGACAGGACGGTCCACCTATTGTTGCGATAACCGCGGGTTCGAATCCTGCTGATTTATGGTCGTAAATTTATGTTTGTGAATGTCCTAGGCAAGTGCGCAAAATCCGACAAGGAAAATAATCTCAGTCACGCCAGTAACCAGGCTGGGTAAGATCAGATGTCTTCTGGGATGATTTCTAAATTGGTCACTCGCCAGTCGGTGGGCTTAATGCCGAGGACAATGGTTTGGAGCCCATGTTAAAACTGTAAGTCCAGTCCAGATAAACGCGTAGTTGATAAAAGGAAACTTTAAAATCTTATCATCAGCCAGGCCAAATAACAGATTGCATCTATCTGACGCAAACCTCAGACAAGTTGATGCAAGCTAGAAAAAGGATTACAAGGATAAACATTAGCCATATAAATAGGCCTATTGTATTAATTATTGATTAAATAATAAGTAATTTTCAAATAAGTGATTTTTATTAACCAAGTGAATAAAGTTTAAAAAAAGGAAAGCAACAAAAATTGTTTAACATATATTATTGATATTTTTATTTTTATTTGTTATTTTATATAAATTATTCACATATTTAATATTTATTTTCTTAACATAAAATTTATTTTCAACGAAATATACATACAAATGTCTATACAGTTCAAGATATTTCTGTCGTATATTAGTCCTGGTTTCATAGCAGGTTCCATTGTCCAGCACTCAATTTTCATTCGTGTTTGTTTTTGTTTTTCTCTATAATCTATATGCAGTCAATTAAAAAGCATACATAGTTCTCCATCTTAAAAACGGCATGAATTTCAAACCCCATTGCATTCTATGCAACATATCAGTTTTTTAGTCTGGTTAATCAGTTGGAATGGTTGGAAAACCCAAAGAATAGATCAAGGACGTTTTTTTTTAATTCTGGATAATTCGAGAATGGCATGATTACTTTTCAAAACTTAAATTATGATCATAAAGATATTTTATGAACTTTATTCCACTTTCTGTCACCTCTTAATTTATTTGGCTGTTTCTGACATAAAATAGGCTATTCAGAATGTTTCCCAAAATCTTATTTGGAAACATTTTCATCTTTTTGACCTTAGTAAGTTTGAGGAATCAAGACGATACTAGCGAACTATACAGAAAAAAAAGTACTATATAAGTATTTTAATTGGACTGGTAGTTTACTTGATCTACACAGGAGAGGGACTCGATGCTCTCGATATACCGTAACATTTCAAAGTGAACTAGGTTAGACGATTGTCGAAATGAAGTCCGAAGTACGTAACTTTTTGTAACCACATGATGGAAATTTTTTCGATAAGTAAATTAATTTCAGTAAGTGAACATTTACAGTGGAAAATTATCCCTTGAGATTTTCATGGGGATTAATTTGCCACTGAGCCATTTGTTATGTTTAGTTGCCTTGGAATTTGAGGAGTAGATGTTTAGACGATCAGGATTACAAGACCACTAGGAATGCCAAGCTTAAATGCCTTGAATATTTGACCATAATACCACATATTGTCGAAGACCCTAGTCAAATCCAAGAACATTGCTTTCACCAGGTTATTGTCATGAAAAGTGCGATTTACTTCGCCCGCTAGCCTTACTCTTTGATCGATTCATGATGATGGATTAAAGATTCCGCTTTGGTAAAATATAAATGGTAACGTTAATTATGTCATTACATGAAAAAAAAACTGCACCGCAATATGCGAGAAATGTTGATCTGTATCTTTCGAAACCTTTATATTAATTACAATAAAACAAGTCAATCGAAAAGTCCACGGCCTTTACGACCCTGACGACGGCCATAACAAATAGATGGCGCTGCTAGAATTAACTCCATATGTTTTTTAGCTAGCCTTAACCCTCAAAAGATGCGTGTATAAATATAACAGCTGTCGGATCATTAGTTATTCATTAGTGAAAAATATAGTTGAAGCAAAACTTCGCTTGATGCCAAGTTTCCGGACACTGCCCCAGGAAAATCAACCATCAAGGATTGGTATGTTAAGTTTAGACGAAAACATTAAAAAAATCCACAAAATGATTTTGAATGGCCGTAAATTGAAATTGAATGAAATAGCAGACACTCTACAGATATCAACTGAACGTGTACATCATATGATTCACGAATATTTGGACATGAGAAAGCCCTGTGAAAAGTGGGTGCCGTGCGAGCTCACTTTTGGCCAAAAACAACGACAGGTTGATAATTCGGAGCACTGTTTGAAGATGAGCAAGCGTAATAAACCTAATTAAGGTAAGTTTTTGCGTCGATATGTGACAATGGACGAAACATGGCTCTGTCATTTCACTCCGAAGTCCAATCGACACAAGTGGACTGCACACGATGAACTCGCTCCAAAGCGTGGGAAAGCGCAACAGTCGGCTGGCAAGGTTATGGCGTCTGTATCTTGAGATACGCTTGGAATAATTTTCATTGACTACCTTGAAAATGGAAGGACCATCAACAGCGACTGTTAAATAGCGTTATTGGAGCGTTTGAAGGATGAAATCGCCGAAAAACGGCTGCATCTGGAAAAAAAAGTACTGCTTCACCAAGACTGTGTCACTGTGTCATAAGTCAGTGAAAACGATGGCAAAAATCCATGAATTGGGCTTCGAATTGCTTTTTTACTATTAAAACAGCAACTATATCCTGTTCTCAGATATCAAAAGAATGCTCGCTGGGAAGAAATTTTCGTCGAATGAAGAGGTAATCGCCGAAACTGAGGCGGTATCGAAAAGTTGGATGGTCGCCATAATCAGTGCATTAATTTTGCCAAAAAATGTGTTTTACTATGGCAGGCCGGGGAGTTTTTTAATTGACCTGTTATAAGGTTTTTAAGAATATCTGGCGTGTGACCTTTGGCTTCCTGCCTTGTATGCGTTGCTCTTTCATCATAGACGAGTTTAAGAGAAGTGAGTGAAGAATAGTAACAGAGTCGCTTATTTATTGATTTACTTATTTACTTATATACTTATGTATATTATTGTTATTAAATATTTTAGTTTTACCCTAGTGTGTACTACTAACCCTAATGGAAGGATCTCGAGTATCTGTTTCCCTTGACTTCATTGTAAGTCCATTATTATTAGTGTTATATACATTATGTTATATATATATATATATATATATATATATATATATATATATATATATTATATATTACCTGACGTTATATAGTTTTGTTTTATAATTATACTTTTAATATCACCCTTGTTATTGAAAATTGGTTGCTAAGGTACGTTTTATTATATTTGCTGATCTATCACCCAACCTCCCCGAACATCAGATCCCGCACGCTTATTGTAAGAAAATATAGAACGGCTGTTGAGGAATTACGTAAGAGGCACCTGATTACTCATTCGCTAACCGAGGCGGGCGTGGTATCGGGGCCGGGCGATGGGAATGATGAGATAGATGTACACTTTGGGATATAAAGGCCGGCGCCTTGACTAGAAAAGACCTCAAGTCTCGAGCAACCGTCGGTGCGTGAACAGTTTCAGACCATCGCGCTACCTATTTACCCTACCTGCATCGAGCACGGTTCAGTTCTCCAAGTGAAAAAAAAAACATTCGAAACAAAAGAACCAAAACCCAGTGAAAAAACCGATGAATGACGGCAAGCTAAATAGGCTTGCCGGGAGTAGCCGGCGATAATCAGAATAATCATAATCAAGTCAATTGGAAACAAATGTACGAGGAGTCGCGCAAGGAGAGTACATGGCTCCAGGAACAAGTAGCCCATTCCTCCACACAAATAAAAGTACTGGCAAAAACAATCCAGGCTATGAGCAAAAACTGCCCAACAAACAGGAACCAACAAAAACCAGCACAGAAAATCGGAACATCCAATATCAACTTGAAAGCAATGAGCAATCAAGAATACACAGCGAGAAACGAAACAACAGACGACGAAACCAGATCCGACGACGGGTTCCAAATGCCCAATAACCGAAAGAAAAAGAAGCTCACACAATGAGAAACCAAAGTTAACCGGGCCGACTGTGACAGATAATGATGCCAGCAATCCACCACGAAAAAACCAACCCCTATCAAGACCATGGCTAACTCCCACACCAAGCACCAGCGAAGCAGCTAAACCGGCAAACTTCAAGACATGAAAGCAGCCAATTCTTAAACCATCAGCTGAAATGACGGAGAGCACCGCAAACACACGTAAGCGTCATTTTCTCGATCAAAAGTCGACGAATACCGCCACAGAAACAGCTATCTCCAGTTCAAACGCGACCACTTCGCCTTCTACCTCCACGTAATCTCTTTCGCAGCGATATTTTTCCGAGTTAAGACGAATAACAAGCCAACGCGGCATTCAAATAGGCATTACTCAGACAAAATAGGAGTTTTCTTTTACCCCCCAAAAGAAAAGGATTTCCGTGCGTTGACTAAAATTTTAGACGAGCGGAAATATCAATACCATTCGTTCTGCCCCCCGGAGGAAAGATGCCTTCGGACAATCTTCAGGGGTCTGGCAATTTTTGTAGCGACAGATGAAATTAAATTTGAGCTCGAAGCTCTCGAGTTTGATCCCAAATTTATCCAACGTTGAAAAACTAAATCAGGCAACCCAATTCCTATCATAAATGTGGTGGTTCCGAGAGAGCAACGCCATATTTTCAACTTAAAATATTTCATGGACCAATCAATCAAGGTCCAGGCCCAACGTAGCTCAGGAAAACCAACACAATGTTTTAACTGCCAAAGTTTCGGCCACTCCGCAAACCACTGTCACGCAAACCCCAGATCCCTGAAATGCGCAGGGGAACATGAAACAAGGGTCTGCAAAAAAGAAAAGATATCTCCAGCCAAATGCAGCAATTGCGGTGAACCACATACAGCCAACTTTTCTGGCTGTAGCTGCAGACCTGCAAACAAATCACCAAAAACAAGGTCGTCAAAATCCCCAGCACCATCTACCGAGCCCGCTCCACCCCAGACGTCAGCCTGGGGAAAAGATCCCTAAACATCACGTCCTGGAAGGCACAATCAGTACGCAACAAGAAGGAGGAACTTGTCGACGTAGTAACCAGTCACAACATCGACATAATTCTGCTCGAGGAAACATTCCTCAAACCATCCATCCGTTTTTCGATACCGAATTATAAAATCTACAGAAACGATAGAACCACTGGCAATGGTGGTGGAACCGCAATCTTAATTAAAAAGGGAATCCGTCACTTCTTATTACCGTCACAACATAGGAACAGTTTTGAATCAACTTCCATCTCAACTGTTTTATCAGACAGGCCAGTCAAAGTCACCTCTATGTATAGAAAATGCACGGATTACGACCCCTCCGAATTCAGGACCGTGTTCGACGGAGACGTAGCCAAAATTATTGGCGGCGACTTCAACGCACACCACCCATCGTAGGGCAACCTCCGAACTAATCAGGCAGGGATTGACATCGACCGACTGAGCTCGTATCTGGGTCTAGGACTGACAATCCCAGCAGAACCGACACACTACCACAACCTGCACACAGTTCCATCAACAATTGATTTCTTCATAATTCAAAACACAAAACCCCGTGACGTACGAGTTCTCGATGGAATGAACTCCGATCACCGCCCGATTACTCTGACGGTGGGAGACTCCCGGATGATCGAAACCCCGTATGGAAAACAAACCCTAAAAATCGACTGGAAACTATTTCAAGAAATCCTACTGAAAACAGGTCCAATCCACAAAATAAACAACCGTGAACAAATCGAGGAAGCAATTACCAAGCTCACAAATGATATTCAAAATGCTCACAAACAGGCAACGGTCACAATTCCACCTCCGCAAGGCAATTACAACACAGCATTGCCGCCAAATATCAGGGAATTAATTCGCCATAACAGACTCCACAGAAGAGCTCGTGTAACCTTAGACCCCGACATTTAATAGGAAGGCTAACGAGGCATCCAGTCAAGTCCGTGAGACAGTCAAAGTCTGGAGAGAGGAGAAGAGGGACTCACTTCTCTTCAATCAAAGACTTAACGCGCCCGCAGACATATGGAGAATCTCGAAAAGTCTAGCGGGGAAAGTCAAAAAAGACATTCCCCCACAGAAATCAAAAGGGTCAGATAACTTCGCAGTCTGAGACAGCGAAAAGCCGAGCTCCTGGCCGAATAGTTCGAAGAAAAATGGAATGCCTACCTTTTAAAAGAGGAAGTGGCGCTACTCGAAACAAAAAGTCATCACAGAGGTCAACAATGTAGGGAAAATAGCGCCTCCAAACTATCTCCAAAACCATCAAGTTTCACCAAAGGCGTTACAAAAAATCATCAGCAATCTTATACTTAAAAAGGCACTTGGATACGATGAAATTTCAGTATTCCAACTCAAAAAGCTCCCACATAAGCAGCTCTCGGAATTAACCAACATCATAAATTCCATAATGCGACTGCAACACTTCCCAAAAATTTAGAAACATGCACATATAGACGTCATTCCCAAAAATGGAGCAGATTCTTCGCCTTCAGACTACAGACCCATCAGCCTGCTTAGTTCAATGTCCTCATTGCCTCCTCAATGTCCTTTTTGCACTCAACCGGTTCACTAAGCAGAACCATATTATACCAGATGAACAACATGGGTTCAGAGCCAAACATTCACGTGTACATCAGACCACTAGATTGACCGAAGAAATTCACTTCGCCATGAAGGAAAAGCACAAGCTCTGCGCGGTCTTTTTATACCTAACAAAAGCGTTTGACAAAGTTTGGCACGACGACCTAATACACAAAGCCATCGAAGCAGGTTTACCCGAAGACCTGATAATTTTACTGCGTTCCTTTTTGTCAGTCCTTTCAACTCCTAAATCAGTCAAAGCAGGAGTCCTCCAAGGTTCCCCATTAGCCCCAGCATTATTCGACCTTTTCATGTCAAACATTCCACTGAAGAAAGATGTGGAAACCATCCAATACCCGGTGACACAGGTTTCTTCACCAGTTCCCGTTCTGTAGATGCCGCTCAGACAAAAACTTCAAATTGAATTAAATTTCACAGTCCAATGGTTAAATTTCTGGAGGTTACAAATCAACCCCAAAAAACGCAGGCCATAATCTTTCACAATTAGAGAGACATCCGCGCCTACCAGCTATCTCGGCCTCATCTTTGACAGTAGATTCCTATGACCATCACAGATAAATAAAGCAATCTCCAAAGGCTACGGTGTCGAAACAGTGCTTAACCCTCTCATCTGTAGAAAAAGTAAATTGTCTCCAATGAAGTTTTGCTTTACAAGCTGCTTATCAGACCCGTCATGTTCTATGGATCTAACACTTGGTATCGGTTTATCAGGCCGGAACCAGTGGAAAAGCTTCAGGAAATTCAAAATAAACTTCTCAGGCAAACTCTTAACGCGCCATGGTTTGTCAGAAATACTCAAATTCATCGGGAAACTGACACCCCAGAAATAAGATGGTTCGTTTTCTAATATTACAAGAAATTCCATGCAACCTCAGCTCTCTCCAACAATACCCACATCAGATCCCTGCCAGAGGCGTTCCCAATCAAGTAACCCCGAAGACTATCCCCCCAAAAGCGGTTCTTCATGCCACCAAAGGTTCTCATACCCCAAAATAAAGCTCCTTCATGAGCAATCCTTTCTTATAAATTGAGTTAACATCAGCAAGGAAAGTTTTTCAGCTGGTAAATCAGGCCCCAAAAAAAAACTAGAATATATAGTTTCTTAGAGTCTCTCGCAGAGTATCTTGCTAACGTAGTTGATTTTTATCGTAATCACCGTTGTAACACCCTGTATATTATCAAGATAGTGACCATTATAATGTTTGTTGAATATTTGTATTTTATTTATCAAGAAATAAAAGTATTTCTTACATTATTTGCATCTTTTATTTCATCATTTATTGAGTAAGTAGTTGTTGTTGTATCATATATTTTCATCTCTGTTTTTATTTATTTAAGATGTTTTATATCATTTTATTAAATATAATTTTTATTTAAATTTCTCGCTTTAAAAATAACCTTATACTATTTTCGTGTAAGTCTCTAACAGTGTTTGATGGACTTGGAAAATAGATTTAGTGTCTATTGTGTATTTAAATATGAATAATAATCATGTTTAAAAAATCAAATAATTCTTTTCAATAAAAAATTACTGATTTCTACAAAATGTTGTAGAAAATAAATGTTTACTATATTATCACAATATAATATATGAACATATAATATATCTATCACATTATAATATAAGTAGTCAATAATCTATCGGCTATTGGAAATATGAAAATACTATAAATAGTAGGCAAATCTAAATCTCCTGTTTTAATAAGGCTTTTAATAAAACGTAATAGTAGATCCGGATATACCGTCAGCACTTCTTATTTCAAACCAAAATAAGCCAAGTGTAATTCGATCTCAGAACGGCTTAGCTTTCAACAGTTGTTTGCCTCCCAGATCACGTACCGAGGCATGCAACATCAACAAAACCAAGAACAAAGCAAATTCCCCTACCTCTATCCTCTTTAGATACCAAACGCCCAATCAGCGAATCTCCGGAGTAAAACCAACCGTCAGCGTCCACTCGCAGTTGTTCAACTTCATCTTTAAGAGTTAACATTACAATTTTAGTAGCAATCATGATTTTTTACTATTTCTGGTTTAAGTGAACATAAGTAATATTTAATTATACCCCATTTTAAACCGCGTTATAGAAAATGTTATTAGTTCACCAAAAGATCAATAATTAAATAAGTCTAAACTGGTCAACGATTTATTTCAAGCTAATGCAATATAGTATGCCGCCAGAACATATTCCTTCTGTAGCGGTGATACTCAAAGTATCAAAACAAAACTATAAATTAAGCCTATATCTAAGTGTTGAATTGTCATAACCTAGTCCAGAAACAGGGAACCATTCAGAGCGTAACCTTGGTCGGCGACCCGACTCCGTCAGACGGATGGATCAGGTGTCGTTTCTTACATTAAGTCAAAAGAAGGTTTTATTAATTTGAAGTTTTATTGTGAAAAATCAGTACAATGTATTTACTCGAAGTATTGCCCATCGGCAGTCACTACTTTTCCCGTTAACTAATTCCAAGTAATTTAAGTATTCCGTCTCGAAAAGATCTATCTACGAATCGACCCAGTTTTTAATATCTTCATAAGAAGTTGTAGCGACCTTGAGACATGTCGAATTTTACATCGTGGAATAACAGTCTACAGAATACCCAAAAATATAATCCCAGATGTTGAACACGGGCGGGGTGCCAACAACGCCAACTAGAACCCGATAACGAATAGCTGACAACCCCGAGACGTTTATCTGGGATGTTATTGAAGGGTATTTCGATTCATTCAGTGCTCAACCATCGTTTGGTTTAGACGTGGTTGCACGACTGCCCAAGCCTCGTCTCCAGGTAACACCGCTGCCATCCGTTTTATCATTTGTATTTTTCACATTTTTTATATAGCCAATAAATAACTGTCACAGAATGTAAACACCACTGATTCATTTCATTTTACCTCGATTCACCGAGCCACATCATTTACTCTAAAAAGTAAAGCGCTGCTCAGATAGGTCACGACTGAAATGTCCGAATAATAGTAATAAGAAGGAACAAGGTCTGGAGATTGCGACCGATAATGCAACACTTCCCATTTCAATATTGCCAAGTATGTGTTCACCTATTTTGCAACATGTGGTAGAAAGTTGTCATGCTGAAGAATAACATTGTTATATATAGAATAACATATCTCTTATATATAGAGTTTATTATTTATTTTTTGACGTCGGTTAATTTTTTTTTGTTAAAAATATTTTAATATAACCGATATCTACCTGGTGAAATGCGAAGTAATGATGTAAATAATTGTTAAACAACCTAACTTAACAGTTAAATCCAACGGTTTTGATTCTCTATATAAAATAACGGTTTTCCATTAAGAATTATTGAATGTTTCCATGTATAAAGACGCTATTCATGGAACGGTCAATATTGCTTTTGCGACATCCCTTATTTTGTTGTTAAATACTTATGCTAATGCTATATCCATACATCATATAATTTCATTATATGAATAATAATTTTAATAATTTTAATAACATATATAATAAAACACATATAATAATTTTATTATATGTTTCATTATATCCAATTGTTTCAATGATTCTAGAGTGGATGGTAATGAATGGCAGGAATTATTGGACGTAAACTCAGTTCTAAAGGAGCATTCAAATAGCTAGAATCAGTTGATAAATCAACTAGTTCGAGAAGTTTACATTAGATGAGAATGTAAGATGAATCCTTACTTCCCGTATTATAACCGATAATGAAAACTGCTGATAAATACGACTGAAACTATCACCGCAAGTATCCACCTACCCAAAGCCATCTTTTTGAATGACAATATTGAGCTACGTATTGCAGAAGTTGGGAAGGATACATTGTTGCAGCTCGAATGAGAAATTTTGTCGTACTCATCTATCCTACTCACCTATATAGCGCTTTTTGACTACCATTTCTTCGAGATTGATTCAGCACGGCGTAGCTGACACAGGGTTTGAAAATGCTGAAGAAGTTGGAATATGAATCTATGATTGGTTTAGTGATGTCAGCCACGGAAAAAAATATGTATTAAAAATATTATTAAGAAAAATCTATACCAATTTTTCTTAATAAATAAACTATTATGGTAAAAAGTTTATAAGAATACACACAAATACAATTATGTCCAACGCTATAACTTTAAGTTATTGGCCAATTGTTTATTTTCATCAGCATTATTGAAAATGATTAGCTAAATTTCTACTGATACTGACGGTTAATTCCTGTATCAGCAGAAACATTAACAGATTTAATTTTGAAAATCATGCAATAATTCCTGTCTACTCGACAGTGAGAGAAATATGATCCGTGACCAGGACAAATTAAGTTCTTGGAGCTCATAACTATTTCTTTTCTCACAGTTGTTTAGCTTAGTGATGTTTACCGTGGAGAAAAATATCGATATTTTATTTTGATCGAATGTTTTTTTTTAAATATCAATATATCGGTTTTTTTATTGCAACTAAAACATCGATATGTTTGTATATTTTTAGGCATCCCTGGACTGCATTGCTGTCAAACTAACATAGTTATTTCGGTAGGATATTATCATGTTGCCAGAAAAATGGGAAAAGTAGAGAATCAGAGCAAAAGAATATCGACATTTCTTCCCGATCGAACTCGGAAATCCGAACCCAACTTTTCCACATGAAATCGAATACCCTCGCAAGCAAGTTCGATACTCTCACTCAAAAACTCTAGTTTTTTTGTATCGTACCTCTTCCACTTCAGTCCTATTTCACCACAAAAATGTTCGGAGACGAGAGGGCGAAATCTCCAAACAAAAATTCGCTACTTCGGTCCTAATCGACAATTTGAAACTCTAAATTCGATACTTTTTTACAGCTATCGATATATATCGAGAAAAAATTCGATACCAGGCAAAAAAATGAGCTGTAAGAAATAATTTCATTCCTTGGTAAATAAAATTATATATAACATTATACAAAGTACTACAAAGATAATTACAATAACATTCATCTATTAAATTCGTCAACAATATACTCTTTGAGAGACATATCTTTAAGCATATAAAGAAGATCAATAGATAGTGCTGCGAACCCAATGTGTAATTGGCTAGTTTAAATTGTTACGAATCACTTACGATTCGGGACGGGACGGAATTAATACACCACTTTCGGCTTTGGAATAAAAGAGAAACTTTATTTACATCTCTGGTCTTTTATACAATTTTGAACAGCCTGGATATAAATTACAGCGCTCTGTACTAATTCTTCTTCGTTTCTACACTGGCTCTTGTATGATATAAGTCATATATTTAACAGCTCATCTCAATATAGATGTATCTACCAAATAACCTAATTAACATTATAAACCAAAATACATTTAAATTGCCAGAACAAAACCATTACATTCTACATACAAATTTGTTTGAACTTAGAACTATTTTATTTCAACATGGAGAAAATGTAACTTTAATAAATGACTTAATTCATAAAGTCTGTACAATTATGTGATAAACAAACGTAACAATCAATTTTCATCTTTAGACAGTTCTCTCTTTGAACACATAAAACAAAACTTTGAACAATCATAGAAATAGCCCCCAAAATACTGTCCACTTTTAATATCAATTATTCAGTTTGTTCTTGGGATACCAAACATAGATATGTGCATACATTTAACATACATTTGCATACATCTGAATTTATTCTATGCCATTGAGTTTCCTTTATAAAATGGTATGAATCCATTGAAGCTTTTCCTAGTTGGTTAGCATTCCAGTCTTTTTTACTCCATACTCCATAATTTACTCATTCAAGCCTACTATGGCCTTATTCGTCCATGGTCTTTTGGTATTACTCAGATATCATATTAATTGGTCACCATACGGCATTGGTCGTAGGATATAGATATAGATGTTTAGACCATTATTCCATTTAAAAAATACGATTCAAACATAATTTGCTTTATCTTTCGGTTTTACTGAATTGATATTTATATCAAAATTCTAATACTTTGCAACTTAACTCTTCTCCGTTGGTTTCAATGCCTTTTTTATCCTACCTGTCACTCTGTTGGGCCCCATGTTTCTAGTTTACAAGTGTTTCATTACACGGTTACTAATAACGAAAATAGCGACTGAAAGTAGTCAATTACTAAACAGTCGATAGTCGTTTTCGGTCGATAGTTCCCAACGCGAGTATTAATGTATTATATTTGAGATTTATTTATGACAACAAAAAATGTTCGAAACACATATGTATAAGTTCGGAACATTTAAATAGCTAATTTCTAAGATGTCGGTTGTCTAAAGGTGTCTAAAAAATGTATGTGAAACTAGGCGTGTTTGTGACAGGACCGTACACTTGAGATAAGAAAAGTGTAAACGCCAAGAGACGGGTGGAATATATTAACGTTTCGATCCCTTGAAATATCTTCGATGGTGTAAATAAACAGATAAGTATCGAAAAGCGACCTAGGTGAATATGAGAGTAGGTATGGGCGTATATATTTTCTCAAGACAAAGAAATCACCATTAGATAGATATTTCTCTTCCTAGAAATAATTGTTAATCAGGCTGCGAGAAAGTTGTTAAGCCAGCTAATTCTATTAGTAGAAAGTGCCAAAGGGAGGAGAAATGGACGATAGAATATCATATAACATGTCAATTGAAAAGTGTCCCCGACCTGACACATAGATGGCGCTACTAGAATTAAATCCATTTGTTTTTTAATTAGCCCTAATCCTCAAAAGATGCGTGTATAAATTTGGCAGCTGTAGGGTCATTAGTTTGTGAACTATAGCATTTTGAGTGAAACAACTTTTGTTATTGTGAAAAAAATGGATAAAAAGGAATTTCGCGTGTTGATAAAATATTACTTTTGAAGGGAAAAAATACAGTTGAAGCAAAAAATTGGCTTGATGCCGAGTTTCCGGACACTACGGTATGCTAAGTTTAGACGTGATGAAATGAGCACCGAAGACGGTGAACGCAGTGGATGCCCAAAAGTGGTTGTTACCGATGAAAACATCAAGAAAAACCACAAAATATTTTTGAATGACCGTAAATTGAAATTGAATGAAATAGCAGACACTCTAAAGATATCAACTGAAGGTGTACATCATATCATATTCAGTTATATAATATAACCATCCTGACATATAGAAGATCACTTCCATAAGTGATCTGTTATACAAATTATAATCTAAATTTTATTCTAGACACTATTCTAACAGAGTGTTCTGGAAGGTACGTCTGCACTCCGTGGTGGTTTGAACAGAACTCGAAAATATGTAGGAGTTAAAATGAAGCTAACTATATTATTTGCATAGATGGAACCCATAATACAAATAGAAATTATTATGAATTATTACCACTAGATCTGTAAACATTTTAAAGCATTGATAAATATTAAGATATTTAATAATTAATGCAATAAGATATATTAGTACGACATTTTATTCTTTGAATCTTGCATTCATTATTTTAACTATTTACTTTAGATGTTTTAAGTTTTGTTCTATGTTTTAGAAAATCAATAGTTTTTACTCCAAATAATATTTCTAATTTTTAAAAAATAAATTGTGTTCGATACCTGATCAATTTTAAAATTGTTTTATTTATATATTCTGTGTTTTAATATACAAACATGTATTACTTCATTTATTATTCCATATTCATGTTAATAACATAAAAGTAAAGAAACATCATGTATAGTTATATACGATGCTCTGAAGTTGTTACAGTTCTGAAAATAATCTTACTTATGATACTTAGCTATAATCTTCGGTGGCGTAGTAATTTACACCTACTTATACAATACTTCTAACACTTCTTAATAATATACTTCTCAAAAATTCCTTAAAAAAGGGTAATATAGGATCTGGCTCAGGCGGCTGTTCAAATTATATAAAAGGACAGCACATAATAAATAACATTTCTCCTCCTGGCTCCAGCCACGTTCCTCGGTTCCATTTCGACAGTAGGTTTCAGTGGCCAACTCAAATCCAGAACGCCTTCTGGCAATGGTATGTCTCGTTTTCTATCTCCGATACTCCTCAGGTTCGCGAATCAATAGAATCGCCGAGCCCTCGTGCCCAATAACGGCTGCCCGATCAGTGGGTGACATATCCCCAAATTTAATGCAGTAGCAGTAGTGATCCACAGGGGTCAACTGTGAGGCGGTTTCGGTTTAGTGTATTGGTAAGCCCAGAGGCAGTCCCACATAACCCGGTCCAACTTGTCACTCCAGGGCAAGTCTCCGCGACCAGGTATGCGTCATGCATTCCACCGCATTGTTTTTAGGCCAAAACAAAAAAAAATCAAGAGCCAGGGGATGATGTTTGCAATATTGCCATTATTGTTTTTGAAAATTATACGTATATTTGAAGAATATAATAACAGAGAAATAGAGTTTTAACTTTATAGAGGAAATTGTTTGGAAATGTTTCGCGACATCCAACATCTAAATGTCTCTACTTTTAACTTTATTACTTGCTTTAATGACTATACTAAAAGCCGCGTTATCAATAAAACAATTATATATTAATTAATAAAATAACACAAACAATATCATTCCAGAGGAGCAATTCGGGTTCCGCGCCAAACACTCAGCCGTTCATCAGGCCCATCGGCTGGCCGCAAAAATCAACTGTGCTTTTAACCGACGTGAAAGACTTGGAGCGGTCTTCTTGGACCTAACCAAAGCCTTTGACAAGGTTTGGCACGAAGGCTTAGTAGCGAAATGCATCCGATTAGGTCTACCTGATGACCTAACAGCTCTTATCAAATCATTTCTGTCAGGACGATCGTTCCAGGTGAAGATTAAAGATATTCTCTCTAGTCGGAAAACCATCGACGCAGGAGTTCCACAAGGCTTCCGTTAATATTTTTCTTTCAGATATCCCTAGGAGACCACAAGTTGAGGCCGCTTTTTACGCAGACGACACTGCTTACTTTGATTCTTCGCGAGTACCACCGCACATTCGAAGCAGACTCCAAAAACAACTCGATAAGACGGTCCAGTGGTTACATTTCTGGAGGTTGCAGGTCAACCCACAGAAAACCTAGGCCATCTTCTTCCACAAGAAGCGTTTTGCACCGAGCATTTCGCGTCTTAAAATCGAGAACGCCGAAATCCCATGGTCAGAAGAAGCCACCTATCTCGGTCTTGTCTTCGATCGCAAATTTAGGTGGAATTCCCACATTCAAAAGTCCCTCAACCGTTATCCAAGCGTTATCAACCGGGCCAGCAGGCTTTCTCTATCTATAAAATGTCTCCTGTGCAAGATGCCGGGTCGATCAGTCGTTCTATACGGCTCCAGTGTCTATCTAAAATACGTTTCACCTAGCCAGATGGAACGTCTTTCAAGTCTTTCAAAACAAAATTCTCATGAGAATAATCAATGCTCCCTGGTTCGTCAGGAACAATCAAATTCATAGAGAAACAGACGTCCCCCAAGTTCACGATTTTATATCCGAGGTTTACTCGAGATATTTCTCCACTCTTCGTCTCTCGGACAATAGATGTATTACCGAGCTGGCCGATATTTTAGGCCAATAACTCATTTGGCTCTTTGTAGCCTTATTCTATCACAGCCGACACTATCCCGTCGTGCTCTAACTCCAAATTTTCTCGACCTTCTCCGGCGAGCGATTAACCCATGTACCGCAAGCTGCGTGGTGTGATAACGACGTCACGTCCTTGGGCCTCTTAACGGTGTTACCGGTTACGGGCACCCTCCTTACTAACAGTAAGAAGTATCAGTTAGGGTTATGAATAGTGCGTTTAGGTTTTTATAACGTTTAGAGATTCAATTATTAGGTCATTAGTATATATGTACAATAAGTAAAGTGAATTCTCGATATAAGAAGTGTTGTTTCGTTTCAAGTTCGCCTTTAAATGTTGTCTGTGCATCTAGATAGTAAAGAAATTCAGAATCGTTTTACTTCGAAGAAGTATTTGGCTGCCCTTAAAGAATGGTTGATAATGTTAAAAAATTATAACTGACTGGTTGGGTTATATACATTTATTATTGGATCAATTATTTGATAGTTCAACAACCACTGAAATAATAGCTACTGAAAGCAAACCTTTTAAGAAAAGATTAAGCGAAGTTACACAATACAATACACTAGGAATTTTAGTTCAAAGCAATTCAGGATTTAAATAGAAAGAATACATTTGTTAAAGTGCCATCAATTAAAAATTTAATAACTGCCTTGAACCCCGTCATTGCATTAAAGAAACAAATCTGTGTAATTATCTGAATAAATATTTTGGCTTAACACTACTTAACCAAGATAGTTTGATTTTTTTTTGGATCTATTATAGTTCAGTGTGCTTCCTTATCAATGCATTTGATACTAACAGTGAACGTATTATCAGGAGTTGAGAAATTGCAACTTGACTCTGTAGCTTCATATCTTCATTCAGCAATATCTCGTGCCCCAGAAAACGTTTTTTTTTATACTCTCAGTAGGTCTTTAAGTTATCTCTTTTATACCTAGAAGTTGCCACGTCGGTAATGTATAACATATTTTTTGTAAAATGTCTTAAAAACATGTAAATTTAAAACCTTTCAATTGTACTCTATATAAGTGATCTTCCAGTTAGAATATTAAAAATAATAAGGTGCGGCATATAATTTGGATAAAACAGGTAAACAAAATTTTAACAGGGAAACACTCAAAGTTTGCTTTTAGTATAAGAAAACAAAAAGACAGAACTCAAATAGATCCTATTAAGTTGGTGACACTAAACAAATATGAAAATGGGATAATACAGAAGAAATATTTTCCATTTGTTCCAAAGTTAATGTTTATGATTTTTTTATATTATATTTATATTTTATACATAATTTATACTATGCCCATACAGATTATATTTATTTCATTCATTGAATTTTATTTAATACATTTATTTCAGAAATGAAATTATTTTTGATTTAAATTTTATTGGTCAATTACACGTGACGTCGGAGTTTTCACGTACCAAATTTTATGGAAGCCAATCAAATGTCTTCACAACACAATGTTCCCCTAATGGATATTTAAATTGATCAATCAAATTATTTGAATGGCCGATATAATCCCATCTGGATGTTGGGCTAAGCAAAACTTTTCTCCTGAGACCCCTATTGAGTTTCCTCTCTATTACTCTATAAATATAATATAATCAGAGTAAATTATCCTGAATTTAATGAAATAATGTTTCTTGTTCAATTTTAGTGCTGTGGTTTGACTTTATAATCAACGAGCTGTGATTCTGATATACTTATAAAGGACATCGAATAATATTTATCTGTACTTACTTTCGCAGAGTCAAATGTGCCTAAAATATAATGAATTTGATATAGAACTGAATCCAATTGAATCCAGATTGAATGTGTTGTTGTGTTGATAGATTCTTTGACAATACCCACGAATTAATGATTATCATCCATTAATGCCTACCATTTATAATTAAAATACGAAGATTACAAGAACAAATACACTATAAACAACACAATTATTAATCTTACAAAACAGAGCTCCTACCAGGCTACCAGGGTCAAATCCAAAATGGCTGTTGTAATTCGTTGGATTCTACTTCTCGATTGCACAAGCAAAGCCAAATTTCGGTAGCCATTTACAAAAATGGCTACCGAAATTTATCGAATACCGTTCCCATCTTTTAAATCCTTCTCATAACATATAAACGTTTAGAAAAAGTTTGTTCATCGGCTGTTACGTTGTGTGAAATTTTGAGTCATATGGGCTCGAAGTGTGCAATTTGCCGTATAGAATTTAAAGGCCTTTATCATATTAAGTTACACTTCGAAAGCCTTAGCCAAATTCAAAAACAGTGCCGCTTTAGGTTTTTGTCATATTTGGCTCGAAATCCGAAACTTGACATCAAAATCAACACTTTTAAATCTTTGACAGCAAAACAGATATTTTTTATAAGCAGCATTGCCATAAAAGCAGTCTTCGCTAACGGATTTCTTCGAATCAAACAAAGAAAGTTATAAATGTCAAAAAGAAACTTCTGAACATTCAATAACTGGCATCTGCGTTTACTGAAAAACTAAATTCATAGAATAAAAAAATTTAGAAGTGAAAGTTATATGGAAAAATCGACCACCAAATGTAAATGAAAAATGCAAGAGCTATATGTGTGTTTCTCTCTCGTTTGGCTTCGGTATTAATAATTCTAACCTAAGCAGTTAACGGTCATTTTTAGGTGATATAATTTGTATTGTTTATTTACGTCAAGTTTTTCAGTATGTGTTGTTATATATATTTAACAATTTAGATTATTTTGTGTATTTTAATTTATTAGTGTAATAAAAAGAAAACCTTAAGGGGATCTATTATGATTTCCTATTTAGGTTTAGCAAATTTTATAATCATTTTAAAGATGAAGACTATAGACCAAAATGTGGAAAGCCATGGCTGAACCAAGATGTAATTCCTACTAGTAATTTAAATAGTATTTTGTTAAATAATAATGATTTATTGCATTGAAATAATTAAGAAATATTTATTGAGATTATGCTCCCAATGGCAATATTAAATCACATAAGTTTTTTGAGGCTGATAGATATATAAGAGATTCTTCTACCCCAACAAGACCCAGAAGTTATGTTTATTATTAGAGAATGGAGGTTCTATCTTGAAATTTATATGTTCATTTACAGATAACTCAGCCTCTCCCATAAGTTTCGTTTCAGGTTGGATGAAAAACTAATGGCTTCATCCTTATTAAAATGCAGTGGCAGAGGATATAAACTGTTATCGAAGATTTTCTAGAAGAACATTAATGCAGATACTGAATAAGGTTCCTTTGTGCTGCTGGAGTAGTAACCTCTAATTTCGGTTGTTAGTTCAGAAACTTGACTGTATAGACCGAACTGCGTTGTAATATTTGATAAAATGTACCTCAATTTAGGTAGGTTGTTAATTTAGTTGATTCTAAAAAATAATACAACAGAACCATTAATAGTTATGTTATCTTATTTTAATGTTTGTTTTAAATATTAGAGAGAAGATAATATCAGTGGATTACGTGTTTTGGGTAGTGGAGATATATCTGTGTATTTATGGTCAAGGAAAATTAATGTAATTGTAATATATCAATAAAATATATTTAAATATTGTTGGATATATAAATAATTGGGTGGATGCGCCTACATCGGACGATGTATATAAGGTTGCATAGTCGATATTAAAGTAGTTTCCTGTAAAATATAAAAAACGCTACGGCGCATGCTCGTACTAATGTCATCCGGACAGGATGAAGATCCCGCCATCTTGATTAATTCTGTGCTGGGCCTTTGACCGATGTGTTTGTCGAAATAAATGGAGAGTGACTCAATTGAATCCAGTGTTTTAATTGTGACCAAATTGATTCTACAAAACCGGTTCTAACAATATATTAATTTTCTTATTTCCCAGTAAAATTAAAAGATTGCGTAAGCGCCTTCACACGGGGATTCCGAGCGTAAGTTAGAAACAACTTTAACATAGGAGATGCGCTTCTAAGTTTCTTTATTCTACAACTAAATTGTAGTTTTGTAAAAAAATGTCAACATCATCAAATGTAGTAGTTAGGTTATGTTGTTGAATTAATGTATTTTCACCAATAAATTGACCTAATTTTTAAGTAAAATATATCTACCAACCCATTAGTAACCAATTCAGACACCATCCCGAAGTACTTCTGGTCTTACTCAGCTTACTTAATGGTAAGCTTGGGATAGTTGCTCCTTGTCAGATTTTACAAACTTATTACACATTTCTTCTTAATTTTATTATAGATCTGACTCACTAAGTCGTCTACTGCAAATACATAAAACATGAAAAAAAAACCTGCGAATTTTTAATTTGGGTAAAGAATATACAAAACCTTACTACCTGATTTCTATATTCACTATTGATTGTTGAAACATTATTTTTATTATTTTGTTAATTTAATTCCTTGTTCCTTTTTGTAATTAGTTTTAAAATGTCTCTTTTCTTTATATATGAAGACAGTTTAGGGATCTAATTTATGTCCCATTTAGATAATATGTGTATGGGTTGTTAGACACTATGGTAAAAAAAACTGTAACATGTTTTTGAGATAAGAGTGACACACTTGTATCGGGCCAAGCAAAATAGAAAACACATGTCCGGCAAAAAGCATAGAATGGTCGTCGAGTGTTCAAGACAATGAAGATGGAAGGCGTCTGGCTCGCTAATCGAGGCGTGTCACAATTTAGACCTGAAGTAAGACTCCGTATTATGACCGTAACGATAAAACTTAAAGAAGACACTGCAATTGAATATCCATTGATATTTAAGAATTTGCAAGCATACGTCTTCGATCAAAGTAAGAAGGCATAGGCACAGAGAAAATAAATATTTAACTTTATGGGCAATTTTGGGGAAATGTTTAGCGGCATTATATATTTAAATGACACTACAATCACAATTTTCGATACATTTTATTCGTTAGTTTAAATCGCTATTCTAAGAGTCGCAACGATCAATATTGTGTTTGTTGCTTTTTATTTTGATTGGCATTTTTTGTGTGTTGGGCGTAAAAGATTGTACTTTCAATATCTTTCAACTTTAGCCTCTAAATTACAATCAATATATACCCAAAAAATGTTTAAATACAACATTGACAAGAAGCTTTTTTTCGTAATGTCAATTAACATTTGAATAGTATCAAATTGATTCGCCCTTTACAAATATGTTCTTTAAAGTAGCATCAATTTCAAGAAGTTAATTTATATAAAGAAATATATTTTGTTTAGTTATCTAAATCAAAATGTTGTGACACAAAACTATTTAACCAAAATATTTATATATTAAGTAAAATAAATGCTTTCATAACAAAATATTTTCTTTACAAGTTCCTATAATGCAAATTCAAATTATCATATCAATTTGACGTTTACTGTACCATCTGGATATTGTCAAACTTTTTTCTAGAGACACCTATTGATGTTTCTCTCTATTACACTACGGTCATAAAATAGATATATGGATATTTTTCATAAAACACATTCTCTATATAATCTGGGTAAGAATGGAAAACGGACATATTTGTATGCATTATACTTATAACTTTATGATTTTACAGATATTTGAAGATTAACAAAAAAAGGTTTAAATGAGATGTTATGATTTTTTATGGTATTGTAAATATAAAATGTAGTTATAGAAAGTATGTTAAATAAATTGATAAGTGGTTTTGTTTGGGGCCCTCTGACTTATTAAAACTGAGTAGATAAATAATGCACAAATATTTAAATAATATATAACAAGTTTCGTTGCAATAAATGTGGTTCTTAGAAGTAAGTAATAAAGACACAGTATAAAAAAATAAAATGAAGATTAAAATCAATATCAATTATTTTTACATATTTATATATAGTTCTAGGTTTTTCAGATAGTTTCCAAGTAAATTTTGATGATGTCCCTTGAAAGCCTAAACCACCTTCTACCAAGCTTTCATTAATTGTCGCAACTCATATTTACTCTCTAAATATAATTTAGTAAAAGTAATAAATTCAATGAAGTAGTATTCTGTCACCAATACCTTATTTGGTTCTTTTATTACTCCCTGTGTACTTTTTTCACTTGCTAAATCATCTACAAAAGAATCAGTCTCTATTATCTCCTTATACATACATACCAAATGCATTTTTTTTGGGCCTGATTTACCCATTTACAGGCAGCATGAAGAACCCCTTTTGGGGGGATAGTCTTTGGAGTTACCTGATTTGGAACGCCTCTGACAGGGATTTGATGTGGGAATTGTTGGAGAGTGCTGAGGTTGCATGGAATTTCTTGTATAAGGAGAAAACGAACCGTCTTTTTTCTGGTTTGTCATTCTGGTTTCTGGTTTCCCGATGAATTTGGGTATTTCTGACAAACCATGGCGCGTTCAGAGTTGCCTGAGAAGTATATTTTGCATTACCTGAAGCTTTTCCACTGGTTCCAGCCTGATAAACCGATGCCAAGTGTTAGATCCGTTGTAAAGCGAAACTTTAACCATCGTAGACTGTGGCGACACAGTAGCCTTTGGATATTGCTTTATTTATCTGTGATGACCTGTATGATGATTTATCTGTATGTGGAATCTACGGTCAAAGATGAGGCCGAGATATGTGGCTGTTTGTCGCCACGGGATTGAGACTTTTTCCACTCTCAGCTGGTAGGCGCGGATGTCTCTCTGATTGTGAAAGATTATGGTCTGGGTTTTTGGGGGTTGATTTGCAACCCCCAGAAATTTAACCATTAGACTGTGACATTTAATTGAATTTGAAGTATTCTCTGAGCGGCATCTACAGAACGAGAACTGGCGAAGAAAGCTGTGTCACCCGCGTATTGGGCGGTTTTCACATCTTTCTTCATTGGGATGTCTGACTTGAAGAGGTTGAATAATGCTGGGGCTAATGGGGAACCTTGGGGGACTCCTGCTTTGACTGATTTAGCACTGGGGAGTGTATTACCGATCTTTACTTGAAAGGATCTATCCCACAAAAAGGAACGCAGTAAACTTATCAGGTCTTCGGGTAAACCTGCTTCGATGACTTTGTGTATCAGGCCGTCGTGCCAAACTTTATCAAACGCTTTTGTTAGGTCTAAAAAGACTGCGCAGGGCTTATGATTTTTCTTCATGGCGAAGTGAATTTCTGCGGCCAAACTAGTGGTTTGATGTGTACATGAATGTTTGGCTCTGAACCCGTGTTGTTCATCTGGTATGATATGGTTCTGCCCAGTGAACCGGTTGACTGCAAAAAGAATCGCTCTTTCCGCAATCTTGGACATTGAACTAAGCAGGCTGATGGGCATATAGTTGGTGCCGCTGAAGGGTTTGGTGGTAGGTGATGTGCCAGCCTAGAAGATATAATTTAGTGATGATATATGTGTTTAGTTAGATTTCCGTGTTTGTTTAAAAAGTCATTATTAAGGTAAAGCACTGTAACTTTTAACAATTGATTGTATGCAGCTTTTGTAAGAGATTTATATATATTCTTGGTTACATTTCCATGTAATTTAATTCTTAAATTTTAGTTTGACTATTATATTTTCCTCGGTGGAAGCATATACATAGAAACAGAAATAACAACTTCATATATATATATATATATATATATATATATATATATATATATATATATATATATATATATATATATATGTTGGTTTTCTATGTTATATTTCTTCATTATGTTTCTTACATCTTGTCTTTTTAGTAGATTTATTCTTTGCAGTGTGCCATTTTCAATTGTTTTTGCATCTGTTAAAATTCTATCACTAGTAACTCCTGCAACTAGCTGCTCTCTAATTTTGCTTTCTTCAGCTTTAGTTAGTCTTTTGAAATACAGATCATCATCGTGTCCAACATGCGTTTCAATAAACTGAACATAAACTTCTCCTATAACAGGGAACAAAATTATTATTAGTCTATAGGAGCCTATTTCTTGCTACCAGTATTTTCAACTTTGACTTGTATTCTTGAAGGACAGACTGCTTTAATTAATTTATTGCCCAAAACTCTTCTTTGCCTTATCATACCTTTATTTACTCTACCTAAAATTCATAAGTTGTTATTACTCATATTTATACTTTTATGAAAGTTACTACCTTGACAATTACTCCTTATACAACTATATACTAAATGTCTAGTATTGTCTTCAAAACAATGTTTTAACTAAAAATAACTATTCTCTTTATTGTCCTGTGACTTCCAACTTTCAAAGTCTTCGAAATTCATAAAGTAATGATTAGATTGTTTAATATTTATATCATGGATCTAACAAAGATGCTCTCGGAATTCAGTATGGGTACTAAATTTATTAAGTTGACGACACAGAGGGCAGATGATCCTTTTGGTCATTGATTTTGGCTGTGCAGCAAGCTCAGGGTGAAATTTTCGCCTTCGGTCTTATTACAAATTTGGCATATTAATTTGCTTTTACTGCAAAAATATATAGATTTTTAAGTAATTTAACTATTTGTAATAACTAAATATAAACTTACATTTGTCCTTCCATACATATAATCCTGTTAAAACGTTCAAATATTAAATATTATTAAAAATTTATAAAATGTCGTAGCAAACGATTCAATACACAGAATAGAGAAACTCTGTTCCAACTCGCAAAGTGTTATATTTGATTGCTGTTAAAATATCAACTCATATTGAAAGCATCACTATTTCAAAGAGTGTTCGCTAATGAAATTGTCTATTTATAGGCAATAGTGTAAAATACAAAAAGATAATAATTTCAATCAGTCTTTGAACCAAGTTGAAGAAGTTAGAAAAATATGTTTTTGCTAATTAAGCACGAGTAAGCTACATGAATATCCAGTTTAAAAATAATCGGTTGTCGAATATTTTAGAGGGTTTACTGAGGACTTTTACTCAAGTGTAATGTGGTTAACATCACATATTGAAACAGACATGAAATATAATAATTTAGTAAAAACATATTTGTTCATTCAAGTATACTGAAAAGCAAAATATATTGCTTTGTCCATAAATGAAACAAAACTACACATATAAAATATAAAGCAAAGCTATATTTCAAACATAATGAATAGCAAAAATGTATCTCTCTGTACCTTAAATCACCTAAAACAATTTTTATATTTACAGTGTATATCCTAAAATGAGAGTTTAAATGTCTAATATCACTTGACTGACAACTACTTGTATTAAAGTTAAATTGGCAATGAGTTTTAAAATCTCAGTATGAGCAGCAATTACTTTTACATTTTTCAGAATTATTTTATTTTGGCATTCTTTTGGTATTATGGCCTTTAATAAATTTTGAGGTGGTTTCTGGGGTTTTGTGATATTTTCAGGATATAACAATAGCTATGTTTATATTATGGTTTCCAAATATGAGCTGTACTGTATGAAATATTTATTAAATATTACTGATTATAAATATTTTAATACATAATAATATATAGTAGTATGAGTAATATTATAACATGAAATATTACACATGATTGAAAAATTAAGTGTTTTTAGTTTTTAATACTTGTTATATAAAAGGTAGCCATCCAACATATAATCTGCTCAGTATTTTCGGATCCACAGCATGTTTAATCAGGTCGTCTACTTGTTGTTCAACTGTTAAGTTGCCCATTGAACTGGAAAAACAATGCTACAATATTACACCTATTTAAATATAGTGTCGAGTTATTACTTGGAATTTTCTATCTCCACAGCTTTAATGCATTCCTGGATAATCTCAGGTTTTGCTATTGAATTGGCCTTCAAGTCTTCAATGACGATATTGCGAGAGGACATTCCCTCAAGTTTAGTTTTCGCTTGATTTATTTTATGTATAGGGTACCAAGTAATTCTAAAAAAATTATTTTCCTATTTACAGTTTCCTTCTTATTTTATCAGAAATAATTTATCACAAGATGAAAACAAGTTTTTCATGGCGTTAAACATATCAGCTTTTTTTCTTAAAAGAAAATTTCTAGTAAATGTTAGCAATGTTATTTTTATTAATCAATATATTACTGTAAATTAGCACACACTGTATAATGTAACTCATTATTAAAGGGCTAAGTCGGTAAATATTTACGAAGCTGGATGAACACAGTTAAGTTCATATTTTTATCCAGAACTGTCGAATACAGCATGTTTTAATTAACTACATCATTATAATATTTAATTATATTTTAGAATTAGAAGAGGGATTATACCCCTAATAATAAGTGTGTGGGTAATGTCAGTGACCATAGGCTAATTGATAAAATAGTATTGATAGTTCATTTTGATAAGTAAAGTTTGACGAAGTAAAAGCATAATTGTAATCTAGATGTATTTCAATATTACGCAGATCCAGAATTGCGATTTAATTTGCGAAATAGATAAAAAAAAGAAAACAAAAGCTTCGTAAACTGAATAAGCTGTAAATAATGTCTGTTCATTTTTATTAATATAGCCTTTTCGAATTTAAAACAAGCTTCTATGTGTTCAAAATTATGAATCGAATTCCATTATTCTGCAAGTCAACAATATACCATGCAAACTTGGCAGTTCCATATATCCCCATTTTATCATAAATCAATTTTTCTCCTCAATCAATTCAATCAATTTCTAAGTTAATTTTATGTTTACAAAGGTTTGTTGAGATAATTATTTATTATTTAAAAAAGAAAATTAGCAGCACACATTACGAAAATAAGTGCATTAGGTACGAATTAGTAGTAAAATGTTATATTTTAGTTAAATTGTAGTGTAACTACTTGTAGTCTTTTACTAAGCAAATTACTTCCTAACCACAACTATTCTAAATAATATGGCAACAACTATTATGAAATATGTCAAGCTAGTTTAGAATAAATGTGCAGTTCTGGCCAATCGCAGCACGCATGGAATTTCGGAAAACGATCACTACTACTTGGATCCCCGATGATGACCCATTTAAAAGCGGGAAAAAGGAAGAAGAAATCTATAGCCGAGAGTTTTCCAAAAACTTCATAGATAACGCATATCTGAGTCAATGTTGAGTAAGCAAAATCCAGAATTTGATAGAAAATTGGAAATTATATAGCCTCTCTCTAATATTGGTATTTGGCTTTAGATCTCCGACAATCAAAAGAGGGGAAGAAGGAGATAATGGAGAGACTCTAATGGAGAATGGTAGGGAAAGAGAAAAATGGAAACTGCACAGGCTAAAGGTAAAAAAAATTTTAAAAAAATAATGGCCTGTATGTTATATGCAAAGGTTTCTAGGTTATTTAATGAATTAATGAATGAGTATTGAATTAATTTAAAGAAGAGGTCATTTAGATTCCACTGAATAATGATTGGTTTAGGATACTGATTTTAAAGAATTATTTTTCAATTCCCTTCTATTGTGGAAGAATTCATAATGCCTGTGGCGAGGATGCTAAGGTTTAAAGGAAGAATTAAAATTACTTTGCTCTGCACATAGTAGATAAGCTCTACATAGCCCCTTGAAGAACCACAGAACAGGAATGGACATGGAACTGGAATTTGAGTCCCATAAATTGAAAAATTATGATTTCTTATCTATAAATGTAAGGTCCATTTGCTTACACATAACTATTTTCAGGGTTATTTAAATAATCAAAATATACTAGAATACTAAATAATATATTATACTACAAGAATTAGGATGACTAGAATTCAAAATATCAAAATACTTACGCAGAATAAAAAAAACTTACCCAGATAGTTTTAACCACTCCACTGGAGGTTCTTGAATAAAAACATTCATGGTTGCTAGAAGAGGCCTCTTATTCTTACGAAGGGACTTGAGACAACTGATGAAAACGTCTCGAAAAGTACCAATTTCTTTCAACGGTAGCATCAGCTCAAGAATATGTGGTGTCAATCTAATAGAAAATAAACAAAATTATAATTATACGATTATTATAATTGTTGAGTGTTATACCTGAACGGAATTAATTCAGGAATTGGTAAATATTGGGTAGCAGTACCAAAAGCATGTCCAAAATCAATACCCAATACCACTCCATTTGTTAAACTAACTTGACTGTTCTCTAAATGTCGATCGCCAACTCCTAACAACCAATGACATGCGCACATCACGGAATAGCTCCTTATAAAATTGTTTCTAAAAGCTATGAAATTATCCGTTGTTACACATAAAGACCAAATGGATTTCCTACAATATAATAATATAAAAGGATTAAAATCAGGAAATATTAATAAAGGTAAGTTAATTTATAAGCCAGTAAATTATTTTTCAATCAAGCTTTCCGTTTACCGTCAGACAAGAAATTCGTTAAAGTTTTTGTGTATTAATTTCAAATGTATGATGAATCTTTTTTTTTAAATAAAGAGGACTATTAAAATAATTACAGGATGGAATTGAATTAGCTATATTTTAAAGAGGAGGCATTATATTTAGAAGTGCACTTATTGAGGGACCGCCGCTGTGTTACGTTCACTTTTTTCAATTGTTGTTAGTAAGATTTTTCAATGATGGTTTCAGTAAAGTAGAAAGACTAGATTATCTCCAAGTGATCCCACCAGGCACAGTGTCACTGTTTTCTTCCTTTTCGATTCGATTTTATAGTACCTTTGGCCTTCCTCTTTACTTGATTTCACGAGGATCCCAATTTCGTTGTTTTTGTGTCCTTCATTAAGTCTGGAGGAAATGATAGGAAACGATTTTATGAACGGATGTTTGTACTATAAGGCTTCTCAAGCCTCACACTGAGCGTGCTTGTAAAATGTTTCACAAATATGATCACGCTGGGTATTTTAAGTCTAAAACATTTTTTACATTTTTTTAAATAAAAGGGCATTGAGAATTGCACAAATTTTCTTAAATTGACAAAAACATTAGAAGATCATTGGGTATCTTTCAGCAGTATGTTTATACCACTTGTGCTCTGCATATTACACCTATAAATTAGTTTTAAAGGATTTTTTTAATTTGAAGCTTGCGAAAATTTGTTACAATTTATTATATTCAAAGTACTATTCATCGATACTTCTTCCCATCTTTCAGGCAATTTCGGCATTCTACCTAAAAAGGATGATATATATTTGAGGCTATTTACAAATCGACCCATTTTTTGACAACTTCATGAAGTGAAACGTTGCTCAGACAGGTCACGACTCATATGTCGGAACAAGTAGTACACAGAAGGAGCAAGGTTTGGAGAATACGGCAATTGTGGTACCACTTATCATTTTTATGTTGGTAAGTGTTTTGGCCGGTTTTGCAACGTGTGTTCGAGCGTTGCAATGCTGAAGAATAACATCGTTGTGTCTGTGCTCGTATTCTGGCAGTTTTTCGCGCAGTGCTCTGCTTAGTCTTATCAACTGGGTTTCATTAAGTTTCAGGAATTCAGAGTATACTACACCAAGCTGAGCCCACTAAATACAGAGCATTAGCTTGGATTCATGGATATTCGGCTTTGCGGTTAATATATGACCAGGTGGTCTCCATAATTTCTCTCGCTTTCAGTTACTGTAATAGATCCACTTTGTATCACCAGTAACAATACGATGCAAAAAACCTCGATTTTGCGGCTAAAGCAGTTTTCACACATGACTAACGCCTTTCAATTTTTTTGGCTTCAATTCATATGGCTTTTGGATCATTCCCATATTCCTCAAGCGATTTAGAAAATGCTTTTTGTGTTACTCATAACAATTCTACATATTCTTCTTGCGTTTTACGCGGATCACATCGAGTGATGCTTTCAAATCCTCGTCTTCAATTTTGTTTTGGCTGTTCAGAATAGTATTTCTCTTCGGTGTCAAAATCACCACATTTCAAACGTCAAAACCAATATTCCCATGTTGAAATCGATGGAGCACAGTTACCATAAACTTCACACAGCATTCGATATCCTTCAATCGCCTTTTTCTTCAAATTGAAGTAAAGTAAAACTTCTGACAAATGCGATTTATCCGGTAAAAATTCAGATATTTTCAATTTACTAGAATTATTTTTTGGACACACTTCGACGAAATTATACATAGTTGAGAAAAAATTGAATTTTAACTTTATAGGCAATTTTGGAGAAATGTTTCTTGGCGTCCAATATCTAGAATCTCACTACTTTGAACTTATTACTTTATTTGTCTTTGCTTTATTTTATTTGCGTGCTTATTTACGTAAGGAAATGCGTTTTTAGTTCTTTATATGGTTTAGTGGATAAAATATTAATGCATTAATATAATATTAGATAGTACTATAAAATATAATGTATTCTCAATTTAGGAAGTGTTGTGTATCCATATGCACAGATAGTAAAGAATTACAGCCTCGTTATTGTTTGAAAAAATATCGGGCTGTCATTAAAAAATCGGTTGACAGTATTAAAAATTCCAAACTAACTGGATTAAGTATGAAAAAAAATTACGATAGTTGTATCGAATAATATTAACAATTACTACTCAAATATTTATTTTTTAATTTCAGAAATGAATCCCCTTCCATATTTAGTCATACTATTAAAATGCATGTTATTAAAATAAGTTCAATAGACGAGAAATTTTGAGGCAAAATGACATAGTAATTAAATAGTGCAAAGTTGTATTTCCGAACTAAAAACAAATATATTAAAGTTCCATCAATTATTCATTTCTTTAAAGAAAAATATTTTGAGTAAATATCCGAATAAATATATTGGCTTAAAGCTACACTTAATCAAGATAGTTTTTAGGATCCATTAGAGCTCATGGATTCGGGAATATTATCCCTCGACAAGCATATTTGAAAAATCATTTTAAACCGCTCATCATAAGTTCATTTTTACTCATTCGCATCGTCACCTCGAACAGAAGGCGCTCTAAATAATTTACATTCTTTACTTACGGAGTTGTATTACCAGGAGCTGAGAAATTCCAACTTGACTATATCTTCAGTTTCAAATGTTTCTATACAAACAAAATTTTATGTTGTATTGTGGTATATATTTTAGGTTATATGATAAATATTTTGAAAAAAGAAATTAATTGTAGTTATTATTTGCATTATATTTTTTATATATTTTTTTATTATATTTTTCCGAAATTAAAATGTTTTTTATTTAAATTTCATTAGTTAATGGAACGTGAGGGTAAGGTCTGTCTCTTGCCGCACCTCTGTGACAAACTTCATCAAGGAACCAATCAAATGTCTTCACAAAATGTTTTCCTTGCAGGTCCCTATAATGTAGATTAAACCCTATCTAAATATTGGACGTAGCGAAATTTTTCTCCAGAGACCTCTATTAGTTTTCTTTTAACATATACTGATTACTCTACGACACATACTGAAAAGTAAAGCCTCTCACTGAGGCTTCAACATGAAGTTGGATACAAATATATCCGATGCGATATAATACACAGTAACACTATCTCTTGTAAATCCTTTAAAAATGATTAATATAATTAGTATAGGGTGGGGCAAAAGTCCCGCTACCATTAACTATTGTGTTGTGTAGACGTCCAAATTTTATTGTGGATAAATACATGCCACAGGAACGAGCATAAATAGTGACAATATTTTATTGAAAATTATATTATATTTATTGAAAATAATCATTCCATTATTGGTAGTCAATGGTAGCGGGACTTTTGCCCCACCCAATATTTTATAGAGATGTCTTTAAGGTATTTTTTTTTATATCAGTCTATCACTGAAATACATATTCAAAGTTGTGTCTTTTTATAAAAGTCAAAAACAAATTAGTATATTACCTGAATATATCCATAGGTATGCTATATACTATTTCTTGGTATGTTTTAATAATTTTTTCCTGTTCTTGTTTTGTATTACGTATAAAATGTGTAAAATAGTTGTCGTACTTTTTATATGCATTATTTAGAATGTTGCTAAATTGTTTTTCATTCATACCACTTTCAATAAGTTTTCGGAACGAAATAATATCTTCCACCCACTGAATTAAACCCAAACTACTTCGTAATGGTATTACCTTTAAAATAATACAGAATGTAATATATAAAAAGTAATATATAAATCAAAAACTTACTTCATAAGTCAGTAAACGATATCTTTTATTTTCACTGCTAAAGATGCTATTCATTAACTTAAATAATTGCTGAATTCTTTGATCTTGTCTAATATCTTCTCCTGATTTTATAAGAAAAGGGTAAGGTTTGCCATTGTTACCTATCATTATGATTTTCACTGGTTTCTTAACTGAATCCATTACTGTAACCTAAATATAAATGTATATTTAAAAACTGGGGTTTAATATGTTCTAAATATTTTCTACATTTTTAAATACTAACATTATCGCCAAATCTCGAAATTTTTATATGGTGTTCAGCTAAAGGCATTTTATCCCCCGTATACTGTCCGGGAATTTCTAAGTCCATGTTAACGCGAGTCGTTGAAAAATCGGCCAACCACGGAGAATAATTTGTTAAAGGACCTCCTCTGTTATTATAGTGAGATAAAGATAACCTTTCTAACATTTTCTGGATATCCGTGACATTTTGAGATTGATCAATTTTATTTAAAACATCATAAAATGGTTTAACAATTTTTAGAAAATCCCCTAAAATGTTAACATTCATGTATTCGCTTATTATCGTTATACATAACAGGCTAATTGAAAAGTCTCCGGCTTACCATAATAAAACACTTTTTTTTTTGGAAAAAATTAGTTTTTTTTAATTAAAAATAATTCCCTTCAAGGGTGATGCGCTGATTATAGCGACCCTCCAACTTTTCGATACCATTCTAGTAGTACGATTTGTCCCTTGCCTCCCGAAAATTTCTTCCCAGCGAACATTCTTTTGAGATCTGAGAAGCCATATCTGGAGAATACGGTGAATAAGGAAGCTGTTCGAAGCCCAATTCATGGATTTTTGCCATCGTTTTCACTGACTTGTGACATGGTGAGCAGCACTTTCTTATTCTTCAAATGCGGCCGTTTTTCGGCGATTTCGTCCTTCAAACGGTCCAATAATGCTATGTAATAGTCGCTGTTGGTGGCCTTTCCTATTTCAAGGTAGTCAATGAAAATTATTCCATGCGTATCCGAAAATACAGACGCCATAACTTTGCCAGCCGACTGTTGCGTTTTCCCACGCTTTGGAGCGGGTTCAAAGTGTGCAGTTCACTCGGACTGTCGATTGGACTTCGGAGTGAAATGATGGAGCCATGTTTCATCCATTATCACATATCGAGGCAAAAACTCGGATTTATTACGATTGAATGAATTACACCCACATTGCGCAGAACTTTCTCATACCCAAATATTCGTGAATGATATGATGTACACGTTCAGTTGATATATTTAGAATGTCTGCTATTTCATTTAATTTCAATTTATGGTCATTCAGAAACATTTTATGGATTTTTAAAATGTTTTCGTTGGTAACAGCCTCTTTTGTGCAACGGTGGACGCAGCGTCTTCGGTGCTCATTTCACCAGGTCTAAACTTAGCATACCAATCCTTGATGGTTGATTTTCCTGGGACAGTGTCCGGAAAATCGAAATCAAGCCAAGATTTTGCTTCAACTGTATTTTTTTCCTTCAAAAAGCAATATTTTATCAACATGCGAAATTCCCTTTTATTAATTTTTTCACAATAACAAAAGTTGCTTCACTCAAAATGCTATAATTCACAAACTAATGATCCGACAGCTGTTAAATTTATACACGCTTTATACATCTTTTGAGTGTTAGGGCTAACAATAAATAACATGTATTTAATTCTAGTAGCGCGATGTATATGTTAGGCCGGGGACTTTTAAATTGACCTGTTATATATATGGCATATATAATATACCTTTCAAAGATTCTGAAGGATTTTTTTGACGTTCCCGTAGTACTCGATCCTTCCAATTTAAAATTTCATCGATGCTATTGCTTTTTCTGATTTCTCTATATATGTGATGTAATCTTGAAGTACTTGTTACATTCGCCAAAGCTGAAAAATAGTGTAACTCCCAAACATTAAATAATTCTCTGTTAGTACTTAAAGTATTTACCTTCTAAAAATGTGTCCACTATAGGGTAACAAAGTAATAGTTCATCTAACTTCTTAATAAGGTCGTTCACTTCATTTTGTTTTAAACAGTTTGTGTATTTATAATTATCTTTACTCAAACGATAAACATACATTATAGCTTGAGGATAAGTTTTCGCAATGCGTAAAATAATTTCAGAAATAGCTGTTACCTTATTGGAATCCACAATAGCTGAAAAATAAAATTAATATGTACATTTTTAATATAAATAATAGTACTATTTTTCCTGTTCTTCTTTTGTATTATGCATACAATTTCCAAAATACTTTTAGTTCTAGTATTTAATACAAGCTTTATTTAGGATGTAATTGAATTTTTAATATTCAGTAAGATAATATTCATAAAAGATTTAGTCAAAACAATTACATGATTTAAAAGATTATTACTATGGATAGATTAAAACTATACCGTTGTTCTATGCTGAAAACTTAAAGTAGGATATTATTAATTCAAAATTACTAGTGTGTAATGTATGAGTTTGAGTTTCAACATATTTAAAAACAAAAATATTACAATTTTAAAACAGTAATTACGTGATATTTGTATATCTCGTATGTGCTAAATTAACTAAAAGACTTAAATAGTTTAATACATTGATAGATAATAAATCATCCTGTATACAAAAACTGAAAGACTACCCTGTTTTCTAGTTCTCTCACAATGGACATGCTTGTAATAAAGAATCATATAAAAATATTGATTTATAATAAGAATATATGATACACAAATTATAGAAAAATATTTAGTTTTTTCGAAATTTAATTTTAAAGTTTTAGCAGAAATAAATTCAGAAAAATAAAAAATTCGTCATATTAAGTCAAACACGGAAAAAAAAACACCAGAAGCGTCTCAAAACATTGACGTCACTGAACGTTTCCTAACGATCATTTCCGCATTCCAACGTCTGAACTTTTTGTTCTCGATTTTATTAGTATTATTTATCTTATATTTTATAATTAAAAAATAGTGGCAATAACTCTCGAGAGTACCTAATGATTGCTGAATCGTCAGAAGCGAACTGTGAAAATAGTATTATTGAAAGAAATCAAGTTTCCATTATTTGCTAAAGAATCAAAATTGCACCGATGGCAAACCTGGAAACTGACGATTGGTTGCACTGATCCATGTATTTTTGGGAGCTGTTTGCTGTGTCTTCCCATCAAAAGGTTGATTTCGCCATAGAAGTATATGAGAAAATTATTCACCTTTTGTTCGACAGACACGTCCAAACAATTGTAAATGTATCTATAAGTGTGTTTCCCAACAGTGACTGATTGTCACATCTTCGGCGAATGACTTCATTTCTAATACAATCTCAAAGTGAAACATGTAGAATTTGCAGAGAAAATCGCTTTTCAAAGACCGCAAGCTTACATGTGTCATGCTGTAATTGTGTGTACATATCTGAGCATTCGGGTCGAGGTAATTCGGCACATTCATGCGCATTGAATTGGGCTACACTTGGCCTTCTTTCATCTATGCTTCGAATCCGTACAAACCGAATGCTCAGATACTGACCCATCATAAAAGAGCCTAAGTTCCATAACCATATAGAAGAATTGGCAAGATAAATGTTTGAAAGATCAGATATTGGTCTCTTTCATACCATCTTCGGCTGTAGATGTCACTTTTTTCTTCTCTATTACTTATCTCAAGTGCTTGAACTCCTGTATTTGCTTTAAATAGATCCTATTGAGAATTTCAATAGCAAGTTGTCAATGCATCAGTTGTCAAGACTTTATTATTTTCTTCACAAGACACAAAATAATTAAAATAATGTATAAATAAGACTTGTAACCATACAAACTGCCATCTGCGACTAAAACAAGTAACGTTATGCCCAATTTGGAGGATTTTAGCACGCATTTGAAATCATTTATTCTAGGTAAAGCAAATACATAGAATTATCATTGAGTAGTTTTTCAAAATTAGTCAACACGTATATTAATTCAACTACTCATATCATTCACTTTATTATTGAATCTAATATTAAACAAACCTAAAATTTGTGGTATCCATCCTAAGAACATCCATGTCGGTATTGTTTTCGTTTCTTCAATAAATACTTGAGTCAGTGTATTCTCAAGTTGACATTCTAACAATATACATGGAAACAACTGTCTACCTTCTTTAGAACCTAGCCTCATTGCCCTCAAAACATACCGAGTAAAATCCTGTTTCTGATCTACCTCATTTTGTGCAAAATAAGCTAATCGTACATAAGCCTCTTTCAATATATCTTCCGATTCAGAAGTACTAAAAAACCAGTAATAATATTGATGCATTTTATTTTATAACTATATACATTAAATGCAAAATTATTATACGAGGGTGGTTCGATAAATATTTAGCCTAAAAATAAAAACGAAAATTTTTGAAAAGTGGCGATTTATTTCTCAACATAGTCTCTTTTCGAGTATGCGTAGTATCGAGCTAATACACTTGACCCAGCTAATTTCTGCCCGGCGAGTGACTCTTCGGTAACGAAATGAAGTCACACGGAGCCAAATCTGGTTAATAATAGAATACGGTGGATGGGGCAGCAGTTCGTTGTCCAATTCGATCAATTTGGCCGTGGAGAGTGTGGATCTGTACGCCGGTCCGTTGTTATGGTGGAAGACCTTATCTTCTGCAACTCGGCGTCGAATCGGCCCAATAATTGCGCTTGTTGCCCGGAATGAGCAAACGCGGCACCCACCCCGCCGACAGCTTTCTTATTTATCTCATCTCAGTCAAAATTCCATTCAGGATAAGACCGACGCGTTTTTTTTGAGTTGCTTACTATCCCAGCTATCTCAGCCGTCTAAATTTCTCTTCCGATAGTGGGGCCATCGGGCTAAGTACTTATCGGACAGCCCTCGTACATTATTTAACAAAAAATAAAATTTTATTTCTTACCTATTTTCGCAATTAGTAAGCACCAGGTTTTTGAGTTTTTCTTTTGCTATTAAATCCACTGACAGTGTCACTGGTTCATCAAACACTTTTATGAGTGATTGTTCAATATTCTGGAACAATTCTGGATTTCTTCTTAAAATACCAGATAATTGCAGGCTTATATCAAAAAATCGTAACATTGATTTAAGGCTTTCGTGGCCACTTTCAAATGTTAGCTCTAAAATAAGTTAATTTTAGTGTTTAAAAAATCAATAGTAATCATGGCTAAGTAAACTTACTAAATTGGTTCAACGCTTTTAACATTTTATCAACTGTATATTCGATTTGGTCACTTGATACTAATTGTGACGATAAATAACATATATTTCCATATATTAACATTAAGTCTGAATTAGTACTATAGTTAGAACTATACTTTCTGAAACAAAAAGTGTAATAACTTAACACATTAACATTATTTATCAGTCCTTACTTGGCGTATTTCTTGGCGAGCCAAAAATTGCCTTCATCGATAGCTGCATTCATGAAGGATACATCTAAGAACAACTTAGTGCTTTCTAAAGTCTTCCTCAACTCATCGCCATTCGTGAAATAATTTGTTTTGTTCAGTAAAAAATTTATAAAAGTTTTACGATAGAGTAATTTCGATTCGCTCATTGTCACAGTTGGTAAATATTCTCTCTGAGTTCTTTTCCAATAATTTAGAAGATCCATAATATTATTTTCATCCATGTTATTAAATGATTTAGTTTCGGTATCTAAAAAGCGTCCTATATCTACTATCTGTCTTAAATTCAGAATTTTATTAAACCTGAAATAATACATAAAAATGATTCAATAACAATTTTTTTACACACAATTACCTCAAGTTTTCAAATAATGGATTAATTAATTGCCAATCTCTCAAGAAATTATCTAAGCTGCTTTTACTGATGTCTTGCGCATAAGATATTTCATTATTAATGATCCATAATATGCACAATTCCTCACAAAAGGTATTTCTTAAATAATCGCCCTGATATGAGTCTTCTATAATATAAGATAAATTAGTTTATGGGAAATATAACAACTGTAAAAAGAAAATATGTTATATATTGAATTGACATACCTAGAGATTTGTTAATATTTTCCAAAAACTCCTCTGACATATTCTCCGAAAATAACGCCGTTTTAATATGAGCCTCGATATACCACGGTAGGATCTTTTGCTGATACCAATTCGAAGTCCACAGCACATCCCAAACGCTATCATTATCCCCTGGCATAGTAGATTTGACTGCGTCTGGTAGTGTTTCCCATTCCCCTAATATTACAAATACTAATTTACCAAACTACGTACTATAAAGTACTAATTTAAAAAAAAAAGATAATTTAAGAACCAAAAAATATATAAATGTGATTAAAAATTAGTAAGACTTTCGAAACAAAACGCAAACAGGCTAATTGTTTATCCAAATTTATTTCCCCCTTCCAAGCAACCCTCTTTAAATATAACTAATTAATTAAGAGAACGTTTTGTTCCAGTTTTCGAACCAGTTTTCACGTGTTGATTTCTTGAACTGACGTCTTTGACGTCTTGAACTGATGACAATTCATTTTAATATTCTTATTTTATTCAAAACAATATTCGATGGAACTAAATCAAGTAAATAGTACCGTAACGCAAACATCTATAGAAAATGAATCACGAACGACGCGTAACACTGGAATATTATTGCTTGTTGAAAATTTTTCTTTTATTTGGTTCAACGTAATAAACACCGATATTTTTAAGTCTTACTATGTTTATATTATTTTTTTACTAATACTTATTAGTAATAGTGTAGCAGTAATAATATTAATGCGATTACTTATAAAAAATGTTGGGTTTTGTTCCAAAATGAATGACGAATGTTTATATTCTGAATTTAATATTTAATAATTCTAACATTTTTTTGAATTATAGTTATGTGAAGATAAATTTTATACAACTATTAATCTCACACAAGAACATTTTTCAACATAGAAATGAAAAAAAAAGAAAATGTTATTTTTGCTATCGGTTAAACAAAATTGACTGATTGATTGTAAGTAGAAGATGTAGTGGGTAAGGCGGCACTCTTTGAGAAAGATCTAGCTGTTTTAGCAAACATCGGAACAACGCTCTGGTGCTGCAGTCTTTAAAAGCAAAATTACTATAACTTAGCAAATATGACATGAATTATACACAGAATCTCTTCAGACAGAATTATAAAGAATATAACATGTTATAAAATATTACCTAAATTGGCTAAACATTTAAAACAGGATTCGAAATAAAAATCCTGTCTCTCTGGTACTAAATCTGTTTTTAATAATTCCATATAACTGTCGCGTGCAGAACGCCATTTCTTTTCTGATTCAAAAAGTAGCGCTTTTTGTATCAAATCATTGCAATTAGTCTTTTCAACGAAAATAGTTTTAACCTAAAAATAATTAAAATTTGAATTAGTTTTTTAAACTTGTATTAAAAAGAGGATAAATCTTTAAAAAGAAACCCGACGTTGAGTTGTGCGGGTTGTCCCGGATTTTATCTGTTCAATAACACTCCATTTCATATTGTGTTATATCGCATCGGAATCCGCTCTAGCATTACTTCTATATAATTGACTGGATTTTCTCATTATATTCTGTTGGACATACAAATAACTGGGTGGATGGGCCTACATGTGACGTCATCATGTATATATGGTTGCATAAGTAGATGTTAAAGTAATTTCCTGTAAATTGTAATGAACGCTACGGCGCATGCTCGTGTTAAAGCCACGAACAGGATGAAGATGCCGCCATCTTGATTCATTCTGTGTTGGGGCTTTAACCGAGATGTTTGTAAAAATAAATAGAGAGCGACTTCTAGAAATTAATTGTCCAAACACATTCACCAAATCGGTTCTAACAATTCTTTTTTTTTTATATAATCATAGACCGATCAATGTGCTTATTCTTTTTGTCGGAATAATTCAGAATCGCCACACCCAGACAGAGGCTTGGTTGGAAATGATCTATATATATCTATTGATCTATCTATGTATAAGATTAAATTGTTCATTGATCATGGTTTTCACTATCCTCTTGCCTTTTGGCGTTTACGTCTGCTGTGACTTATTATTTTTCCATGCTCCGGTAACAGTAGGGCTTCTTTTACTTGTAAATGTGTACAAAAGATTCTAGAAATAATTCCCACTCTCTGCGTGGTATTGGTTCTATAAATAATACAGGCTCTAATTGACATAGCTGGTTGAACACGTCCGAGTTTTGCCATAAATGATCTACTGCTTGTTTTGAGTACTCAGTTTAGTTTGTCAATCAAATAATTTTACTGTACAATTAAAAAATATAATTCTCAAATACTTACCATATCCCATTCTTGCATGTCCTTGTATAATTCTGCCAATTTAACCCAGCATGCCATTTTCTCATCATCAGCTAAAATACCTTTTTTTGGGCCATTTGGTTCAGCGTCCAGTAAAACGACATAATCCTCAAGCAGCAACGCACCTAATGATAACAAACCACTCTGCTGGCATACTGATGTTAATAAATGGGGATCCATACGGCAACGATCTTTGCTGAACAGTAAAATTTCCAATAATGTGGAGAATAAGGTATTATTAAAATGCGTGGAGTGGTGAAATATGGATTTAATACAATTGAATAATTTCTCCACAAAGTCTTCTCCCTCATTGCTGATTTGTTTTAAGATTGTTTTATATATAAAAGAGATAAATACTTTTGCTATTTCGCCATCATGCTGAAACAAAACTAATCTATATAAACATGTTGTAAGTTTTATTCTACTATCACAGTTAAATGATTGTTAAGAATAATCTCAGAAGAAGTATTCATCATGCAATATTTTGTTATTTGATTACTTTTATTGAGTATTCTAGCAGAGCATATCATAAACATGATATACATTCAATTCTTAATAGTTTTTTTTACTGTAATGAATTATTATAATTTCAATGATCAATAATTATAATGTAACCACAAATAGTAAAATTTAAAAACCAATAAAATATAAAAATTATCATTCCTCAGTAAACTTTTGAAAACAAAAATGAAAACCTATCCTATTCTTACCAAAATTAGCATTCTTAAAGGGGTAATAATGGATTTTAAAGTAATCTGTATATCGGGTAGATCTCCAATTCTATAGCTTCTATAGAGGGTAACTTGTTTCTCCCTTTCTTTTGCACTTTGATACCTATAGAATTAACATTAATTTACAGCAATCAATTAATTAGTTATTAACAAGCCGAATACTTATTTAGAATAAGTGTATTATGGATAATCCATGGAATAACAATTTAAATATACCTATGAATATTTTTTATTCAATGAACTATCAAAGATTATTAAAAATATTCACCTTTTCTCATGTTTCTGAATTTTCTCAGTGGTGGCTTTGTTGGCAAAATAGTCGGCCGTTTTAGACTTGTCCTTAAGGAACCTAATTTTTTTTTGCTGAAACTCTTTAGTTGATTGAATTTGGTTTGAATCCAAAAATTCATTGTTTGGCTAAAATATGTTAGGTCTTAAAAAAAAAACATATAGCACTCGCATATTCACCTTTAAAATACCACTATTCAAACTAGTCACATTATATAAATAATTATCCCAGGCGGGGTTTTGGGTTGGAATAAAACTTAACTTTTCTTGGGTAACCCTTATTTGATTGTAAGTAGAAGATGTACTGGGTAAGGCGGCACTCTTTGAGAAAGATCTAGCTGTTTTAGCAAACATCGGAACAACGCTCTGATGCTGCAGTCTTTAAAAGCACAATTACTATAACTTAGCAAATATGACTGAATTATACTAACTTCCAATGGGTTGTCAGCACATAATCCTCAAATTTACAGTCTTGTAGCGGATTGTCAAACAATGGTTTATCTAATTCCTCGTGTTTTAAAGAGCTTAATAAATAATAACCCATGTTACCTATAGATATTAAATAAGTTAAAAAATGTTTTAATATAATTAATGTCTATCATGTTTATATAATTATAGCGTGTTTCAATTAGAGTGGGTTTATGTTAAAATGAATTGAAACCAAGTGAGTGGTATGAGGAATAAAATAAATTATTTGTGTGCAGTTTCAAGCACTTTCTTTTAAATGGAAATAAAAAGCAGTTCTTTCTGCAAAATTGTACCGATATAGAACGCGACACGGTTAGAAAGTATGTTGCTTATACTTGAACGAAGTGAGACATTAATTTTAATATAGATCCGATGACGGTTCAACAATAGAATTACAAGATGAAATGTAGTTTGATGAGATTGAATACTAGTTAATTCCTCTAAACTTATTTCTACTCATACCATACTATCTTATATCATATTAAAACAATAGTATCATATGCTAATATGTCTTCAAATAAAAACATAAAATGCGTTTATAACGAAAATATATATACTATCATGAAAAGAAATATTAATAAACACATAATCCCTAAACTATAAAGATCGATTGTCCATCTATACCTAAGCTTAACAGTTAAGAATACGAACCTAAAAATTGATCTTCCACTTTAGGAATATAAAATTTCTCCATTAGAAAAATGAATTTTTCGACTATATTCGAGGGAATAAAGATGTTTTCATTTTCTTCCCAAAATTTCCATATCCTATCACGAATTTCAATACTGTTATCAGACAGACCTTGCACTAACGCCTGAAATTCAGACACATAATGAAGTTAAAATCATCCAATAAAACAATTTATTATTTCATACTTCTCTACAAATTTCTTTTATATCGTTTCTTTTAACCTGCTTGTATATATCCATCATTAGTGTGAAAGTTCTTACTCTGAACACTCCATTTGCATAAAATAAACTATCGATAATTGTTTTTATTATATCAACAAATACATCTTCTTCTTTTATTATAGAGAAGGTCTAAAATATAACATACAAATAAGTAAAAATGCGGAATAACTTACTTATTTATGATCAAATTACATAAAGTTAAAATTTCAAAGCGCAAGCCGATTTTTCATTCACGATTTCTCTACCTAAAGTCGATAGCTATATTTGTTTATCTAACCTAATATAAACATACATCTTCCTTCGAGAGTAGCAGTGCTCAAAGCATAGAAACAGTTCTAAGAGACGGTCCAGTGGTTACATTTTTGGAGGTTGCAAGTCAAGTTTTAGAAAACCCCAAGGCCATATTTTTTCATGAATTTTGCGTCATGCATTTCATGTCTTAAAATCGAGAAGCCCTAATAATTCCATGGTTGGATCAAGCCACCTATCTCCGTCTTGTCTTTGACCGGAAGTTTAGATTCAGAGGTCTCTTCAAAAAGGTTTCAAAAGGAATCATCAATTTGCTGTTCACGCTTTTCAATTAGGTTAGCAGGCTTCCACTTCCTATCAAGAATCTCCTATATAAGATGCTGATTCATAGTCGTTCAATACGGCTCCAGTGTCTATCTCAAATATGTATTATCTAGTCAGATCGAACGTCTTCAAATTTTTTTATATTGAAAATTTCATTGAGTGGTGAAGTCCTAAGGTGGTAACCTCTTGGTTGGTTGACAAGTAGATTTTTACTTGTGGGCAAGTTTGAGTCTACCGAAAGACAAACGAGAACAGTGAATTTGTATCCCCGACATAATATATTGCTCTTGTTTAAACGTTAAAAAAAAAACAAAAAGTGTTTATATGATCGGAATGAAAATTACTTGCATTTTTGGATTTAATTCATGGCAGTAAATTATAGAATAAATAAAAAAGAAATAAAAGTAATTCTTTACCTTTAACATTATCTCTAAAGTTATCAGTCGAACTTCATCATGCTGGCTTTTTAGTAATGTACACCAACTCTCATTTCGAAAATCTGAATATATGTGTAGGAATTCCGCTCCTTTCAAAATAATTCGCAAAAAAGTCGTTTGGAGCGTACAGTTAGAATTATGAAGTTTGTTAAATATTGCAACAAAGTGTCTGTTGTCGAGAATATCTGGATAATGGGCTACAATACCTAAAACACTTCGTGTTTAATATGAACCTCAATAACAAAACTTATGCAATTTTTTTACTCATATTACTATTAATTTAATCAATTATTTTCAACCTGACTTCTTTAATTGATTCAATAATATTTTTTTACTTTTCTGTTATATTTTTTCATTTTGAAATAAATGCAACAGATTATGTTTAAACGATCATATATGTTAAATTAATGTAATTATGCTAAATTACATGATGGGTTATGTACTTGGAATTACTTTGCTTTAATATAATTACTGTTAGAAGATTGTCAAGGCCTAATGATACAGTAAAAATAAAGGCGTGGTCAAAGATGTATCTATGGCTAGTGAGGAGAGTGTAGTTTGCTAAGAAATATGAACTGAGAGTACCTTAACATGAAAATATGGAGCACAGTATTTGACACTTATAGCACAGTACTTGAAAACGGTGATCATTATTCAAAGGTTGATAAGACAAATATTTTTTATAAGTCAAATTAAGATCAATTAAAGCATCTGTGTAACAAACTTACACAAAAGTTGCAAGTGTGAGTTGAGTTGTAAATATATGTAGTGCACCCCAGTGGGATTACATTCATCAACAACTAATTTAGGCTTAGGACTAATACCTTAAATCTCAACTTGGATAGAATTGTTTCATAAAAATAAATAAATAAGAAACACAAGTGCCAATATTTATATTTTTGATTTACCTTCCAAAGCGTTAGCATATTTATCATTTTCATATTTAAGTAATGTTTTTGTAATTTCATTAGAGATTTGGAAAATATTTTCATTGTTTTTTTGATGATTCAACATTAAACCTATAACTTCAGCGCAAATTTTAAATATAGCTGAATTTGGTAATGACAAAATCTCATACAGTTTTTTCCAAAAATTAGCGAATTCAGACTCTTCACATGGTGAAAGCTCATTAACCTAAAATATAAGGCGTTATCTACTAACTACTTTACACTTTTTAATTTCAGTTCTTACCAGAAACATTAAACACAAATGCAACCCTATTTCAATCTCTTGATTTTCTGTTTGATACAATCTTTTTAGTACCGCCCTATGTGGAAATTTAATTATACTTTTCCAATATTTTGCCAAAGAATCAATTAATTTCAGATTATTCTTATAGATATCTTTACGTTCGTTTACTAACATATCCATTAACATCTCCAAAACCATTGAAGCTAGTTTAGCATTTTCTTCAGTGAGTACCACATCCTTTGACCACTGAACCAAAATTGTAACCTATTAAAATTGTAAAAGATTAATAAAAATATATTTAGAAATATTTCAAGAGTAATGATTAGTGCATAAAAATATTCAAAATAAATATGTTTATAAAACTATAATATATTTTTTTAATAACTTACCACATCTGTCACATAATAATTCAAATCGTCGCCGGCTACTTTATCAATCAAAAACTGCAATAAAGGTTTAATGAAATAGGCAGCAAAATGTTTGAATATGTTATTTTTGTTTTGAATAACTTTAATCCAGAACAATTTTACATTCTTATGAGTTGATGGATCTAACAACAGCTTTCTTATACCTAAAATATTAAAAAAATAGTTAAAATACCTATCATATACTCAATAATTAAATGTCATATTGTAGTGCTGCGCTTAATAGTCATCATTTTAGAGTTAATGCTCTAATGCAAAACTTGAAAGACAGGTTTAAAACAGGTTTAGGTTGAGTTATTTTCAGGTACCCTAATACGAACAAAAATGCTGTATGTGATATCATGCATCATCAATAATGTATCTGGTGAATATAGATATTGGGTAACTTTGCTCAAGAGTTGTCATGCTGCAAAATAGTTTAAAAATTTGCAATGTTTGAGTTTAATTGCTTTGTGCAGTTTATAATAAGTATACTCGGATGTTATTTCGATGGCATCAATTTAACTTATCATTACCCTAGGAGCTACTCATCTTCATCAAATCTTTTCGGACAGGTACCTTCCAAGTTAAGGCCGCAAGCATGACTTGGTAATTAATATAATTAGTTGTTCTACAAGATTTCCACAGGCTTCCAGTTATTATTAAACATTTATGTAGAGAATATCCCTAAAAGAGAGCTCGTAAAAACGAGTTTTAGGCGACTTTTCCAACTACAATATATACATGGCATTGTGAACAGACTGAACTTTTAGAGGTCGTTGTTTGATATATTACGCTCGTCGGATTTTGCACCCTTGTCTCATGGACAATTACAATAATAGACAATCACAAACGCAAATTTACAACCATGTCCCAGCAAGATTCGAACCCGCGACTATTGCAATAATAAGAAGACCGTTCTGTTGCCTTGACCATTACGCCAACAACGCTAGTTTCTTGACGAATGATACGATGGAAGCTGTACTCACACAACACAATTTTGGATATATAAACTGTGCTATTATAAAATATGTTACAAGCATAACTATCGTATATGAAACGGAGCCAACCATCTGGGAATATAACAGGTCAATTGAAAAGTCCCCGGCCTGCACATAGATGGCGCTATTAGAATTAAATCTATATGTTTTTAGTTAGCTGTAACACAAAATGATCCAATCACTATAATTCTAAAATGGTCCAGCATAAAATAGATAATTATAAAGTATTCATTCAAATAAAATATTAATTAAAGTCATAATCCGTAAAATCACGTGTTACTGAATTTCAGACACATTTTGTTAGAGAGGGTATATTCTAATTTAATATTTATGAAATCTAATTATTTATTATATAGCACTTAAAGCGTTGGTTTAAAGAGCATTTTGTATATTTTAAATTGCTCATAGTTTAGTTTATATCAATATATTATCTATTATTTACCTTCCATCCAATTTGGAAACTCCACAAAATGCTCATTTTCAACTGGTAGTTTGTTAATTCCTTTATTAAAAATATCTTCAATCAATCCACATACAGTTGCCATTAACTCATGTTTATTTAAATCTGTTGATTCTAGATAAACTACACCCTACATAATAAATTATATATGCATATGATTGTATACTGATGAAATTTAAATACAAATTCAGTTAACAAATTACCTTCTGAACATTAGATTCATTTAAAACATTATTTTTATTATGTCTTAATATTGTTGATGTAAAATCATATTTTGTAACATCTTCACTCAAGGAGCTATTAAATAGCATTGGAGATTCTATATACCTAAGGATAAAATACGTTGTTATATTACAAGATATATAGATTTAATAATATTCTGTAATAATTTGAATGATGAATAAATAAATTAACATTACAATAATACATGAAACAAGTCCAAGAAATACCTTAAAATGTTATTTTCCTCTTCATTTTTCTCAATATGTTGTTTAAAACTGATTAGATTTTTCTTATTTTTTGGGTATGAGTTAAAATCCACTGAAAATGTATACACAATATTAGTATCTATTACAGCGTTCCATAGAATATCACGATTGTTTTCTTGTCTAATAAAAAGCTTATTTAAAAAATTACTGGCTTTATTAAAATTGGCCACAATAGATGCAAAGGTTTTATAAGCACTGCATTTATACTGCCTAAGTTGTTCTATTTTATCACCTAAAAATGACCACAGTCATGACTTAGTAGGGTTAATAATTAATCATAATTCTTAACTGTAATATTACCTGTATTCTCTGTCAATCTAAAGGCATCTAAAACAAGTTTCAGTACCTGTTTAGTCAAATTGCTAACACCAAACTGTTCTTTTATTAACTGATTATCTTCTAATACATTTGATGGTGCTTTTAAAAACAAAATTTCAATAAGTAACAGTGTAAGAATTCCATTACCGTAATCAACAAGATTTTCTTCAAGTGCTGTTCCTAGATGCTGATTCAAGAACAACATACAATCAGCATAATTAGAGTATATCAATATAGGATACAAAATCTCTTTTGTTAAGAACATTTTCTTATTAAAATTATTTTCATTCCTAATGGTCTGATAAGTAATCAAAAGGACTGATTGGTGTTTGACATTATTATTGTACATAAAAGTTTCTAGGGAGCTAGTCATTTCTTGCTCAGAATTATCTTGATCATAACAGTTGTTTATGAAATATTCAAAAATGATATAGTTCTTAATTTGTGGCAAAATAGCTAACATTTTGTCTAATATAATTCTTTTTGTGGGAGAATTTTCCTTGGATTCAACTTCGTTCTCAATTCGTTTAATAAGGTTTCTGAAATAGAACATTCGAACATTTAGGACATTTTATTATTAAGAAAAAAGTGGCGACTGCTGAACGGCGAGCACAAAACGGTTATATATCGCGAGATTAATACGGCCCTGGCTACGAAAATGTTTATTAAGAACGAGGCCGTTTGTTGTGTTAGACATAGGAGTTTCGTTTATATTAAAATTGATTTGAAACCTCAGTATTGTTTTGTGCTCGCCGTTCAACAGTTTTCGTTTCCATAAAATAAAATAGCTTTTAAATCAAAATAAACAAAGGTTATAACTAGGCTACTAATATGGCACTGGATATTTGAGGAGATATAACTGCGTCTATTTTCGGTATATTCAAAAACGCAACCGAAAACAGTTATGTAAATTGTAAACAAATTGTAATAATAACAATTGTAATTATAAACAATTATGTAAATTTAAAACAAACCCTTTTAATACCCCAAATTTTTTATAATGTAGCAAATATACCATATACATATGTATCCTATTTTAAGTTCATAACTAGAGATTTCACCATTGATGTTTAAAGCAAGTATTTAATAAATAATATATAGTATATCCAATAAAACAGCTAATGCACGCCATCATAAGTGAACACGTTGCAATGTTGCCGCAATTATTTAGAATTTTGGTTTACATTTTCTGGTTTGTAACCACTAATTATTATCACTCATGTTTTGAAGAATTTTGTAGACATTTGTCAATATTGTCGACCCAGTACCAATACAAGTAGAGTTCTAGACTGATTCGGTTACATGTTCCGACACAATCTATCTGTTTTTAACTAGGATAAACTGGACAAATTTATAATGATCATCTATGATCTGCATTGGCTGTTTTATTGGAAGGACTATAGTAATTGTACCTTATAAGCTTAGTTGTTTCTTCAGAATCTGTATGAGTTGATGCTGCAGTATAAAATATATCCATATATAATGTGAGCCGATCTTGTGTTTCACTATCATCTATGGTTAGTTTCATAGCCCAATTTAAAAGGGTATAATTATTTATATCTAAACTGTCGCCAAAAGCTCTATAAAAATGCATAACAAATTGTAAACCTAAAATAAAGTATACAGTTAAATATTATTTACAACTTAAGTTTTGAAACACACCTAAACTTATAGCCCCCTCATCGAAATAGCGTTGGAATACGACCCAACCATCCAATATTGATTTTGAAAAATTGGGAAAATCTATTTGAAGATTATTATCTTTTACATAATCTATTACATAAATAGTCAGTTTCGTTAGTTGTTCCACATTTCGATTACTCTCTAAGAATAAGTTAAAGTGTTTAACAACATGAACTAAAACATTATCGAAAGTTTTAAACATATAAACTCCGAATAACTCGTTGTTAGCGGATTTTGAATACGAAACTGTAAAATTACAGAGCAGATGTTTAAACAAAATTTGCAACTCGTTGATATTTGACAATCCAAATTCTAATAGTAATTTTATATATTCGACAACACTATCTGACAATTCCCATACAAAAATTACGGTATCATTTTTATACTCCAGGTAAAGATTCATTATTCTATCTGCAACGCCCTGTGAAAAACTTTCACTTTTAAAATACATATCCAATTCGCTTCTTTGTATCATTATAAGACCTAAAATTTAATTTCTATTAGAGAACACTTCAGAATTAAATTTAAATGATTTGGTCATTAAATTACCTTTTAATAACATTCTCAATTTTCTGCTTACGGGTCCCTTTAAATTAGGTACCACTTCTTTTGAAAATCTTTCTACAACATAATCTCGTGCTTTTTTAATAAAATCACTGGATACATTTGATGTTTTAGAAAGCACGTTCAAAAACTTGGTAAGAGTGTTATTATATTCAGTGTTATTTTGAACATCATTTAAATGGTCAGTTTCAAACATACAGTTTATAATTATCATCCAAACATCATTATTCCAAAATGACTCACATCTGTTTAGCATGTTTGGATCTTCGAGTAAAGTAACCGATAATTTCAATATTGCTAGTGAACAAGAAGATTTCAAGGTAAGATATTTCTGATTGTTTTTCCCTATAAAATATAAATCCTCATTATTAATCATTTTTTAATAATATTGGGCTAGAATTTGTTGTAAAATAGTATGTAAATATTCCATATGGCATTAATATTCAATATCCATTTCTTTGAATAATGAAGTAATTATTCAAATAATGAATGAGAAAATCAATCAATTCAAGAAAGTGAATATTAATCTTATTTGAAAATACAGGCTGAACATTATAAATACCTTCGTAGTTGGTTAATCTGAACTCCCTTATCAAATTACAAATGATTGATTTTTGATTATTTAAATCAACAGACAACAAAGAGTTTTTTATAATAAACAGATATCCATCCAACAGGCGTAAAAATGATTGAAGCCATTTTGTAATACAATTAGTATCCTCTAGAACTTCATAAATTATTAAAGCATTTTCAAAATTACTTTTAACAAATTGTGCCAAATCATCTTCACTTGTATAAATAGGAGCAAGTTTTATAAATAAGTTCATTGAAATGCGTCTGAAATAATAAAAATAGCATGTATTAACACAGTATTTACAATAACACGATAAATGTTGCAATGCAGAAATTTACTACCGCAGTTCTAAAACTCAAGGCTTTATTTAAAAAACTAATTCTACATTTACGATTCAAAGCATTAACTACTACTAACATTTCACTAGGTGTTACTATCTCTTTTCCAACCATTCAATCAACTCATTCTTTTAAAGTGATCCACAAATTGTCAGCCTCGTACCTCTTAAATTACACAGAATACTGCGTGATGGTTAGAACTTTCCAAGCGTATTCACGTATTTCTAAGTTACTTTATCGAGTTTTTGAGAATGTTCAAATTGTGATTCTTTCATATTGAGTTTTTCCAATTTCAGCCAGCTTGAATCCTAAATATTTCCACATAAATTAACTTTTTCATTTTTCATCATATGTTAAGTTATTCATATATTTTGATGACGACGGCAGAAACAAGAAGAAAATGTAGTTTTATTTTTATATTATGTATTTACATAATTTTTTAACATTAAAAATCCTTCAATGAGATTAACACATAATCACACATTAGTCAAAATATTTTACGATCTATAATATTTTCCTATATTTATGACAACACGGTGACTATTACTGTTATTCGCTATTCCTATTCTGTTTTGCAACAAACAATTTATTTTAATTCGGTTTTAACAGGTCATAATACACTGTATATTGCAGATCCCACATCATGTCACGTAAAACTTTCTTTTTTTATCTGATAATCAATGAAACTAAAGATAAAATGGTTCGAAATGGCTTTCCCTCATTTTCCCCTTCGCATTTAAACATCCGGAAATTGTTGTTCCAACAACTGCTAAGCTGTCTAAAAGTCCTTTGAGACTGAGTTGAATTTTCGCCCAGCAAGTCATTAACTTAGAATTTTTTAGGCACCCCAGTCTATTCTTTGTCATTGAGGTTAAAACCGAAAATTGGAATATGATGAAAGAGCATCACTATAAGTCTCTAGGAATATTTAATGGGCTGCGGCAGCAGATTTCTTCAAATTAAATAGCAAAAGTAATGAATGTCTGTAATATTACGTGGAAAATTATTATTTAATGAAGAAAAACCATTGAACATATTGAGAAATGTTAAAACCATTGAATTTAAAAGTTAGAATGTGTAACAGTGACGCATTTTCACCAATAGCCAACGCTAAATACATGCCAGCACCTAACACTATAATATATTATTACCGAGCAATTGTGCTTGTGCTTCCTGTCATTTCAAAAATCCATTTTATCACATCATTCATGCCATTTTTACCAATAGCACTAGGTATCCTTCGTTTTGAGTTTTTCAAAAAAATATGAGAACTCTTTTCAAATATTCCTTGTAATATCAGGATTGACTTTTTAATTTGCGGTACAATAAACTCTTCCTAATGAAAAAGTAAATTATATAATTGTTATACATTTTTAATTATGTAAAAAAGATAGTAGGTTCTACACCTTTTATTTATTTCATACTTACTTCATCACTTGTATCATCAATTAAGGAAAGACTAGTCAAGAAAATGTGTAGCAATTCTATAGAAAATATAGAAACTAAGGGAGGCTCTCTCTGAAATTCCTGGTATATGTTATTAAATATTAATGCAGCACCTAATTTTTTCATTGTATCCGGTAATGTACTAAAATAACGAATCTTTTTCACTAATAATTTAATATATATTGGATCTTTTTCTAGGTCTTTTGATTTTGATTGCTTTATTGTCCATTTAACAAATTCCTTAAAGCTAATGCCTGAAAAGTCTCTTAAGGATGCGTTTCTTGGATGTGTTATACCATCCTAAAACAATATTTAGGCATTATTTACAATAGTGGATACTTACACAGAATGCTTCATAATAACATAACTAAGCTATATAATTTATAAAAAATATAAAAGACAAATTTAAATTATTCACCATTAAAACATCGATTAATACAGCCGAATGTTTCGTTTCTCTTTTACTAGGCGATGTGTACCAATGTATTAACTGGTAGAAAAGTGGTTGAAATATTTGTTTAACAGTTTCATCCACATCGCATGCTAACTGAAGCAATGCGACACAGATGCTTTTCCATAATGATTCCAGATCAGAATGTAATGTGTCTTGTATCGATACGGCTACAAATCAATATTTATTACATTCTGTATAACTATTGAGATATTTTTAACTAATTTATAAAACAATATACATACTTTTTCCTAGAAATATTGTAATAATGCCTTGTAATACCTCGCAAGCCATCAGTCTGATTTTTCTATCACTAGAATGTAACGACAGTTCAATAATTCTCATTGCAAAAGGTTCCAGGTATATATCCAATGTGTGATTCTCATAAGGCAATGATAGTTTTAAATGGTAATTGGCACTAGTAATCCTTAAATTTTGAAAAATAATTTGTTTTAAGGGTCGATCGAAAATAGTTTATATATACACAACAAATTTTTAGAGGTATGTAACCAAACGATTTTAAATAAAATTACAGATTTACGTACTTTTTGTCCATATTGTGATCTATTGATGTAAAGGCCTGGCAAACTTTCATATCCTGGCAACCAATAAAATTAAGGATTCTCCTTTGAAATTTCAATAATTCAGGTTCTATTTCAAGGAGAATTTTACGTTTATTTAATTTTTGAGCTGTTTTACGACTTTTGGTTTTATAATCTGCTTTAGTTAGATGACCTTAAATTAATTCACGTGATTTAAACATAAATTTGTTTTATTAAAATCGAACCCACCTAATGAAACACTTCTGAGATAACTATCCAAATATGGTACGATATTAACGGCAAAATCGTCGAAATCTTCTTTGGGCATGACTTTCTGCCATTGTTCTAGAGCGGTCAGACCTAGGTTCGCTAAAGGAATATAACTTCGGCCCAATTCGAATACTGTTTTGAATAACCCTATAATTATATATTATACAAAATCATTATAAATAAGAGCTACTACAAATATTTAATATAATCCTTAAGTGTTCTTAAAATAATTCGATCCTTATATAAAAAACATTTTAGAATTATCTTTAATAATTGGATTCTCTCGTTGACTTTTTTACGTATAATTTTAATGTATCTTTAAATTCTCATTTGCCATCTCCTGAAGTGGAAATATCTGTTTAAATTGTGTACGGTTTTGTATCAAAGTACTAACACAGAGTGAGACTGATGACAACTATGCCCTATTTGACAGAATAACGAAGCACTATGATACAGCATCAAAAATACTTTAGAAGTACATCATGAAGAAGTTTGCTGAATTTGCAGAATAGAGAAGTTGACTGCAAGAGAGATTCGAAATTTTTGATTTATCAGGAATTACTCAATAGAAAAGATATTGATATTGAAAGAAATGTATTGAACACCATGTCTTCAGATGTAAACAGTTGCTACGATGATGAGTTTTTTATATCATTGAGTGATGATAAAAATGAACCAAGTGATGTGATACAAAACCTATTATAATTAATTTAATTTTTTTTAATGGTTTAAAATGTATAGCCCACCCGCTGGATTCACTTCACTTTGGCTCTTTTATTATATTTTTTTTGAACTAATACTAAACTCGATCACACTACTAAAGTAAAAATATCTTGCTGAAATATTCCATAGAGGATTAAATTATTATATTAGTATATTAGATTTAATTGATTTTTTATTTATAATGTATTTTGTTTGATAATTTAATGAACGAAATTAATTATTTTAATAATGTTAAATGACATTTCCATTATGGAAGTCGCAAAACGTCCCAACAGATGTAAATCAAAAAAATTAAGTAATATTAGTTACCTATACATTCATCCAAAAATGGTTCAATTAATGTTGCAGGGATTTCTACAAGAACTCGAAGACATGATATTAATAGTTCATCTTTAAATTGTTTCATTTTTCGAATTAATTTTGGAACAAAATTCATCAAAATTTCTCTGCAGTTTTTGATTTCTTCTTTTTCTAAAAACCATACAGTTTGAAAATAGTTATGCTGTATAGTGTAACAAAAAAAAATACCTTCAGTAAACAGTTTTAAATTATTTCCAATATTCAACATCAAAGATAATAGTTTATAAAAGCCACTAACAAATTGAAATTTTAAGCATTTTTTTGTAATAGTAATTATTAAATTACAGATGCAAGTTCGTAACATTTCTGGGTTTATATGATTTAGAATATCCTCATATAGATCTATAACATTCAAGAATATGGCATAATCATTCTCTTGTTCTAATTGGTAACTAGTTTCTATTTGTGTATAGGGTGTTCCAGTCAATATCATGTTGATGTTTAATTTAATAGTTAGTACCATCAAAGTATTAACTAATTCCTGTACAATACAAATTAATATATAGTTAATTTCATGGAAATTCGCATTGTACATATTTGGTGTGCTTTTTAACAATCCACGCCAAAAGGGAAAATAATCTTTTACAGTTACAATTTTATTAGATTCTTCAGGAAATTCTGAGTCAACTATATGTTGATGAGAGCAACTCCAAATTACACCTGTAAGATAATCACTTAAAAAAAATTAATTTCAACACTTCCACCTACCATGATATATAACTTGTTTTACATAATCTTTAAAATATGTTGTACTTTTTAAATACAAGAAACTGTTCATTGTTGAATTGATAACGTAAAAATGATAAAGAGGCTTCACTTTATGAAAATTTTTAATCATGTTTATTATAGCTCTTTGTAAACAGTGAAATTCCATTGTTGTAACATTATGAAATCTATAAAATATTTTAAGAAATATTTTCATTGAACCATAAGGCTTTTTAATAAGGATTGATCGATGTTGGTAGCTTGTGGTGATTATGTTGGTTTGAGGGCATCATTTTGACCTGCTGTTTATGATTCAATCATTGATTTCGAATCACCATGGCAAGTTACATGCTTAAGAATCACATGTAAATTATGAACTTTATTATCTTTAGTGACAGGCTATGTTAAAGAGCATACTTGTCATTTTAAGCAATCAATGGCAAGCATGCAAAACAATAACAGAATTATTTTGACCCAAACCAACCCAATTAAACGACGTAGGCGTCTACGATATTCGGTTCCCGCAGGACGGCGCTACGTGTCACCAGCGAATACTTTGACATCACTAGACTTTGTTTTGTAAGCATTTTCTAAATCATCCTTCTGAAATAAAGTCTATGCCAATAAACCTCTATCAACTGATGCCCTTAAAGTCAACGTAACCTAAGTCGCTGCTTAAACTAAACTCTATCTCTGATGTGATTATTCATATATGCATTTTAAATAAAACAGGCTTGTTTGTTTGATTCAATTCATTGTTTCAACATCGACCCGCCTTATATAAGATTAATACAACAGCAAATTGTGTATCTTATCTTTACCTGATAAAGCTAGCAATACATTGAATATAATCAGGCAATATGTCAGTTGCCTCATTATCACTTTCATTAATAATATAATTCCTTTCAAAATTTTGCATGATGGTTAAAAATATTCTCTTAAACTCTTCATAATTATGTTTATATAGAGGCTTACTGAAATATTTTAAACATTGAAGCCCTAACTTTCTGTTTTTTATTGACTCCATTAATAAACCTTCAGACCAGCTAACAAAGTGCTAAAAAATATTTTCATTATTGAGCTCACATGAGTTATAGTCAAAACTACTTTTAAAACGGGTAGACATGAATCTTCTTTCATTTCAAATAATGATTCTGACATACAGAGAAAAAACTGAATCAAAGTATATTCGGCAACTTTTCTGTCATCTACTCCTAAATTAAACCAATCCTTATAAATTCTCTTATGCCAGTTCTGCCAAGTAGATTCCTCTATTATATAAGTTATAAAAAGCTTTATATGTTTTCCAAAAAAATGCATTGCAGCTAAAATAATATATTAACAAAAATTATAAAAGAAATATAAATATTTACCTTTATTTGCTTTTCTTACTGCTCCAAGTGACTTTGTATTAGAAAGTGTCTTTATCTGTTGATATAAATTTCTTAAATGTAAGTCATCTGTATTATTAATCACACAACCATTACAATAATACTCCAAACCAATAAATAAACTTGCTACAACACTCTATTATTATATTAATAATTCCATTCAGATCAAATCTACCCACCTGTTTTCTTTTACTCAACTGATCAGTTATTCTGCTAGTAAAATATTGTAAATTTATCGTTTCTCTTTTATCATTAATTATATAATGATAATATTCAGCAAAGGCACCTAGAATCTCATACTCCTTTGATTTAACTTAAAATAGATAATTAGCTTAATCATTAAAATATAGTATTTTAAATACCAGTATCAATATGAGTATCACATTGCTGAAATATTTTCCTAAATATTTTTTGATAAGCATTTTCATTTCCAATATATTTATTAATTTTGACTAAACTTAATAATATGACATCTGCTGTTTTTACTTTAATGATTGCCGATGTATTACTCATTAGTATTTTTACAGAATTTTCATTTATATCTGAAATTTGAAAAAAATGCATTATTAATATATATTTAACAATATAGTATTTGTTCTTACCCAATATATAATTTTCTAACTTATCTGAAAAATTATTTATAAAAACACTAATAATTTCTATGGACTGAATAACTGTTTCTTCAAATTGCCGTTTTGACAAAACACTATTAATAAATGGAAATAATCCATTTTTCTTACTGAACATATATAATAGATATTTATCTGCAAATACTCATGTTATTTTTATATTGTCCAAACATTTAAATTTACTGTTTATTTACCTAAAACTGAAGAACTAATTTGCTCTGTAATGAGATTTTGATTTAAACTAGTTAAAATCCTTAAACATTCATGATTATTATCATTTTTTCGCTGTTCAGCTAAATAAGAGAATATATTATGTGGTTCCAAATCCATATTTGAAATATTTTTCCAAAATGTTAATTTCCTAATTGTTATTATATTTCTTCCAGTAAATTCGAATGACTAATAATAATTAATAAAACTATACATATATATTTAAATGATTCAAATCTTCACAATACCTTTTAAACCTTAAAAATAAACGTTTTTAATAAACATCCGACAATTAAATTCAAATTTGGATCTCAATATAATCACTATCAAATCAAACTAAAATAACCAAAATAAAATAAAATTATTAACAGAAACACACCTTAATCAAAAAACCTTATGCACTAGATAATAACTTTACCATAATAAATGTACCTTTTTTTTGTTATCAATCAGAATGAAGTACCTAAACAACTTAACCGGCTCGGAACGTCACTTCGTCGTGCAGTGTTGCCAATTGTACTCTCTCAACTAATATCATAGAATACACAAGTATCAATATTCTATTATAATTGAGTAGAACAGTACACAAAACTCGAATGATGATTTCACTACGAACACAGAATATAGAGATATATTAATAATTCTAGAGATATATTAATTAATAATATTCAATAATTCTCTATATTTTGTGACGACGAAGTTTTCATGTTTAAGGTCACGTTTTGGTGTTTTGTCAATTGAAAAATATAACTATCCTGATATGTAAAAGATCACTTCAGTAAGTGATCTACTGTGCAGCTTATAATCTAAATCTTATTCCAGATACTATTCTAACTTATTTTAAAGTCTATCCTAACTTATTCTAAAGACTATTTTAACGTATTCTAGAGATTATCAATTTGTATAGTAGTTTGCGTTTGAACCTATGCACTACACTAGTGCGTCATTGCTATCATTACGCACATTTAACTGTTTGGTAAGTGCATTGGGATGCTCTTATGATATTTCTCTCTTCTGCAATTATTTTGCGTCTCTTAATGTATAGTTTTTCAAAAAGTTTAGAGATCACAGGTAACAGGCTTATAGGACGATAAGTGGAGACGTCTTCTGATTTTTTCCCAGGTTTAAGAAGCATAACGATTTGAGCCACTTTATAAGGGCTAAGAAAGTAATTAAGTCTTAGCATACCATTAAATATGAATGTTATTAATTTGATGCACATTCTGAGAGCTAATTTAAGATTCTTCCAGTAATTAAGTCAAAATCAGGGGCATTTTTAGCATTGATTTCTTTAACTCTTGTTTGTTTTATTTCGTTAACAGTAAATGTCTCATGTGGCAGATCCATTTGAAACGGTGTGTTAAGAAAGTCAACTGTGTTATTTTCTTCTATTGCAGATATTTCAGACGGATACGGCTTATATACTGTTTTTAACTGTTTAAAGAAAACTTCCGGTTTATCTTTATCATTCCTAGCCCAGGTATTGTTGTCAATTTTAGTGGGCGGATTATGTTGTTGAGGTTTTTTATTCTTTTTTGTTACTTTCCAGAGAGAATATTCCGTTGCATCAGTTGGAGTTTATTCAGCAATTTTTTGTTTAATTGTAAATGATATATAATTAAAGTTTTGATATGTCACGCTATTAGGAGTTGCGTACCATGCGGCCTCTTGTATAGTTTTAGTTATATTTTTTTGCTGCTATTTCTGTATCTCTTTCTGTTTTTAGGGGTAAATTTGGTGATATTAAACAGTCTAATTTCTCTCTAAATAATAACCAGTTAGTTGTGGTGTTATGTAAAGAAAGTGTTCTTTTTTGTTGAAAATATTTGAGTTGACTGTTATAATAACTGGTGAGTGATCAAATGATAAATCAAAGTATGATTAAGCTTTGCATGTTTTGGTATTAATATTTTTTGTAACACAGAAGTCCATGGTATCGGGAATTTTATTTCTATCTGACGGCTAATATGTTGGCTCACCAGTAGAGATATGCTGTAAATTATGTGCTCTCATTGCTTTGGCCAATTCTCCGCCTTTTCGTGTTATTAGTCTAGAACTCCACATTACATATTTTGAATTATACTCTCTTCCGGAAATGAATCTATTACCCAGCGTGTTAAAGTGTGGTATTGTTCTGCCTAGTTGTTGTGTTTAGGTGGACAATAGATAGCAGTCAATGTTAATGGTCCGAGCACTTCTTCAATGGTTACACTGGTGGCCTATAAATATTTCTTGCTGAATTTCTCTCTTTCATAGTGTATCTAGTAGATAATTATAGATGTTCCTCCATGTGCTTTATCATCTGGGTGTTTTGTGTGATACAGCTTGTATTTCGGAATCTGTAAATAATTTCTATCCGTGAAATGTATTTCGGATATCATCATAACAGGTCAGTTGAAAAGCCCTCGGCCTTCCATAGTAAAACACATTGTTTTGGCAAAATTAGTTTTTTTTATTCAATATAATTCCCTTGAAGTGTTATACACTGATTATAGCGACCCTCCAACTTTTCTATGCCATTTTTGTAGTACAATTTGACATTTGCTTTAAAATAGGCCTCAGTTTCGTCGATCAGCGAGCATTCTTTTGAGATCTGAGAACAGGAAATGGTCGCTGGTGGCCAGATCTGGAGAATACGGTGGATAAGGAAGCAATTCGCAAATTTTTTCCCTTCAAAAAACAATATTTTATCAACAGGCAAAATTCATTTTTATCCATTTTTTTTCACAATAACAAAATTTGGTTCGCTCAAAATAGTATATGCTATAAAAAAAACATATAGATTTAGTTATAGTAGCACCATCTATGTGTCAGTCCGGGGACTTTTCAATTGACCTGTTAATATCAATATTTTGTTCATATAAGAACATTTTGACAAGTTCCCTGGCATATTGCTGGAGTCCATTAGCATTCCAGATGGCTATCTTGTATTTAGTTTAATGTCATTAGGTAGGGTCTGGTGCTGTCTTGGTGGCTGTAAGTTTCTTTTTTCTTCCAGTGCTGGATAAAGTTTTTGTTGCAACGCTTTATGGACTAAGCATCCCTATAATTTGCAGGATTATCGCCGCTCCAGTTGATGCATTTTAGTTTATCGTCACGCGTTGTGCGTATGCTGTCATTCGTCGCATACTCTCCTGTCCATTTCACACATCGATATAACTTGCGACAGTATCATAGAGTAATATATAGTGTTAGCTTAATACAAATAATTTCAGAATTGTTTTGCGTGGTCTCAGCAGAAAGGCGCTGAGAACGGCATTTTGCTGAATTTCATTGCTTGGCTTAAATTACCATTACAGGCACCTGTAATGAAAATATTTTATAAGGGGAGCATTTCATTGCTCGACTAAACGTATTCTAACCTCTGACGTCACATTCTACTGACCAATTAAATTTTAAATAAACCCAAAAGGTATTTTTTCAAGATCATTTATTAATATAAAATTCTGTATAAATACAAATATTATATATCAAAAAGCTAAAACATAAGAATTTATATATAATGTATATAAATAAAAAATAATTAAATGCTGCAATCTAATTGAAAACATGACATATCTCTTGAGAAACATAATCAAAATTGTCTATAGCTATTTCCCTTTTTTATATATTTTAATGCTATCAATTCAAATAAGATGTATTAAAGTTTCTATCTTATCCTTCCCTCATACTGAAAGCAAAGCAGCACAGCTGAAAGTCTGTGTCTGTTAATATGTTTCCTACTTGTTCATCACAAAAATGTATGATATACATCAGAATGGAGAAAACATACCAAAAAGTAATATTTTAAAGAACAGCAACAAAAAATTCAAACATATGATATATTTCAAAATTACTCTGTGCTCTTATTATAGTAAAATCGAGGAGTTAAAAACAGCATTTATAGGACAGCTTAAACATCTATTAACAATATAATAACACAAGCATTATAATCTCTTGTTTATAAAATCAAGCTCATCTTGTTAGTTTGCAAATTGTATTATACTATTTTGTGTTAATGCATTTTATTAACATTCTTATTGAAAAAGTTATCCCAGTTAAGCCACCTTAAACCAAAAGTATAAAGTATCTTGACCAATATACATTTGTTTTAAGTAAATGAACCCCCTTCAAAATAATTAAGTTTTAAATTGATGACACTTTACAAACAACTTTTTAAATGGTAACAAAAACTTTTCATGTAGTATAATTACATTTACCTTCAATGTAATTTTACCATTGCCTCACTTGGACACATTTTGGATTTAGAGTGTGGGTAATATGTTCATAATTTCTTCTGTTATATTGGTGGAAATAATAATATATATGAACACAAATGCTTTATATAAGTAATTGTATACGTACCTTAATCTTGCTAACTCGGGGTATTTCTTCCAAGGAATACTACATCTGGTTTTAATTTCCACACATACACTGGTAAACAAAACTTTTGAGAATGAAGATACATTAAAATCGAATAATAGTGATTATATTTAAGACACAAGAATTCTAATCGTACTTTATATCAGACACACAAAAATGTCGTCGTAAACAAACTGAAACAAACAATCGGGTTATAGAAATGAGCCAATCAAATGCCTTTGTAGGCCAATTCAAATGAACCAATAAAAAAAACTGGTCTCAGAGCCGCCATTGAATGGACCACACAAAAAATTTTCTCGGTTTCACCTATTTAAGTTAAATCTCTATATTTATTCTATGGACAGTATATTTTGGCCCATACGCTTGGCATTTGGCGCATTGTGAGATGATTACTAGGTTACTTATAAGAGCGAGTCAGTGTTGAAATAGAATGAAGCAAGCTGTGCGCGAGCTATGATAGGTCAATTGAAAAGTCCCTGGCCTGACACATATATGGCGCTACTAGAATTAAATCGATATGTTTTTTAGTTAGCCCTAACCCTCCAAAGATGCGTGTATAAATTTGACAGCTGTCGAATGATTAGTTTGTGAATTATAGCATTTTGAAGCAACTTTTGTTATTGTGAAAAAATTGATAAAAAGGAATTTCGCGTGTTGATAAAATATTGCTTTTTGAAGGGAAAAATACACTTGAAGCAAAAACTTGGCTTGATGCCGAGTTTACGGACACTGCCCTAGGAGAATCAGCCATTAAGGATTGATATGCAAAAGACGTTGTTATCGACGAAAAAATTTAAAAAATCCACGAAATGATTTTGAATGATCTTAAATTGAAATTGAATTAAATAGCAGACACTCTAAAGATATCAACTGAACGTGTACATCATATCATTCACGAATATTTGGGTGTGAGAAAGTTCTGTGCAAAGTGGGTGCCGCGCGAGCTCATTTTTGACCAAAAACAATGACGAGTTGATGGTTCGGAGCAGTGTTTGAAGATGATCAAGCGTAATAAACTCGAGTGTTTGCGTCGGTATGTGACAATAGATGAAACATGGCTCCATCATTTCACTCCGAAGTCATTTCAGTGGACTGCACATGATGAACCCGCTCCAAAGCGTGAGAAAACGCTTGGACAGTCAGCTGTTGTTTATAGCGTCTGAATTTTGGAATGCGCATGGAATAATTTTCATTGACTACCTTGAAAAAGGTAGGACCATATCAACAGCGACTATTACATAGCGTTATTGGAGCGTTTGAAGGATGAAATACCCGAAAATCTGGCGGAAAATCTGGAAAATCAGATCTGGCCCCCAGTGACTATTTTTTGTTCTCAGATCTTAAAATAATGCGCGATGGGAAGATATGTTCGTGGAATGAAGAGGGGATCGCCGAAACCGAGGCCTATTTTGAAGCAAAGGATAATTCGTACTACAAAAATGGTATCGAAAAGTTGGAGGGTCGCTATAATCAGTGTATCACCTTTGAGGAGAATTATGTTGAATAAAAAAAGTAATTTTGCTAAAAAATGTGATTTACTATGGTACGCAGGGGACTTTTAAATTGATTTGTTACTTTTCAAGTTGTTACTGGTGACCTGTGACGCAACTAGCATTCAGAATATTCTTCACTATGTCTTACCACTGTTGACCACCAACCGCAATTATTGGTACTGTCTTTTACGTATTTTATACAAAAGGTAGAATTTCTCGTGGAAGTGAGTAATGCGTCTGTTCATCCTTCTCTAGATTGATTCGCCAACTGTTCACTGATTGTCGCATCTAAATCGAATAACTTTTAATACGATCTCGGATTTGAAACCATTTATCAGAAGAATTGGTAAAATAATATACATACTATCTTAGAGAAGCGAAAATTTGCGTAGCTTGGCCAATTCCGCTTACTACTTCAGTCGCTGGAAGTCAGTTGTCAATACTTTGGCTTTTTCTTCATTTAATCTCAAGCCATATGGATTTGAAAAGCAAACAGTCGAAAGCGGAACGACAATCGTACGCTTTCCACATTTAATAGGGTAGTACTTAAACTGATACTTGTTACTTTAAACTTGTTACCTCAGCTATACTTGTTAACATAATTATTCATCAAAGAATTCGTGCTGTCCCTGGCACTAATTGATTAGATATGAAAAATGAAGCTTTACACCATTTGAACCTGCTGCTTAATCGTGTAAGTTAATATGCTGATTTGTTATCGATGACTTAATAATAAAGAACAAACTAAATATAAGGCATTAAGATAACATGATCTCCACAAGCTGCCAACATCGCTCCATCCTTACTGACAATCTCTATACATGCTTGTTTACCAACATTTTAATCGATAGTCTTTGAGTTTTTTGAGCCCGAAAGCTCGAGGAGTTTATTTAAACATTGTAGCAGATTCCCTTGGTTTTTATCGGTGCCAGTGCAAATGTTCCAATGATGCAGTTGGTATCAAGAGGTTTAAATATTAGTCAGGTGAGTCATATATCAACGTATGGGTCCTGAATATAATCATCATTTTATGGTTAGGGCGCTGTTTATGGTTTTAACACAATAGGAGTGTTAAATATTATTGCTAGTGGTGTTAGTATAGTTAATTCAGAATATGATGTGCTACATCAGTGGCTTAATGAAAAGCATGAAGACATCAGCTTTAGCTATTTTATAGCTGACTTCATCTGTACTTTTGTTCGGACATGCCGTGTATAATTTTAAAGGAGCCACACATATAATTCAAGAAGCTCAAGTTCTAAGTGATTATCAAGAATCATCGCGAAGTAATAATATTAGCCGTTAAAATTTAACCGAATACACTGTATGCCTTTTTAGAAAAAATTTTAATAAATTAATGAAAACTATTCGTTCTCAAGACGATAGTTCAAATGCTAGAGCTGAAGCGATATCTACCATCCGTAATATTCAAAATAAGGGTGACGTGTTTGTCACATTAACAAGAAACAGGTAAATTAATAGAAAGGGTACAAAATTTTCTGCTGATGCTGCGGAAATAAAATTTGACGGTATCTCCGTGGATATGAATGAATTTGTTGGTTTAAACAAAAAGGAAGCTCAGATATTTTTGGAAAAGATAAGTGAACAAAGTCCTAATCCATTGCTCTCTGTTCAAGCAGATTGAATAAGTACCAATTTTTCCAATATTGTGCGTAACATCTTAAATGATATGAATATTAATATGAGCAATTTAAATTATGCCACAATAATATTAGAGGCTTTTAAATTGTTGGCTATGTTTACTGAAGATTCTAGAGGGAAAGTGCTAAATATTATTCAAAAAACTATTCACTACATTTTAGAGAAATATGTTGACGGAATTTTCCAAAATAATTCCGAAAATTCACGATTTTCTGAATGCTTACAGTGGGTTATTTCTGCATATTACGATTCATTGTTTGATTCTGTTAATCCGGATTGGATAAAGCCTGGAATAATATTTTTTGAATATGCAGGGAAATTCTGCTATTATGTGGATGATTATTACCAGAATCTCTGCGTAAGATATCAATATATGGCAAGGTGGATTGTCAAATATATCTATGATGATAATGTTAATAAAAAAAAAGACAGTGTTATGTATTCTGCTGGTTTTAAAAATAGCCGAGTTAAAAGCACCATTTGCGGAGGATACTATTTCGGAAGAAGTCTTAAATATACTATGTTCTATACATGACGTTTTAGTATTAATTTAATTGCTTAGTATGTTATATATTTTAATTTATTTGTTTATATATTATGTTAGAACCGATTTTGTAGAATCGATTTGGTGAAGGTGTTTGGGAGAGAATGAATCAAGATAGCGGGATCTTCAGCCTGTCCGGGTGGCTTTAATACGACTAAGCGCCGTAGCGTTCATACAATTTTATATTTACAGGCAATTACTCCAACATCAACTTATGCAACCATATATACACGAGGACGCCACATGTAGGCGCATCCACCTAATTATTTATATGTCCAACAATTATTAATTATGTTTATTCCGTATTATCATTTTCTATAAGTGTATTGTTAATGAATATATTATAAATGATGCCTTTGTTGTTATGGTCCACTGATGGCAAATTTCATTTGAGTTCCATTTCGAACAAAATTTATTTTTGATACTATTTTTTCTCCATTTAATCAAATCTCTAGGAGTTGTTTCTTTATAATATTTTAAATTCGTCATACAATATATTACTTCATCTTTACAGTTAGGGTTATTTTAATATAAATTTACTTATACATACCAAGCACGATTCTGTAACGTATTACCTGTTCAATGATATTCCATGCTTGAACGTTTCTGTTTTGTTTCTGTACCAACTTTGCCAATGGCTTACCATCAATATATAACAGGTCAATTGAAAAGTTCCCGGCCTACCATAGTAGTTTTTAATTAGTTTTTTTTTGTTCAACATAATTCTCTTCAAGGGTGATACACTGATTATAGCGACCCTCCAACTTTTCGATACCATTTTTGTAGTACGAATTATCCTTTGCTTCAAAATAGGCCTCGGTTTCGGCGATCCCCTCTTCATTCGACGAACATATCTTCTCATCGCGCATTATTTTAAGATCTGAGAACAAAAAATAGTCACTGGGGGCCAGATCTGATTTTCCAGATTTTCCGCCAGATTTTCGGGTATTTCATCCTTCAAACGCTCCAATAACGCTATGTAATAGTCGCTGTTGATATGGTCCTACCTTTTTCAAGGTAGTCAATGAAAATTATTCCATGCGCATTCCAAAATTCAGACGCTATAAACAACAGCTGACTGTCCAAGCGTTTTCTCACGCTTTGGAGCGGGTTCATCATGTGCAGTCCACTGAAATGACTTCGGAGTGAAATGATGGAGCCATGTTTCATCTATTGTCACATACCGACGCAAACACTCGAGTTTATTACGCTTGATCATCTTCAAACACTGCTCCGAACCATCAACTCGTCATTGTTTTTGGTCAAAAATGAGCTCGCGCGGCACCCACTTTGCACAGAACTTTCTCACACCCAAATATTCGTGAATGATATGATGTACACGTTCAGTTGATATCTTTAGAGTGTCTGCTATTTAATTCAATTTCAATTTAAGATCATTCAAAATCATTTCGTGGATTTTTTTAATTTTTTCGTCGATAACAACGTCTTTTGCATATCAATCCTTAATGGCTGATTCTCCTAGGGCAGTGTCCGTAAACTCGGCATCAAGCCAAGTTTTTGCTTCAAGTGTATTTTTCCCTTCAAAAAGCAATATTTTATCAACACGCGAAATTCCTTTTTATTCATTTTTTTCACAATTACAAAAGTGGCTTCACTCAAAATGCTATAATTCACCAACTAATGATACGACAGTTGCCAAATTTATACACGCATCTTTTGAGGGTTAGGGCTAACTAAAAAACTTATGAATTTAATTCTTGTAGCGCCATCTATATGTCAGGCCGGGGACAATTTCAATTGACTTGTTAGTTAATAACAAAAACAGAAATAGGGTATATTATTCTCGTAATTCACAAGTATATTTTAATATTTTCAATATATTTTTTTATATGTATAAATAACATAAGTAAATGTGATAGGACGGTCCTCCTGCTGTTGCGATAGCCACGGGTTCGAATCCTGCGGGGCATGGTCGTAAATTTATGTTTGTGATTGTTTAAAATTTGTGAATGTTCTAGGCAAGAGTGTAAAAACCTCAAATTGAAAAGTCGCGTACAATGTTTTCACATATTTTTTATCTAATATAATCAAATTTTTGTATATAATGTTATTGTTCAACTGATGTGACGAAAAATCGAAAGTAGGTCAGTGTAAAATCCATTCAGTTTTCTTTTTATGCACTAACTATATCATATTAGAAGTCGTAGAAACATTATAGGCAACTGTTTCTATGGTGTAATGGTTAGAACGTTGAGTTCACACGCGGAAGTCGCGGATTCGATTCCCAACAGGGCAGCAAGTTGGTTGCTCTAGTTTGATTGGAATTTCTCAAATCGCCTAGACAAGATAGCGGTCCCCAGTGCCTGAAACATTCTTTATTTTCAATCTTTGTTTCTTTATTCCTACTTTTCCTTATACGAGATGGCCTTTTACTTTGGCTATCCATTGTAACACTTAATAACTGTGTAATTTATTGAGTAAATATTTAACACTAAAAAGTAAAAAATAACCAAATTTAGATTTACTCATTTTCCCTATATGTAAATACTAATTTAATATATCGTCAACGTTGCGTGACATCATTTTACTCCGTTAAATAGCCAACTTCAATTCATTGTGCCATGCTGTTTATTAAGGTTATGTGTATATTTTGATATTTAATTGGATTTACTCTATATTTCTAGAGAGTGTTGTATTGAAAATATTTTAAAGATGCTGAATGAAGTGGAAATTCAAAACGAAGAGTCAGTGAAGTTGGTGACAAAGAAGCGGAAAAATATAGACGTTAAAACTGAGGATAGCCCGAAAGTTAAGAAAACAAAATTTCCCTTTATAAAGAGTTTCCGTAAACAACTTTCTTCAGGAAATAAAATAGAAGGTTTATATCGAGCTTCATATATAAATACATTTAATTATTTGCAAATTATTTTAGCACTGCAAATGTTTTTAAAAGAATTGAGTGACAATTCTGATCATGATTATGCATTTGAGTATTTAAATAATGGTGGAAGCATTTTGGAACTATTGCAAATCCTAGAAAATGACTCTTCCATAGCTCCTGTTATTGTATTTAATATAATTAGCCAGCTACTACTAAAAATAAGTGCGAACTATGGCCAGTTTTATAACTCCTCTTATGAGGCATGCCGATATCTTTTAAATAATTATTTGCCTGTTATTCATAAAATGATTGGATTGAGTTCTTCAAAAGATGAGAGAAAGGTATGCTTTAACTATGGATTAAAATTGTAGTTCATAAATATTACATCATCTCTTCTATTTTAGATTTGTTTAAAGTTACTTACTGCAGTTGTAACTTTCTCACCTAGTTTGTCTAAAGATGTTTTATTAAATGTTAAATTTCATTCAGCTAATATAGAACTACTAACAAAACACACTGGAGAAAAGGATAATGTACGTGATAGTTTTATACACTTCATCACTTCTTTTTTAATAGATAGTGATTTTCATACCCTACATATTTTGCTTGGACGTAGTTCATTTCTTACTAGCATAATTCCAGGCAAGTTTGATATTTTATTAAGATGACATTTTTAAGGGATATTTTATTTAAGGTCTACAATATGATGATGTCAATACAGTTTGTGTTGTAATAACTGCATTAAAGAACTATGTTTTGCAAAATAACCTAGTGACAAGAACAAGTAAAATGCATGTTTTTAATACAGGGATAGTTAGAGACATTGTTAATTTATATAATTGGAAAGGCCCTGAGGGATTTAAAATTAACAAAAATGATAAAAGAGTGGTCGAAGTAAGCTTTATTTATACGAAATTATCCAATCTTAATAACATTGTTTTTAGGTTGATAAAATAGCTAAATCTACGGTCAATGAGTGTGTACATGACTTTTTACTAATATTATGCACAAGTCATAAATATGGTGTAATTTTTAAAGATCCATTGGTAGGATTAGGAAAAAGAAATCAAAATGCTCTTATGTACACTGTTTTGAATAGTTTAGAGCGTCCATGGGAACATTCTTATGCTAGTGAACTGGTGATTGGTATATGCCAGTGAGTTTTGTTTAATTTTCAACAGATAAAACATTACTTTTTATTTATGATTAGTGAAATGTCATTTATCTATATCTTGAATGAGTTTAGTAAATTATATATAGTGTTATAGAATTATTCTAATTCCTATGTTATTCCTAAATATTTAACTAAATATATTATGTATTTTAGATCATGTCCAGATTTAGTCAAACATGTATGGACATTGCTAAGCCCTTTCCTTGAACCTAGGCCTACTGAAAAATGGTACAAGGCAGTAAATTTTTTAAAGAAGTTATTAGAAATAATTGAACCTAAATGTATTGATTATTGTGCAAGAAGTCTTAAGGCATTTCAGGTATTTATTACTCCATATATATTATCATGATTTTAAATCAGTTCTCCCAGTTTTTTTAAGAAATATTAACAAAACCAAAAAAAAAAACATGTATTTGTTTCTGTATAACTACATTTAAAGTGTCCATATCAAATGCATCTGTTACAAATTTTCTTCTGATAATGAAAGGACATCTAGCTTTTCTCAATGTAACATAAAATAATCATTATTTTTAAATATTGTTAGTACAATTTTATTACTTGCTCTCTAATTACAATCACTTACTTTAATAAATATGAAATATGTTTCACTGCTCTTCAACTACTTTTTCTTGAATGAATCAATTAATCTTAATGTATATACATCACAATAACGTATTTTTATTTGAATGAATATATACTGTATTTTATGTCTGAAAACTGTGAGAACATATTTGAGATTTACATTATATATTATATCTACTGTTTTTAGTTGGCGCAATTGATAGAGATTTTAACTTCTCCGATTCCCGTGCTGAAAGTGTTGCTCTCAGATAATTCTACAGAAAACACTTTGCTGTTAGATATTTATACAGTAGTTTCTTTAATGATTCAGAAGGTTAATAACTTTGCAAGTGCTCTAGAATCTTGGACAAATTCGGCAAATATCAAAACCATTAAAGATATTCTTGCAACATTTATTGCAAGAAATTTTCCTTCTGTTCAAAAAATGCTTAATATTTGGAAAACAATAACTTCTAAAGATAATTTAAGTATAAAGCTAGATTATTTGGAAGTAGTGCTGCGTATTTTGAAGTGTTATCAAACTTTAGCCCCTACATTAATGTATGACTTAACATCGGCCAACTTTGAGATTACAGATTTCTTCTTGTGTGATGAAGAACATGATGAAAGGCAGAAACACTTACAAATAAAAGTTATTGATATTTTTGTTGATATCGATCCTTCTTATTTTTTGCCAACCAACAATCTATTTTCAAAGGCTATTTCAGTTCTTTTACCATTCTATCACTTAAACAAGCAAGAAAGTGCACTTATGGTGCTTCGAAAATTGTTGAAGAATTGCGATATATTCGAAAGTTGCTTACATGAAGTTGATGTATGGATTAATGGTATTTTTAATTGTAAATCAATATTACCGTGTTTTATTGATCAATTTGTGGAAGTTCTTCAGGATGCAAGTGTTAATATGCTTACTTATCAGGATCAAATGTCTCATATAGAAATATCAGAAATCGGTACTGGAAATTTTTTCGGTATTACTGAGGATTCTGAGGATATCATATATAATACAAAACATTCTAATTTCAGTGTCTTAATTGTAAGTTTTCTTAAGAGTATTCAGGACAAAGATATATCAAAATCAATAAAAAAATATCTTGAATTTGTAATTATAAGTGTATTTCATCAACAAACTGTGCCAGATAGGTTTCTAAAAGTAATTCAAATATATGAGTCAGTAATACCATCTTACATACTAGAATATATACAAAGCTGGTGTACAGGTTCTTGTGACCCACTGATGAAATTTAAAGGTTGTATGGATATATTAAAAACATTTAGTGAAAATTTTTTAACTACAACGTTAAAAGAAGATATATTTGTTGATATGTTATATCCAGGTTATTATTTAGATATTCTAAAAGTTGCCACTTTTTATTTTACTAATTTAGTAAGGTTTGACTGTATTGATGAAACCAAGTTAAATAACTGGTTAAACAGCGTTCAACTGTTGCATAAAAAAGATTGCTTTAACCTAGAATATCAAGAGGTTGTATTGGTCAATAATAATTTAGTAAATAATTTTGATATTAAACAAGTACAGAAAAAATCAACAATTGGACATTGTACTAGAGCTATCTTTAAAATAGCTGAGCTAATTAGACCAGCTGAAAAATTAACTGCAATTTATTCACAAAGTATATTCAACAGTGTTATAAAAAGTCTTAAAAAACACAAAAAAATTAATTTCGGAGATTGTATCACAGATTATTTAAAGGTATTTCCATTAAATTGCCATTATTGCTATAAAATTATCGAATATGTAATAGATGTAATGGATAGTACAGAGGATAGTATTTTAAATATTTTATCTTATTCTATAGGAAGAATATCTGAATTATGTAAAATAAACCATGATTACAGTCCCATTCAGAATGATTTTATTAACAGAGTAACAGATTATATGGCAACAGCCTTGGATTTGGGCAAAGATTGTTCAAGTTTATGCAGTTCTTTGAAAAACTATTTCCAAACATTTCCTTTCAGCATAGCTTATATCCATAAGAACGTGTTTCCGAACCTGTTATTATTGAAAGAATATCATAAAGATAGTGCTGAATTAGCTGTTTTTCTATTGGAAAGAAATTTGGGCTTTGCGAGTTATATTAAAGAACATTTAGTAACTATTTCAGAAAAAAAAGGAGTGATATTACCACTTACTCACATCTTGATTAGGTCTAATATGTCTGAAGATATTCTGAAAGACATTTATGGAAATTTAGAAGGATCCTTTATTAAAGCTCTTCAGAAACCCCAGAAAGTGGGTCAGCATTTTTTAAAAGACTATGATGTTCACAAGTTGATTGGGCGTTTTATGCCTGTTGACAAATGCAAACTATTTATTGATAAAGTTCAGAGATTTGAAGTTACTGAAATATTTCATGTAAAATTTTTTGAAGCACTAATTAACAGATTGATGTCTGAAAACGAATTAAATGATAAACAAATATCAAATATCATACTAACATTTGTACATATGGAAATGATGCTGTTTAAAAAGAAAACACCAGAAGACGACCAAAATATAAAAATTTCTCAGGTTGCGGAGATATTTAATCGCGTTTTGGAGAAAATTACTTCCAATACCGACGTTAACATAAAACATATTTTTGCTAATGATACATTTAACACGTTTTGTAAGTTTGTTTTAAAATATGGCGTTTCTGGTCAATACGACTTACTACAGATTCTGACTACAATCACAAATAATCAAGCATCTACAATTGAAAAAGAACAAGCTAGTTTTTTGTTGGAGATGTTATTGTCACATTCCGAGTTTTTGAATATTATGTTGGGCGAACATAATGCAACTAAATTTGCGGTTTTGAATTTGCTTTCGGCAATTTTGGAGAATTGGAATGAGTTAATGGAGAGAACCCATGTTCCTCTATTGTTAGCGGCATATAGAGGAATGGTTTCGCGATGTGATAGGCTTATATTGAAGTTATTGAAATTGTAAGTATATAATGATTTGTTATTTTATGCGATTATTTAGTACTCATTTATACATTTTATAGATACGAATCTAATGCATCTCAAACAAGCTTTTATGATTTCAAACCATTTCTTTGGGGAAGACTTGCTGCAACGCACTATTCAGTGAGGAACAATATTGAAAGTTCGTTGACTCGGCAACCTAAAATGAGTCAGATATTAGGTATGTTTAACAAACACAATTTTGAAATATGATAAATTAATCATGCAATGTTGACCCTGTATTCGAAAAAATTAGTACAATGTACTTCATGCAAATTATTCTCCACTATTAGCTATACTAGTTACTTAGACCATGAATCATCGACTACATCAAGTCGTTAATATGGCGACTGGGGTGTGGTTTAATACTCATTACTCGCGTATTGCATTCTTGGTATTTAATTGAAACGTGTTAACTTAAATACAGTTCCAAGTCTTCATAACCATTCTTAAGCTTGCGTATCCACGTCCTCCAACTTGTTTAATTAATCAAGTCATCAAAAAACAATAATGTCCGATTTACGTATTTCCTCGAATTATTAAAGGGATTAAATAGAAATCCAGGACGCGTTTTTGACACTAAACTCAAATAAGCAAAAAGAAAATAAATATGTGAAGCTGATTTTGTCGCTAATACTTAGCAGATTTACTAACAGGTCAATTGAAAAGTCCCCGGCCTACCATAGTAAAACCTTTTTTTTTTTTGGCAAAATTAGTTTTTTTTTATTCAACATAATTCCCTTCAAGGGTGGTACACTGATTATAGCGATCATCCAACTTTTCGATACCATTTTTGTAGTACGATTTGTTCTTTGCTTCAAAATAGGCCTCAGTTTCGGCGATCACCTCTTCATTCGATGAAAATTTCTTCCTAGTGAGCATTCTTTTGAGATCTGAGAACAGGAATTGAGTTCATGAATTTTTGCCATCGTTTTCACTGAGTTGTGACACGGTGCATTGTCTTGGTGAAGCAGCACTTTCGATTTCGTCCTTCAAACGGTCCAATAACGCTATATAATAGTCGCTGTTGATGGTCTTTCCTTTTTCAACGTAGTCAACGAGAATTATTCCATACGCATCCCAAAATACAGACGGTATAACCTTGCCAGCCGACTGTTGCGTTTTCCCACTCTTTGGAGCTAGTTCATCGTGTGCAGTCCACTCGAACGACTGTTTCATTCATTATCACATATCGACGCAAAAACTCGGATTTATTACTCTTGATCATCTTCAAACACTGCTCCGAATCATCAACTCGTCGTTGTTTTTGGTCAAAAGTGAGCTCGTGCGGCACCCACTTTGCACAGAGCTTTCTCATACCCAAATATTTGTGAATGATATGATGTACACGTTCAATTGATATCTTTAGAGTGTCTGCTATTTTATTCAATTTCACTGTACGATCATTCAAAATCATTTTGTGGATTTTTTAAATGTTTTCGTCGGTAACAATCTCTTTTGGGCGTCCACTGCGTTCACCGTCTTCGGTGCTCATTTCACCACGTCTAAACCTTGCATACCAATCCTTGATGGTTGATTTTCCTGGGGCAGTTGCCGGAAACTCGACATCAAGCCAAGTTTTTGCTTCAACTGTATTTTTTCCCTTCAAAAAGCAATATTTTATCAATACGCGAAATTCCTTTTTATCCATTTTTTCACAATAACAAAAGTTGATTACAAAGCAATGATCCGACAGCTGTCAAATTTATACACGCATCTTTTGAGGGTTAGGGCTAACTAAAAAACATATGGTGTTAACTTTAGTAGCGCAATCTATGTGTCAGAGCGGGGACTTTTCAAATGACCAGTTAATGTGTTTTTAAACGATTTTATGTAGTAGTTTTGTGTAAATTATGATGGTGACATATATTCTATCTTATTTTATTTCAAGGAAACATCTAACATTTCAAGGAAAACATTTTTAGATTATTTAAGTAGTAGCGTCTTCTTTTGTTGAACGCTAGATTGATTACATTTCTTTTTATATTAATGAAATTACAATTGTAAATTTACCCTGTTTAATTTTAAATGATTGTTTTATGATTTAGAAATTACATCTTTTGGCTATTTATGAAAAATAGTTTTAGTTAAATGGCTATCATTGCTCACTGGCCTATTCTCTTTTCCAATATTGTAATACATTGCTAGAGTTACTGAATTTAATGCGTAACAATAGGTCGCTTTGATTCCAGAGTCGGCCCAATCCAAATCGTTTAATAACAATTACAGTAAACTATCTTTAATCTTTAAGTTGTTTTGGTATATAGTATAATTTCTCTAATCTAAATATATTCACTGTCTTAGGTATCTTTATTGTACTAGATTGAGTACTGTATTGTACTCATTCGAGGAAGATGTAATACTCTGCAACTATAGTTTTCTTCCATCTGCTCTACCGTATATAAGACCTGATTTTAAAAAAGATGTGAATATTTTTAAAATTGCAAATGTAGATGTAAATTACATAAAACACAAATATTTAATTGATACTTATGGAGTGACAAAACACTAACTCAGGTCCATTAATAAAGCCACCTCTGTTTCCAGCATGAACAATAACATATTTGCAATGAATTATTATTACATGATTTATAATATTATACTATGACCATGTGAGTTTTGAGTAATGATAATTATTTTAACAGGCAATTTGAAATATGAATTGGTAAATAATACCATAACAAATTACCCGTTCAAAGAGAGCTTGCAGCAAGACGAAGTTAATATAATTGATTCAAAATGTTATGATTTGAAATTTCTATTACCATTGTTCAGCCACATATTAGCTCCCGAACAGCAGGTTAAAACTTATCTATTCACAAGGTATTTTTGAAAATAACAGCGATTTGAACATTTTTGATTTTTTTTTCTTATAGGACAGGCGCCCTGAGTTTGACCGTGATAGCTCTAAGCAGTGTAGACAAAGAAGTGCGTCAAGCGGCATGTCATGTCCTATCGCGATTTCATTTTCATCTCGAAGCAAGACAGACGGGAAAAGATAATATGCTTTGGATTCGATTTATTGAGGCTATTTGTAAAGGTTTGTTTATTTTTATTTTGTCTTTCTGATTTATCATTTAACGAGGCAACATTTTAATTTTAGGTGTCGTTGCTTTACCGAATTTTAAACTTAATAATTTTGCGGCGATATTTTTCGCTCGCATGGCTCTAATTTTGACTAATCCAAAGCTTCCAATGTATACACCATTATGTTCCTATCTTTCAGCAAAACAACATTTGAATATCAGTACTGTCCCAGAACTATATACTTTGCTTTTTAGTTCAGATGTAAACTATAAGGAACATAGACATTTTATTTTAGGAATTTTAAAAGATGGGTTAAGAAATGAGAAGGACTTTCTGGACCTTTTAAAATCGATGGGGTTAAAGATGTTTTTAGAGCTATTTGCTAGTTGTGTATCTGATTCAAGGACTAGACACCTTATTTTGGATGTTTTATTATCTGCTTGTACAATACCTTTAGGAGTGAAGATGTTGTGTGAAAACTATTCGCTGTTAGCGTTTTTATATAATTTGGTCGCTTACCATAAGACATACAGCAATGAAATTGGAATTTTACCAAAAGTGTTAAAGATATTTTTGGAAATTGTGAAGGTTCGGCAAGATCATTATACCAGCAAATTTATTTTTGACTTATTTTTGGATATAGCTAAAAGTGAGACTTTTAAGAATTTTAATGAAAACGACCTAAATTGCTTTTACCATGTTTTATACAAAGTTTTTTCTTGCTGTCCAGAAATTGTTAGTGGCAAAGATACAATACTTAATATTCTTCTAGATAGATGTGATGATTCATTTGTAAAATACTTACGGACTTACGGCTGTAATTTTGTAGATACTGCGTTACCAGAATTTCAATCTCAAGATAAATACATGTATTTAAGATTGTTAATTTATTCCATGTTAAAATAAATATGTTTTTTTACTACCAGATTTCGTTTTTTTATTTTAATTGTTCTTATCCATTTATAATTTTCTTTGGATGAACTTTTTTCACTATTTCGAAATTAGATTTTTAACCCTTTCACATTTATAATTAATTTTTTTGTATATTTTAAAGTCTACTTTATACCGACAACGGTTTATCTGGACTGCACCAACGGTTTAATGTGGGCTCTGAACGATGGTCCTCGGCATTTAAGCCTACCGACTGGCGAGTGACCAACTTACAAATAATCCCAGAGGACATCCGACTCTTGCCGAGGACAATCACAAACATAAATTTACGACCATGCATCAGCAGGATTCGAACCAACCAAACCGGCCATATAAATATTAAAGAACCAATTTGTATTTTTATATTGTTTTGCTGTACTAAAACACTTCTTTTGTGAGTCAATCTGTATTTCATTGTAATCTTTAAATATTATAATTTAAATTTTAAAAAAATTGCAATTTTTTAATCAAATTTGTCAACCAGACCATATTTACGGCTTTCATGGATTTAACATTTTAATTATAAAATAAAAACTTTATTAATTAAAACTAAATTACACTAACCTGTGGTATTAGGGAGCGTATTAGAAAATCATCGCTTAGTAAGCAACAATAGCTGGATTAATATTTACAAAAAAATAACATTAAAATCCAATTTAAAAATATTTTATTCAATAACAAAAAGGAAGTACCATAACACATTTATAAATATGTCAACAAACACAATTTAATTCTCTAAGGTTTATTTATCATTTAAGGAAAAGACGTAATTTTAGAATCTTCTATTTACATTCTATTTAGATATAGTACGCAATTCTTTTTAAAATTGTACATGATTATATAGTATGCCGTTTTCCTTTCTTAAAAATCACAATAATGTTAAACATTAACGGCGTTTACTTTTAATTCTGCCTAACTATAGGGTACTCGTATTTTTTTCTAAGAAAAAAATTTCTTAGTATTACCTTGTATCTAATTAATTGGCTATATTTTCTTTTTAACTTAGGTCTAAAGTTATCTCTCTTATTTTTTATTAAAATAATAATATCACAACCAGAGCATATTGCTTCAAATTAAGTATAAAGTATAAATCTTTCAAAACTTCAAAAGTAATTCATATTTATTTCCTTCCTTACTCCGTCCAAAAGTTTGAGAATGTTGCATATTTCATTAAAATTGTTGATTTAAAAAAATGAATATAATATTGTTTTTATGATATTTTATGATCAGCAAAGATTTCAAAGTGGGGAAAAATAAAGATACATTCTGTTGGATATTTTGTACTCTCTTCTTCATTCTCTGTCATTTATTATTGAATTATATTAGTTTGTGATAAAATGTTGAAGATAAGAAGTCGGTAATTTATACTAATTAAATGTAACTAATATGTATATAAGATAGGAATTTCGTTATTGTTGCCTTAAATAAAATCTAAAATAATTTAATGTAGTATCTTACTTAGAGCAAAGAGAGCGCTGCTAGTTTTTTTAAAACCTTTACCTTTTACAGGAACACGGTAACTATTACAATGTTAATTTTTTTAATGGAATCAGTTTTATATCAATAGTTATGTAGTTTTACATGTATAAAAAATATTGAGCTTATGAAAATGATAAAGATCGTCGAAACCGTCAAATTAGATTAAATGGACGGTGTAAAAAAATTTTATATTATATTGGATATGAAAAAATTTCAAAAGATAAATACATGCGTTTTAACTTAACAAAAGCAACGTTTACTTTTCTTAGATATCACACCAGATGAATTTTTATTTTACAATCCAGATAGTGGGTTATCTAACAAGGAATTGTGCTAGAAACGATCACAGGTAATTTTCAATTCTGCTGTAAAAGAAACCTGCCATTTGACGAAAAAAACTACAAAATTCGTGTAAACCATGACTTTGCGGTCATTGTTTACATTATATCTTATGTGAATCATATTCGATTTATCATACAGAAATTATTTCATATTTGAAAATTAATGCAAAAAATTTAACGACAAAAAAGGAACAAATTATAAATTGGGATAAATTCTTTCATTACTGTAAGCTAAACGATTAGTTAAATCAGATGTTAAAAGTTACATTTTCTTCCAAACTTTTGAACGGTTATTAATAGTCATAATTTTACAAGCTAGAAATAATCTACACTATCAGTATTTAGTAATTAAATTCTAACGTTATCTTAAATATATATAGATAAATTTCGAAAATTCCAACTGGATATAGTTATGGGGTTTCTTTCAATTACTACATTTGTTTGGTCCAAGTATTCATTTTTGTTCCAAAACTGTATTAAATCCTAAAGGGTGTCATAGCTTTAATTTAATGTTTTAGTTTTTATTTTAGTTTAATATTGATGACATTTATAAATTAAGGTGTGTGCAAAACGTATTTTTACTTATGAATATTGTTATCACAAAAATCAGAATTATATTAATTTTTATGTGAACAAAAAATCACTCGATTTTTAATCTAACATTTAAGTATGTTTTACTGGTAAATCAACATTTATATTTAACATTATAATTCAATTGATAGATTAAAGGGAACATTTAAACTCAATGTACAAAATTTGGTAGCAATTCTTTGGTCTATAGATAATTTGCCACTACTCTTCAAGATTTTTTACGATCATGGAGTTTTTAAAAATATTTTTAACAACAGATCTACAAATATTTTAATTTGGTTTACTTATAGTATTTTAATATATTTTAAGGATATATATTCCGTATAAAATTGATTTATTTATTATATGTATCGTTTCAATTTCATATTATTTTAAAAAATTCATGCACACACCTAATAAGAACCAACTTGAATGGGGAAATTAAAATATATATTATTATTAGTAATATTTCAAGGAAATAATAATATACATTTACTCATGTTGGTACATAAAATTTAAGAAAGATAAAATATCTAATTACGACGAATTCATACGATATCGCGGCATTATACCCTATTTTTATTTACATTAAAAATATATCTTTACAATAAAAGTATTTTAATATAGCTCTACTTCACAGACAACGGCTGTGCTACGCCATTTGGTTATTATAATTATAATGCTATTTTCTTGACTAGATATTGGTAGCACCTAAAAATAACTAAGCGTTTTTTAATAGTACATTTTTTGCTTAATATTATTTAATTACTGAACACTTTGGTTCCTATGGGAAATCTTAATACTATCAAGATACAAGATATAGTTGAAAAAGTGAAATAGAATTTTACACAATCTGGATTAGGATCACACATCTATCTTAAATCCTGATTTTAGCATTTTGGTGTTATCTGACTAATTATCCAGGTTTTCTAAATATGTATATGTATGTTTAAACTATGTTTGAATTGCTATTAGTAAAATTAATGATGAAAATCTTAAATATTAATAATTTTTGGTCTGCACTATCTTTCGTTTTGGTCTAGTATCTATTGTAGTATCTTAATAAAAATTTTAAATTGCGTTTATCATATTAAACAGACGTTGTTATCTGTTCGATAACTTGTACATTTCTGACGATTGGTCTGCGATAAGACCCACAGTATTCCCATCGAGCGAGACCTTCAGGGAAACTTTTGCTGGGTCTCAAAATTCCTCGTTGATGAGGTCTAGGCAATGAAGAGAAACGGACAATGTCTTGGTGATTGTGGGCATGGTGTTTAGGTGTGTGATAGGCAGAATGGTCGATGTTGGCAGCGTAGCTTAGACTTTTCGGCATATATTGTATTGTGGGTTCCGGTTTCTGTCGATAGGAGTGCCTAAAATTAAATTAACATACGTTTTAAGAATTATAAGAACTCTTTTTAATATAAATCAATTTAAAGTACCTATATAAGTTATTTGGTTGTATTTCATCATACCTAATAACTATTAGAATATTGAATATTTTCTTACCGATGAAAATTATTTAGGCTGCTTTTGTTGTGTAAATCTTCGCAGTTGGTGAATATTCTTTCATAATGGTTGCTTCCTTGTCGGCAGAAATTGTAAGGGATTATTTCGGGGGCAGCTACACATATACCATTGTAAGCGCCCAAGTTACAAACGCACTCATGCAAGTTATTAATGTTGCAATTGGCTGGGCTCGCCTGGAGACTGTTGTGATCTTTCCTGCTGCCCACCAGAAACATCAGGCTTGCACCTAGAACATAATATGCCACTGGAGTCAAGAAATAATTTCTGTTTAAATAGTTTATTATAATAATATATTTATATAATAATAATATGTTTTTTATTTTAAATCTAATAATTACTGATTGTTTATTACTGTTGTTTATTATTGTTGAATTACTGATTAAATGATTATGAAATAGTGATGCCCTGACTAATGAGTGCAGCTTTTTTGCATCATTTGTAAATTGTTTTAGAGGCCAACTATTAAATAGTCAGCTATATATTAATTATATAAAATATTCATAATATTTTTCTTAGTTATTACGATATTTATTCTATATATTTATATCAATAAAATAGGGCAAAAATTAATTAAATATTTTTTATTGCGTTGACTTCCAGAAAACAATGAAGAACGAATAAAATAAGGGTAAATTTTTACTATAGCTCAAAAATAACAGTGAACTCATGACATGACGTGATTGTCATGATTATCAAATGTCAATGCAGGCAAAATAAATAAAATAAATTTCAAATCGCTGTTTAATATATGTGATTACTCTGAAAATGCCAAAGGCAATAAATAGTCAGAAGCCAATAAGAGTCAGACACAGATTGCATCTCTAATAAGTTACTTCGAACACCGACGAAATAATAGACCCCTCTTGCCAGTAAAATGCATAAAATGTAAAAGGTAAGTATTGATACTGTTATATTTCAAGTTGCTGGAGTTTTTATCGGAAATATTCCTTAGCGTGTTACTACTACACTAAATAATAGTATGGGCACTGTTACTAAAATCGCTGAGAAAATGAAGAACAATATAATGTTAGATTCACCAAAAAGAAACCACATGCGAAGCGGGTGACAAATTAAGATAACCTTGATATTGGCTCTATTCCCAATAAAATTTATGAAAAGTGTGCAGTTTTTTCGTCAGCGTGTTCTCTATATAATCATAATTAAATGCAATTATTTCAGAAAAAATATCTTAATTTTGAAAATCATCTTTGGATAGATAGTGCAAAAGATGTCATACTGTAATAATATTTTTTGTGAAAAACTATAATAACATATTATATTAAAAACTAAATATAAGTTAATTATTAATATCTTTGTCAGAGCTCATTTTTGCGTTCTTTTCCGTTTGCCTGTTTCATTTCCTCTATGTATATTCGTTACATCGCGTGACTGATAAGGCTCTGGTTGCTAAAAAATGGTATGTCTATTTCATAGTGAAATATGTGATGAGTAGGACGTCTAAACATAAGAGTTCTGTTTACACTAGAATATGATTAAGCACGTGCTTAAGTATAATTTGGGTTTTATATATATATATATATATATATATATATATATATATATATATTTATATATTTATATATTTATATATTTATAGATTTCTATATTCATATATTTATATATTTATATATTTATATATTTATTTTTATTTATATATTTATACATTTATTTTTATTTATATTTATTTAACAAGTACATAACTCAAAGTCCCTAGAAACTAGTAACATTTCATTATTGTACTTAACACAGAAGCTTTCTTTAACTAGATAAGAAATGCTATACTTTAACACTTTCCCTTGTTAAGTACAATAATCAAACAAATAAAAATAATTCAATCCTACACCAACCCTAATTCACCATACAAAACCCGACTCTAAAGTGGTTTTGTCATGATGTCTGTCACCTGCTTCTCCGTCGAGACATGCTGAATTCCGAGTCTTCCTTCTGCAAGCTTTTCTCGGATGAAAAAGTGTTTAGTTGGTATATGTTTAGTTCTGCGATGAAATTCAGGATTTTGCTGCTGAATTATAGATTTTTAAAATTGGAACATCCCGAACCCTTGCGATCCTGCGTAACAATCGATTTAACCAAACAATCTCCTTAACAGCTTCATCAGCTACCAGCTTAGCTTCAGTAGTTGACGTAGTCACCGTAACTTGTTTTTGACTTAACCATGAAATTGCCCCTCCAGAATACTTTATGACAACTCCGGATGTTGATCGTCCTGTTTTTAGTCAATCTTCGAAATCTACATCACTGTAGCACTCCAAGCTAGCGCCTGGATTCGACGTGTACCTGATTCCATAGTTAGTTGTCCCGGACTGTAGGGGACTGTAGTTCTGGTCTTGTCCCAAAAATTGACTGCTTCTCTGCATAGAAACTTCCGCCTTGCATTATCTTTTTTCCCTGATTGGGAAGTTTCTCCAAACTTGAACATTGGAGTATACACTGTTTTGCACTCTTCCATTCAATACAATCTTTATGCTTGATTGCATCCTCATAAGTCTCAGGAACTTTGTTTCTGTCGCTAAACTTTCTGCTTTTAAAATATAATTATTCAAAGACTGAGGCTTTTTCAAAGTTGAACGATCTCTTAGTCTGGCACCTAATCCCTCTTCTTAAAGCTCTGAAACATCTTCATCAAAGTTTTTCTCTGAACTGTCCTCAATGGTGCTCTCTTCGTCGCTGTTTGTCTAACAATCTTGTGATTTATCATGATCCGTTTTCTCTTCCGGCTTCACTTCTTGAAGTGGTAGTTCAAGTGGTTGTAGTGGTAGTGGTTGGTGGTAGTTGGATGTTCATTACAGCATCTTCAAATCGTACATCTGTAGACGAACGTAGAAACTGTAGAAATGACGCTTTGATCATTTTCAATCCAAATTCTAAACCGTTCATCACCATCATATCCTATGAGGCGCCCTTTTACAGCTTTTCTATCCACTTTTCTTCGCTTTTGACTAGGGATATGGGCATAACATGTTGAACCAATGATCCTTTGGTGTATGATTCGCTGCTTCTTTATATTCCACAATTTGTAAAGACTAGCACTATCTACAGATGATTTTCCCGTTCTGTTCAGAATACATACCGCGGTGTTAACTAACTCAGCCCATAATCCTGCTGGATAGGTCACTTCTGAATTTTAATATTTGAAGGTCCTGGTCAATTCAACTACTGTTCTATTGTCTCGCTCACAAACTCCATTCTGCTCAGGGGTTTAGGGTGATGTCAACCTTTGTGTAATTCCGTTTTTGCGCAAGATAGATCTAACTTCTCCATTGTCAAACTCCTTGCCATTATCAGTCAGTATCTCTTTTACTGAATGCCCCAATGTCTTTGTGTGCCTTGAAAGAATTATATAATTAGTTTTCATACTAAAGCCTTGAAACTGAAAAACAAACCGTGAAATCAAAATTTAGTAAGGCGACACCTATTATTTATGTTCTATTATGTCTGTGCGTAAAAAGCTTGATGAAAACAATGATTGTTGGGCATTGTATGTGAGGCATTTTTCCTTTTGCATACGTTCGTACGTTCTTTTATGTCCGGCAGATTGTTTCTGGTCCTATTTTATTTCCAAGCTGGCCAAGGGTGTTGTTTTCGGAACGTTCCAGCTATCTCTCGCTTTTAAATAATTTCGCTGATTGTTTCACGGCCGAGTGCTGATGCAAAGCATTGCCATTTATTTCGGGGGAGGTGTTCATCAATCGCCATCAAACGTTACGCCTTTATAAACACGGAATCCAGTGAGGGGTCGCGGGGTATAGGGGAGTGGGCAGCGAAAGCAAAGGAATAGAGACCAACGGAAACTGAGGTGGGGAAAGGGGTCGTGAGTTATTTAAGTTGCCTGCTGATCGATTTTTATTTGATTTTATGGCATTGACTCGATAAAAGCATTGATGAAAAAAATATATAATTTAATAGGTAAGAAATAATCAAGAAAAATTGATAAATAATTATATATTGTTTTATTTTCTCTTTTTTCTTTTTAAAATGAAAGATGTTCCTTTTTTATGTAATGTGAGATGAAAAATGTTCCAAATATTTTTAACTTGAGTCTTAAAATCATGTTGGAATAATTTGTGAATTCAAGAAAATGTATTTTAGTTATATTATATTCCTCAAATGTACGTATAATTTGCAAGAACTGGCAGCGTTATCAATATATTAATAATTATCGGTTATCTGATACATGGTTGCATCACTAGTTACATATTGCCAGACAATTTGTGTATGAAAAAGTTTTTACAGAATTCATTATAAATGCTTCCATTTTTTATCTGAAGGTTTTCGAAGAAGTCGACAAGAAAAAGCTAATAAATTTTAATATTGCAGACTATTTAGTCATGTATTATTTAAACTACATGATTTGCAGATGGTGGAAATGGTGAATCTATCTATCTGTCTAATTACTGTAATGAATTCTTAATTGTGATAATTAGACAGATCATCTATATTCGAATATGAAGAATATTTCCGAAATTTTACACCTAATTGAATTTAAATTTAACGTAATACGTAGTGACATATGAGGTAGCCGTAGAAATCCACTAAGAACGGATTTTGGTTAAATTCTATCCAATACGGAGTTTTGTAACAATTTTTTAATACATAAAAATTCAACTGACATGTATCTGCGAGAGTGACATTACCATGGTAACCTATGCAATAATGGTTGTTGCTATGGTAACATATTCAAACACTGTCATTGTCAATTTTGTTTTTAGTGATTTTGTGAGGTTTTATTAGGCAGTTTTAATTACTACTAAATAACTAGTGTTTTTTTTATCCTGTCACGGTTGTTGTATCATGATTTATTAAAGGCTTACATATCGACTATAGTGAAAATATTTAAGTTAACATTTATATAATCGAATTGTCATCGAATGTCACATTCGTCAATTCTTTTTTTGTAACTTTAATAATTACGTTGTGATAAAATCCAAGTAAGCGAATTATGACTCGACTGACTGAGTATTTAAAACAATTATTTTCGATAAGGATTTTCGATTTAGGATGATCTAGCTCAATCGTTTAACAGACAACCCATCTCGATAAAAACGAATTTTCGCTGAGCACTAAAAATGCAAACTAACAACCGAATGGTAAAAGACGATAGGAACACCAAACTATTTTATTAATGTTCTGATTCTATTTTACGGTATGGTTTTAGCCATTGTTTCACACAACTTCATTAAAATCAACTTTCCGTTAAATAAATATTCAACGTTGCGTCGTTTACTTTCTCCAAATTGGTTCGCTACCCACTCCTCTGCCACCTCCTCTTCATCCCGTCTTGAACGTTTTCCTTTTTCGGTTTAGGGCTATTTTCGCGCTGGAAGAGCGACTACGCATACAGATCCGTATGAGCATTAACTTTTGAAGGGAACAAAACCTTACGCTAAGAAACTTTCTCGACTAGAACGAAAACGTTTCGCCAAGCCGTCACTTTGCGATATTTTCCGTAGTTCTTATTGCACTTGGCGCAAAACTTAATACTTTTCTTTTATATTTAGTTTTATTTTTGCCGAGAGAAGATTTTTTTCTTTAAAAAGTTCTTGACGTTAGAATACTGTAACGAATCTTAACTATATTTATTAATAAGTTTCTGATTTTTATTATCGAGCTAGTTTTTAACTGTTATTTTAATACCAGGATAGTATTTTTTTTTAATTAATCTCCTAGAACGTCAACAATCTGCCCGTAGGCAATAAGTATTATTATATGATTTCAGTTATATAATATAATATAACTATCCTGACGTAGTAGATCACTGTACAACTTATAATCTAAGTCTTATTCTAGATACAAATCTAACTTATTTTAAAGTCTATCCTAACTCATTCTAAAAAAATATTCTACTCTACTCTAGAGATTATTCTCACTCAATGTATCTATTAATCAGTTTGTATGGCAATTCGCGTATGAACCTACGCACTTACTGTCATCGCGCACATTTAACTGTTTGGCGAGTGCATTGGGATGCACCAATAGTCTTTCAGAGTACTTCGCACTAACACTCCGAATCACACTCGTTAGGGGTTCTATGGAGATATAGCCCTGAATCAGTTTGTTAGACACGTAATATGGGGAATCGACGATGAATCGCAACATTATTCTGGAACCTCTGGAGGATATCTATGTTAGATTTGCTAGTAGTACCCATAGTTCAATACCATAGGTCCAAATGGGCCTAAGTATTGACTTATACAGCAAAACCTTGTTATCTACTGATACTTTAGATTTACGCCCTATCAGCCAGTACATTTAGTTTAGTTTGACCCTCAGTTGTTTGAGTTTTGTAACTATATGTTTTTTCCATGTCAAACGTCGATCGAAATGCGTTTAACGTTGTCTGCTTGCGGAAGTTCATGATTATTCAATTTTACTGAGAGACATGTTCTTCTACTTAGGGTTGCTAGGTTGTTACCCTACAAAGGGTGAATGTCACATGTGTAGATTTTGTCTCATTTGCTTTGATACGCCACGTTTTCAACTAGAATTCGACTTTGTTAAGATGAAGTTGGAGGTTTCTTGTTGCTGATATTGCATACTCGTGTGATGATAAAACCGCTGTATCGTCAGCATATGTTGCAACAGTGTTTCTTGAGGTCGGTAGGTCAGCTGTATACAACAGATATAACAGTGGGCCAAGAACGCCACCCTGGGGAATAATAGAATATATTGGGTGTAGGTCAGTGTATTCGTCACCCTGTTTGACAATAAAATGTCTGTCTGTGAGGTACGATTTCAGCAGTTGAAAGTGCGCATGGGGCAGGATACTAATAATATATAAAACAATAATATAATTTTCAAATTTGAAGGGTTTCCAGGTTATCACGGAATGGGTAACAACATGTGGTTAATATTGTAATTTTGTTAAAATATTTTCAATTTTTAAAAATCCAAAATTCTAATTCATGGCCTTCGTAGGCTTCTTTTATGTTCAGTGTTCGCCGTTAAAATTAACTGTTCAAGTAATGTTATTAAATGTTTCATCAAATTAAAAACGAGCAAATTAACTTAATGAACGAATAACTCTTTATTAATAACAATTTATTACCTTTCAACCAATGAAATTATTTCAAAACTGAATACTGTATCGAATATTAACATAATTTAAATGCATCATCTAGTGTTACAGTCTAATATAACACTCAGTTTGTTCGTTTTTGTTGCTCAGTTAATAAATATAGTAAAAGGGGTCATAATAAGAATATCTATGCGAAGTGATCAACCATTGATTGAAATTATGAGATACAAAAAAAGCATAGAATTAATTAGGATTCTTAAAAGTACTTTCATTCTTCTGTTTATTTATCTAAGTCTATCCAAAGTTATTTCGTACATACGTGATAATGTATTGCCTGTCCCAATTTACAAATTCGTTTTAGAATCGGACAATATTTTCCTCATCATTTTATTCTAGTTAAAAAGAGACACAATGCTGTCTAATAAGTACGAACGTGTAACCGAACTAGCCTATCAAAGTCGCTTGATTGTCAAACGTATGCAATATTCTTCAAAATAATAATAATATGAAGTTATAAACCGGTAAAGATTATTTTAGTGCTTTGCTTGTTTTAATAAATTTCAAATCGCTGCTTATTATTACTGTGATTGAAAATTCCGAAGCCAGATAGAAAAGATTGCGTCTCTTATCAGTTACTTTGAACATGAACGAGATAATAGAGGCCCTCTCTTGTCAGTTAAATTCGTTAGAAAGGTAAGCATTTTTACAGTTAAATATTTTTTAGTGTCTTGCAGTTGCACTGAATATTAGTATGGTCACGGTCGCTGAAATATCTCAGAAAATGAAAAATATAATCAAGATTAGCTTGATGTTGTTAGTTCTATTAGGGATTAAATATATGAAATGTATAAAAACCGTAGTAGTATCGAAGAGGTCTAATGAAACGTCCGGATAATGCTTTTAAAAGAATACAATTTTTAAAAGCATATCAAAAAATGAAGGAAGCCTTATTATTCAATTTATGTATATAGATGAGATATGGATATTTCAGAATGGGACCAATATACCTAATGGTCACTCATGGCAAGATGATAATAAATATAGTGTTATGAAATTAAAAGTTGATGTAAAAAGGTAATTGGAATAACAATTGATTAGGTTTTATTAGTCATAATATCTATCATATCAAATTATTCTATCAAAATATTATCAAAATTATTTTTATTTCTGTTTCTTTTTTCCTTCTTGATAGTTAGTGAGAGTTGTCAATTGATAAGTGTTTAATTTTAAATGTTTTAAAAATAAATAATGTTTAAATATTAATGATAAATATCACTAAGCATTAAGCAAGCGCGGTAAGTGGTCAATGATGTAAGTAGTTAATTTCTTCCTACAGTGTGTTTAAGTTTACTATATTATAAGCGGGCTTTTGATCCTATAGGACGGATCGACTTTTTTGACATGCTATATTGTATTATATTATATTATATTGTACATACGATATTATATTTTTGACAATCTATGTTACTATTATTTTAATTAAATATATTTTTTATAACTACAATTTTTTAATAAATTGTAATCTTTACTTACTTCCAAAAATATTAATTTATGTCAAAGTTTGACAAAAATGTTAATATTAGCTAAGACCATCTATCTATCGATCTATTTATTTAGAATCGAAGAAAAGATAATATTAGTCATAAGTTCAATTTAATTAATTTCGTATATCGTCTTTGATGTCGTATTTGATATAGTTGCCATAGTTTAAAAATGCCCCAATATGATAATCTATAACACCACGAATAACTATACTATAGCTATAGGTATTATAATTCTCTAACTCCGCGTACTTGAGTACGCTGTAAACTTGTAGATTACATATTTTGTCAACATGTACATGTACAACCATAATATGTTTAGGCGGACTTTTCACCATCGTCATTTCTCCATTGTTAACTATGTTACCAAACTATATCAGAAATTATAAATCTATAACTACAATAGTTGTTATTGTGAATAGTTTTGATTATTTCTGTTAATACCGTTAAATTATACTAAACATACCATTGTTTTCCAATCAGTTGCTGTCTTGAAAGCGTCTGTTTTTAATTCACCATCAGTTATTAAAACTATTTTATAACAAATAATGTAAGTTATGATAGTGAAATGATTTAAAATACTCCAAACTTTTATTTACTTTTAAATGTTATTTTATTTTATGGAAAGAATAAGCGACTTGTTGAATAGGGATGCAAAACCACGCTAAGGGTTTTTATCTGTTACACCACAAATCAAACCTTTATCTAGATGTCTCACTCGTTACACTATTCAGTCTTAAAACACATGGACTCATTTCAATGAATACATAATCTATAGCCAGTGCCACAACAGTTATGCGATATAGCAGCTTCCTACCAATCAACTTTTTTACAGATATATTTTAAAAATCGGTTTCATTTAAATTAAGTCTATAATGATGAATATTAGTATTTTTTAAATTATCATCCAGCATAACAGGTCAATTGAAAAGTCTCCGGCCTGACATATAGATGGCGCTACTAGAATTAAATCCATATGTTTTTAGTTAGCCCTAACTCTCAAAAGATGCATGTATAAACATGACAGCTATCGGACCGTTAGTTTGTGAATTATAGCATTTTGAATAAAGCAACTTTTGTCTGTCGTTTGTCTTTTGTCCGACGAAAACATTAAAAAATCCACAAAATGATTTTGAATGACCGTAAATTGAAATTGAATGAAATAGCAGACACTCTAAAACTCTCAAAATAAAAATATAAACTCAACGTGTACATCATATCATTCACGAATATTTGGGTATGAGAAAGATCTGTGCAAAGTGGGGACGCGCGAGCTCACTTTTGACCAAAAACAACGACGAGTTGATGATTCGGAACAATGTTTGAAGATGATCAAGCGTAATAAACCAGAGTTTTTGCGTCAATTTGTAACAATGGATGAAACATGGTTCCATCATTTCACTCCGAAGTCCAATCGACAGTCATCCGAGTGGACTGCACACGCTGAACCCGCTCCAAAGCATGGACATGGATCAATAGCGACTATTACATAGCGTTATTGGACCGTTTGAAGGACGAAATCGCTGAAAAACGGCCGCATTTGAAGGAAAAGAAAGTGCTGCTTCACCAAAACAATTCACCGTACTCTCCTGATCTGGCCGCCAGCGACTATTTCCTGTTCTCATGGTATTGAAAAGTTGGAGGGTCGCTATAATCAGTGTATCATCACCCTTGAAGGGAATTATGTTGAATAAAAAAAAACTAATTTTGCCAAAAAATGTGTTTTACTATGGTAGGCCAGGGACTTTTCAATAGACTTTTTATTATATATTAGAGTAACTAATCATTTTAGTTGCTCTTTTATATTAAAGGCTGGATATGCTAATATCATTGTTAATTCATATACAGTTTGTTTTTATTTGTCATTTATTTTATTGATACAGATCCAATAGAACATTTGAGCTTTTACTGACTTATAACAGAGAAATTTGTTTTATATTAGTTGCAAAAACAAAACATATAAAAATTGAAATTGACTGAGATGAAACTCTAATCATGTAAAAAGGCTATTAAACTAAATCTTATATTATTTTGGTAATATTATACTATTAAATATGTTAATTAGTTTCTACATACTATTAAATGTTGCATGTATTTTGATCATCGCAGTTTCATTGTTTGTCAAATAAAAAGGAAGAGTTTTCTGTGGCATGTTATGATTGGCGATAAAAAATGGACCTTTAACGATAATCCTAAGCGCAAAAAGTGACTACTGTACTACGAGCTACTAAAACCGAGAAAAACTATTACTGCAGATGTCTATCGAAGAAAATTGAACAAACTAATCGACGTATTGTCGCATAAGGATCAACAGTAACAGGCACCAAATCATACTCTTGTATACATGCTAGGCTTTGCTGGAGCAGTTCTGCTGTACCCAGCGTACTAACCAGGCATAGTGCCGGCTGATTGGCTTCTGACTCAGCATGGATTAGCTGGCACATAATTTCGAAATACTGACGAAATGCGAAAATGATCCAACCGCCGTCATAATCAAACGTCAACGTTTGACAAATCAATACCAACTTTTCCCAATGAATTTTCGCCTATTTAAAGTGAATGAAATAATAAATCGCCTATTTAATATGAAAACAAAAATGTTTAGAATACATGCAAGCACTTAATATATTATCTAAATAAATCCAGGTTTATTTTTTTTGACACTTACCTATTAAAGCCGTACAAAAACTGAAGTAATAGCCTGCTTTTGGATAAGTCTGATTAATATATCCAGTGATCGGTATGCCCAAAAGTACGGGTATAGATTTGGCGCCTTGTATAAAACTCCAGGCTTTGGTGAAGTGCTTGTTTCGTATCCTTTCGAGAGCGAACATCTTCAAGGAGTAGGTGAAACCGCCTAAACAAATCCCGTAAAGCCATACGAAGAGCACGTAACCGTGGTATCCCTGCACAGCGCTTAATGCTAATAACGATATACCTGAAAATTTAAATTTTTATACTAATATCGACGATTAAAATATTGTCATTACCAATTCCAATTAAAGCAGTTTGGCACAGGTACTGTCTGGAGATCAGACATTGGGAACTCGGTTTTACAGTTATCAAACCAAAACCGACGCAACCAAGAGCTGAAGCGAAGCCCATGAATGTCTGTAGCAACACTAAGGCGCTATCTTCAAGACCTTCCTTGTAACCTTGATACACCTAAATGTTACAACTACATATTAATAAAAATATAGTAATTTTTAATATTCATGGTATCAATTAAATAATGATTATTAAACAATTTCGTTTTACATTTACATTTTATTTTTTTTATTACCTTGATTTTGTCTGTTTTGAAAGTGGCCTTGAAAGATTTTCCTTTCTGGGTAATATAATAATAATTATATTATTTTTAGGACAAATTAAAGAATTTAGCTAATTCTATAGATATAATTTAAAAGCAAAAAAAATCACCAGACCTAACAGTACTTAATTGGATAATATAATACGGATAAAATTTTGTTTTTTTTATAGTTAGTTGTTAATATAGTTATATTATTGCCAGTATTGTTGTAGTTTTTAATTTTTTTTGTTAAATTTATGATGCTGTTAAATATAATATAAATATTATTTATAGCTTAATTGGACAATTCTTATTAGGTCAAATTTATTAAATTTCAATTCTCCTTAATATAGGCCAGCTAATGTTCTTCTTAAAATGTTCTATAATATTTATTTCGGTAACGGTACGCTTTTTTATTTAATCAAAAGTAAAAAGCCGCCTGAAAGTTGTCGTTTGCTGGTTTACGGTGTGAATGCTCTAACCTTAAAAACATGTGAGGCGTGGTTTCGAAAATTCAAAAGTGGTGATTGACAAACAACGTTCTGGTAGGCCGAAAGTTTGAAGATACGAAACTGCGAGAATTATATGATAATGACCCAACCCAAACTCAAAAACAGTTGGCAAAAGCGTTAAATGCGGCCCAAGAAACCATTAGCGACTGATTACAAGCAATGGGGAAAATACAACAGATGAAGACAACAACAGATGAACAGATGAAGATGCGTGCCATAACCTGGTCAAACAGTTAATAGTGATCGACAACAAATGATCAATGCATTGATCGAAAATCGCTCAGAATGGGCCCGAAGACCGTAAAGGAAAGGTAAAGTGATTTTACAGCACGATAACGTGCCGTCTCATAAAGCATAACGAGTCAAGGATGTGTTAAAAGCACTTAGCAGATGGGACATATTATCGCACCCGCTGTATTCTCCAAAATACAGAGAATAATACCTCGCTACACGTCCGCTCTTTATACAGCATTTCGCTATAACGGCCCTTAATGATTACAGCCTAAAATGATTCGCTATAACAGCAAAAAAACTTTTTTTCGATGTCGATATATCTACATGCTGCCAATCATGCGCAAGCGTAATCTCGATGCACACTATTTTCTATTTCCTCTTGTTTACGATTGTTATTCAGTATGTGCTCATAAAGCGACCGGTTTAGACTTGTCTGTGAGCGTCTTATAATAAGTACAGTTGGGCGAAGCGAACGTTCGGGGTCTGCGCGAAGATTCGGCGAAAATCTCCAGTTCGCAGTAATCGAAATCAATTCATGCAGCGTTCGGTTCTTCTTGGAAAGTTTCGGTGTCGAAAAATCATTTGACGGTTTTGATCGTTTGGTCCGGAACCCTGTATTCTTTTGTTTATAACTATACTTTTCACAATGGTATGCCAAAATAAAATGTTTTGTAAATCATTTTTCGACGGTATGTGTAATGTTCTTTTCCTAAAAAGCAATGTTTATTGCTAAAATAATATGTACCGTCTAATTGTTTTTAAAAGAGTATAAAATTACTGCAAGTATGGCTGGTAACATAATAAACAAAGTTATCATAAGTAAGAAAATACGAATAATATTGAAATTCAACTCGTTTAAAGTTTATGTTAAGAATATAACATAAAATTCTTATGTTTATACGGCTTTAGTATACTATTTATAGATCAATGAAGAGATTTCAAACATTTACAATTATGTAACGATTACAAAATGATTCAAAATCATCAGAAGATATATTCGATTCCAAGAGAAAAGAATGTATATGTGTAAATTTCACTATGAGGTAGACACAATAAAATCTTAAGATATCTTCTCGATCTTAAGAATATTACCTTTATTTGGTGGTACAAAATGTATAAATAGAGTCATCAGGCAATTCATCCGCCAATGATAGGAATAGACATTACATAAACAGGTATGAATTTGTATTTACTGCATCATGTATTTGGATATTTTTTATTACTATTTTGAAGATGAAATATTTGTTAAGTGGGTTTAAATTATTTCAAACAGAATGACTAAGTAGTATGAAAAGATAGAAGATGATTTGGATGGAAGAGTAATTTGGATAAGAGTAAATTTGGATGGTTCTTATAAGAGGATAAAATGCTAGTATCTTTGCAAATTATAAAGTAAAAAATAAACTTGGTAACAAGCACATTTGAGATATATCTTGGAAAAATGAAGCAGTAACACCTTGAAACTAGTGATATATCAGCTGTCTAAAAATAACATAGGTAAGTGACTCTTTTCTCTAAAACTACTGTGTTTAATGAGTTTTATTTTATATTTTAGGTCGAAGATATAGTTCTTTTTGGAAAGAAGTCAAGAAGCGATTGTTGAGTATAATGCGCTTAATGGGTGGTTATTTTTACATGTTGATATGTTCTATGAATTAAATAAAATTGGTTGGAAAACTTAATATTTTCATGTTGTTAATACTTATTTTATATAAGACTAGTATTAAACATATATTCTTTCACCATTTGTGAAATACCTTTTCCACATTATTTCACAAATTTTGTATTATGGAGACTATCAATAAATTCCAGTCAATGAAAGATAAGAAAAACAATTCATAATTATGACACGTTTTTTTGTAATTACTATTTGCAAAATAGAAATCAAAGTTAAATATTATTTCAGATATCATAATAAGATTCCTCCAAGTAAAATATAAATATTTTAATTTTTCGTGTTTTTATAAGGTTTTTATAGTCGTAACCTCAGGTTCTCTGTCGCCCGCAGAACAAACATATCCCGAACCTGAAGCGACACCAGCCGAAGACCATTTGGTTCTTGCTGGTCAATCTAGAAAACGAAAAAAAAAACTGGAACTCAGCAAAGTGCATGAGCACTACGACTTTGAACCAATTTTGAAACCTGTTGATCACGAATGTTTGCCAAATTCTGTTCTGCTCATGCGCATTTTCAATTTTCCCACGAAATTCGCCCCGAATGCTCAGGTCTGCACCCACCATACCATTCAAACTATTGGCGATAAAAGAGACGATATTAAAATATGTTTGCAATCTGCTACACCTTTAAATGTTTTGAGGTTAACACGCCAAAGAAACTGGATTATGTAAAAAAATGGAAAAACTATTGATTATATGGATTGAGGACAATTACAAACGGAGAAATGAGTCAGTTTAGTCATGTACTAAATTTGTGACTAAATCATAACAAATTTGAAATATGCTTTATTATAAACAGTCACTATATATTTCAACTTTGTAAATGTTTACTTGGCCGCAATAAGAATATCCTTCGAAATTACGATTAGCACATAGTTAAATAATATTTGACACATATCATTTTTTTTCACTTGATTTTCATGTTATCGAATCGATGCACCTATTAAAATAGGTACTGTTTTTTTATAAAAAATATACTTATATGAAACATAAATCGTGTTAAAGTCTTAAATGGTCAAAATTAATGAAATTAAATTAACTAATTATTTGTTTACAACAAATCCACATTTGTACAACAAAAATGTGTATCTTTGTGTTGTCATAAAAGGTAAAAAACTATTAAAAAAAACTGGATGAAAGTGGAATAATTGAGTAAACATGGTAAATTACAAATACAGACTTTGTTCTTTACTTATTTAATTAGATACACATTATTTATATGGATCTAGTAATCAAAGACTTGCTCTAATATTCTTCATACTGATCGTTATTTGTCTGGAAGCGCTTGAGTATAAAACCTTTGATGTTTTCAAAGGGCATTTTCAAGCATATACCTGAGTGAATGTACCATAAAAATGATACGCTTAATTTTTTTAAATAGATTTTAATACAAATACAAAAGGGTTCTTGGTTATTGTAATATGTATGGAATATATTAACTATGTGAAAAAGTAATCCTTCCTTGCTTGCTTTTTCATGGCCATCAAAGGTGAATCTTGGGAAATCATTCCATTTTAATTATTTGGGTAAGAGAGTACAATTTAGAAGAGCATCAAAGTAAACTAGAGAACGAACGTACAGTCATATGTACCAGGATAGCCACAAATAATTTAACTACAACAGTAAACTGTCGGTTGTTTATTCAAGAGGGAGGTATTATTGTATAGGGAACATATGAAATTCAATTATGGGGATGTTCCACAAAAAGTAATAAAAATACAATACAAATTTTCCAGAAGGAAGTCCTGAGAAGTATTGTGGTTACGCTCAGATACTAGAGGACTGATTACTTACACAAAAACTTTTAGATACCGACGTCACCCAGGAAATCATAAGGAGGCATGAAGACTCTTCTGTTAATATCGAATTGTAATTTTGTATTGCAACTCTTAGACAGAACACACACATTTGATCTCGTATAGTATAGTGTGGCGTGGCGTATTTAATAGAAACAAACAGCAGTGTTAATACATACATATTATTGCACTAGAGTCTAAGATAGGGTCGATGAGTCTTCCTAGATATATACCTAGATTTAAGTTACTGTAAAGACAAATTGTACATTAATCGGCAGCAACTAGTAACAATGTAATAAATAAATAATAAAAACATTATACAGGAAGGTGTTACATTGGATATTGTAAGAAACCGGCCAGGTGTCTAATGATTTCTTTGCATTATAAGGGTTTCGTTTACATTAAAGTATATTTGGGTCGACATTGTTTCCAGATACTTTCAGCTCTCAATTAAATATTTTTCGTCAAAAAAAGCTTCAAGGCCAGATTGTATTACAGCAAACCATCCGAAAAACCTCACCAGCAAGCAATTTTCCGACAATGCAAATATCATAAACTCCATCCTGTTCAACCTATACATATACGGTCGATTTTCCACTACCGAAGTTATTGAACACGGCATTCTATGCAGGCGACAGGCATTATCCCGATGCCATCGGTAACATGCTCCAAGCCCAACTCAAACAGGTGATAGTGTGGTACAAGTTCTGGCGACTACAGATTAACCCGAGGAAAACTCTGTTCTGTTCCATCGTTGAAGCGAGTTCCATGCGTACCGCCTTCAAATTGATAAAATTCCCATCCCTTGGCTCCATAAAGTTTCATACCTCGGTCTCTGAGAGACAACTTAGTCCAAGTGTTTCAATCTAAAAAGTCCGCGCATTACTCAACGCTCCATGGAATCTGAGGAACACTAACAACGAGCTAGAATTAGGCATCCCGTTCGTGAAAAGTTTCACGAACATGCTCAGTGTGAGGTTCTCCCTTGGTACCTTGCAACACATAAATCAGCTGAATAAAGCCCTACCTACTCATCATTCGCCGTAGATAATTGAAGTGCGGCAACCCCAGTCGTGTCCCAAGGTTTTTGTCGCCCGCAAAATTATTTAATTATTAATTTCACTTCCTTCTTGACAGTGTTGTCTTTACAGTCGTTCCAAGTCCCCACTTCTTGCCATTAAAATAAAATAGTTTTAAAACAACTTAAGTGTATGTTTTAAAACCCTACACGTGCCCCAATCCCGAGACCAATCAAGTGTCTAATGAATAACATTTACAACACGTGTATTTGTTAAAGCAAATCTAATCATATTTCCTTTTACAAAGCGAACTGTGGTAGCGTTACGTATTTTGTGCATTTTATTTCAGGAAAGTTCCAGTTCCGAACATAGTCGAATTATGTACTGCGGAAGGTAATGCGGTAAATACGACAGTTGGCTTTTGATCGTAATCCAGTTTGAAAATGTAATTTGCCGCCGTGTCCGTCGGTCTCTTTTAAGCGGCGATCTAATAAAATAGCTCAGGATTGGCACGCCGTAAACATCGGAAGGGACCAGTTGACACGACCAGCTGCTTTCATAATTGAGCAAACGATTTAGACGTTGTTTGAAACTTTGCGGATTCTGGATAGTTAATTGCTATTACAAGAACGACTACTGTTTGTATATTGAGACAACGGAAGGAATTAGGTTGTTTTAATTAATTGTATATACAGAAGGATAAATCTAGAAATTATAATTTTGGTTTCAATAATGTAGAAAGAATGTCCAACGATACGTACGTATTATTTTGGTACCCGTAAAAGTGATTTCTATTACACTTTTTTTAATAGTTACGGTATCATCATTATCAGTAAATAACCGACGTTCGGGAAGAGTATCTATAGTCTATCCAAAGTAGCAGTGAACTCGCTTCATCAAAATGTATAATGTATTATCTACTGCAGTTTGTCAATTGGTTTTAAAATCAGTCAGTATTTTTCCTTCTCATTTTATGCTAGTTAAAAATAGATACAATGCTGTATAAGTTCGCACATGTAACCGAATCAGCCTGCAAAAGTCGGTTGTCAAATGGTTCTTATTGGAAATATTTTTGTGTTGCATCTGCACTGAATATTAGTATGGACACTACGATTAAAATTTCTTAAAAAAAAAGAAAAACAATATAATTTTGGATTCACCGAAAAGAAAATGTCTGCATACCTCGATGTTAGTTCTATTCAAGATCATTTATTATCAGAGACAATTGTTGGTATGAAAAATATCCTAAGAAAACTTTTTCCTTAATCCTAAAAAGCTTTTTCAGTGATATAAGTCATCACTTCGAACATTGTTAGGAAATATAGAATATAAATAGCATAAAGATAACGGACGAAGACGTTGAATGCAACCTCTACACATTGTTTTTAATATGACACAATTTTTAAAAGCATGTATAAAAATATATAAGCATATAATAAAATTAGTAAACAGACTCAATCTACCGCCGCTAAATCAATACCTCTTGAATTCGGCCATATTAGTTGATTATTCGAAGGATGCTGGAATACAGTGTTACCCACTATCCACGAAGTTATTTAATCATAGAGTTTATAGTATATTTTTTTAAGGCCGAAAATGAAGATTTTGATGTTTGATGGACTGAAATATTACGTTATCATTACGTAACAATTCATTTCTTGTGATTTATCAATCATGATAATACTCCAGTTTACCAAATTTTGCTTACAATTGAGCTACTCAGTTGTCACTGAGTTAATTGTTAGTGACAATTTTTTTGAACAGCGATATACGGTTGTCAAATTTTTAAGTATGCTCAAATATTAATACATACAAATAAAGGGCGATTTTTCAAGTTACAGTATTTGAAAATATGAATCTAAAAACTATGGATTTCTCCCAAAGATTTGGATCCATTCCGAAGATTGCGTCCAATAAAACAGTCAACTCACATTATAAATGACGTCGTATATATTGCAAATTGAATTCAACATTTTAACAAACTGCGTTTTAAATTCGTAACGGATCTTGACTTCTATATATTGATGTATACATCGTATAAAACAGGCATAATATCCTGTGATCATTACTTATTCCTATCTCTATGACACTTTCTCAATTGCATTGGCAACACTCATTAAGCTGATTTTAAAGGAGGTCTGTGAAAACGAAGGTTTAACGAAGGAATTATATGGTAACATGGCATATATGTAGTTTAATTCAATTTATTTTCACACTATAAGAAAAGCAGTGGAATATTGCTAAAGAAGCCCTACTAACTTTTTCCGATACTGCCTCGTTTGTCCCAGGATCTGTCCCAGGATACTAGTAGTAAATTTATTGACTATCTTGAAGCAGGAAATAACTATCAACGATAGGAATTACACAATCTTACTGGCAAAAGAACAAAAACAGGATGCCCACAATCATAAAAATATTAAATGTCCTGTGTTACAACTTTATCAATAATGTTCCTACGATCATCAATGTTTGGGATAGAAGAAATGCTTCTTACACTGCTATTTATCCATCCGATTTAAAAATTTAAATTTAATGATATTTAACGATAATCTATTATCAAATTTAATAGTTTTGATATTTATCTGCCACGAGTAATATGGAGCAATGGTTGTCATAAGAAATGCTGATAAAATTGAACTTTGAATTTGAATGCAAAACTATGACAAGCCGCCAATAGGGAATAACAAACAAAATTTCTCATATACTTAGAGTACTCATTCGACTTGGTGCCATCTGATATCTTTGTTTATTCAAAATCTATACAACATAACTCCAGACTTACAAGACAGTACAAGCAATCGAATTAGTAAAAAAGTAGGACTATGTAGACGAATCCAAAAGGTGATGAGAATTAATTATTACAAGTCTAATATTACATAATAGTAAATCAGTCAGTAAAGTAAAGTAAATAGATTTATAAAACTAAATTAATTTATTTTCTTATTTAATGAGGTTTTTATATATAGGATAAAAGTAGGACAAACTGACATGTTATTTATTGTCAATATAAACAGAATAACGATACATTTTATGAGCACATTCAGATACTAATTATATGAAAATCTAAAATGAAATTGTAAATAGAACTGCCAAATGAAATACAACGACAGTCCTTTTGAAGCAATCTAGCAACGTAAATCAATTACAAATATAAAAAATATCCATTAAGTTTGATTAATATAAGCAAATATCTGTTATAGCGAATACATTAAAATATATATATTAAATACCATACAATATGGAAACAATAAATAATGCAGCAAATTCAATTTAGTCATAATTTAGTTAAATAAATTTTAGCCGAATAAATTAACGTTTATATAATAATATATATAATCTCATTATTAACAGTGTTAACAGTATAGAATTTAGGTGTGCTTTTAAATTCATGTTTATGTAATACAATACTTAATGTATACATAATACAATATGTATGTACATTACTAGCATTTGTTCATTTCTATAATATTAATAAATTCAAAAGATTCTCTAATTACTGTCAATTTTGATTAAACCTTGTATTCGGACAAGAACAGGTTTGTAAATATTTATTATATTTTTAAACGTATTTTAACGTTTCCATGATTTAAATGTTAAAGTGTGTGTGTAGAAAATAGAAGTTAGTGAGTTTCAATAGAATTTCTATTTCTTTTATAAGGCGAATGCATGTATTCTCATCATAATTTTCACTTCAAAACGTTATCTACTTAGAAAATATTTTAAATAATTTTTTACAATATACTTAATATAGACACTTATTATTCTACTCTGACAAACAACAAACCCGATAATATTAAAATGGCTCAAAACATAGAAAATATAAATAAATGAACTATACATATATAACATATATATTAAATATATAAATGAGAATATGGTATAAAACTGGTGTATACATAACAGGTCAATTGAAAAGTCCCCGGCCTGACACATAGATGGCGCTACTAGAATTAAATCCATATGTTTTTTAGTTAGCCCTAACCCTCAAAAGATGCGTGTATAAATTTGACAGTTGTCGGATCATTAGTTTGTGAATTATAGCATTTTGAGTCAAGCAAATTTTGTTATTGTAAAAAAATGGATAAAAAGGAATTTCGCGTGCTGATAAAATATTTCTTTTTGAAGGGAAAAAATAGAGTTGAAGCAAAAACTTGGCTTGATGCCGAGTTGCCGGACACTGCCCCAAGAAAATCAACTATAAAGGACTGGTATGCTAAGTTTAGACGTGGTGAAATGAGCACCGAAGATGATGAACGTAGTGGACGCCCAAGAGAGGCTTTTGAATGACCGTAAATTGAAATTGAATGAAATAGCAGACACTTTAAAGATTTTAACTGAACGTATACATTATATCATTCACGTATATTTGGGTATGAGAAAGCTCTGTGCAAAGTGGGTGCCGCGCGATCTCACATTTGACCACAAATAATGACGAGTTGATGATTCGGAACAATGTTAATAATTGAGAAGATAATCAAGCGTAATAAACCTGAGCTTTTGCGTCGATATGTGACAATGGATGAAACATGGCTCCATCATTTCACTCCGAAGTTGAATCGACAGTCCTCCGAGTGCAAAGCGTGGGAAAACGAAACGGTGGCTGGCTGTTATGGCATCTTTATTTTGGAATGCGCTTGGAATAATTTTCATTGACTACCTTTAAAAAGGAAAGACCATCAACAGCGACTACTACATAGCGTTATTGGACCGTTTGAAGGTTGAAATCGCCGAAAAACGGCCGCATTTGCAGAAAAAAGTGCTACTTCACCAAGAAAACGCACCGTGTCACAAGTCAGCGAAAACGATGGCAAAAATCTATGAATTGGGCTTAGAATTGTTTCCTCATTCACCATATTCTACAGATCTGGCGCCCAGCGACTATTTTCTGTTCTCAGATCCAAAAGAATGCTGGCTGGGAAGAAATTTTTGTCGAATGAACAGGTGATCCCCGAAACTGAGACCTATTTTGAAGCAAAGGACAAATCGTACTACAAAAATGGTATCGAAAAGTTGAAGGGTCGCTACGATCAGTGTATCACCCTTTAAATGAATTATGTTGAATAAAAAAAAATTGCCAAAATTATGTGTTTTACTATACTGTTATAACTGATAGCGTTATCACCAATACATTTCGGCGATCAAAATACATGTAAGTACCTAATATTTTTGGGTTAGAAGCTCTTGTTTAGGGCCGTAGAGAGAACAACAAACATTTTTTTACATTGGAATTTAAAATAATGTAGCATATGAACTGATAAATTATCTGACGTTGTTAAAGCGTAAATTTATTGCGGGTAGATAAATGCTAAATAATTCAAATAAGAACAAACTTGAGGTTTTAAAGACCGGTCTACCCTAACCTCAATTATTCATATATTAGTTCGGAGAATGCCTAAATTATTTTTTATATCATACGGTCGGGTTGGTGAAATTATTCCCATGCGATTTATTTCTCTCAACATGGCAACATAGCGGATATCCAATTTAATAATATATTGTATTTTGATGAAATATAATGTGTGTGTTCTATATATATGGATATTCTAAGAAATATCTCTGTTGTTTGGTGAGGTGATGTGACTACTTTCTGGAACTTCCCTAGCCATAAACTGTGACAATTAGGAAACATCCATACTTTGAAAAATATCTCAAGTTAGTGGGCTCGTGGAACAGCAGAATCGCAATTCAGAATGTAAGACCATAGAGAAATAGAGATTTAATTTTATTGGAAATTTTGGGGAAATGTTTCGCTACGTCCAACATGTAGATGTCGCTACGTTTAACATATTATTTGTTTTAATTGCTATTTATTTGTTTCGAGCGCTATTTTCAGTGTACCTAACCTAAGGAGTAGTGCATTTAGATTTTTATAACGTTTAAAGATTAAGTTATTAGTTCCTTTGTATTTATAAGACGGTAGTACAATAAGTAAAGTGAATTCTTGATTTAGAAAGTGTTGGATACGCGGATGCACAGATAAAAAATACAGAATCGTTTTACTTCAAGAAGTATTTAGCTGTCTTTAAGAAATGGTTGATAAGGTTAAAAATCCCGAACTGGATTAACCATCAAATAAATTTATAACCGTTACAGCGTGTTGTGTTATTGTAAGTTGAGGTACGTTTATTCATATTAATAATCATATAAAATATTAAATATTTATTTTTTAATTTTAGAATTTAAACCCTTTCCGAAAGAAACGGCTATATACTTTTATTCTTGGATCAATTATTTGATAGTTGAAATTTCACTAAAATAATAGCTCCTGAATGCAAACCTTTTAAGAGAGGATTAACCATAGTTCAGTACACTAGGAATTTTGGTGCAAAGCGAATCAGGAATTAAATAGTGCTTACATTTTATTGCCCAAGTATGTATTTAAGGATATGTTCCTATATGAACAAACGAGGCACGGTAATATCACAACTGTCAATAGTTCTTTGAGATATCTTCACGTTATTGCCACATCGATAATATAACATATATGTAACAATTATACACTATTTAATGAGATAGAATGTTAAAAATAATGTTCATCATATACTTTCGTATAAAACAAGTAAACAGAATTTTAACAGAGAAAGACTCAAAGTTTGCTTTCAGTATAGGAAAACAAAAAGTCAGAACTCTAATAGATTCTATTAAATTGATGACCCTAAACAAATATGAAAAAGGAAAAAAAAAGTGATAATTTTAATTTGTTCCAAAGTTCTCTGTTTATGATAATTATTATATTTTATAAATATATTTATTTTTATACTATACTTATATTTTATATATAACTTGCAGTTTTACAGATTATATTTATTTCATTCACTTAATTTTATTTAATGAATTTATTTCAGAAACTTTATCAAAGAGCCAATCAAATGTTCTCATAGCAAAATGTTTTCTTTACAGTTGCCTATAATTGCGATTTAAATTGACTAATCAAATTACTTGAATGGCTGATTAAACCCCATCTGGGTATTGGGCAAGGCAAAACTTTTCTCCAGAGTTCCCTGTTTGTTGTCTCTCTAGAATTTTAACAGGTCAATTGAAAAGTCCCCGGCCTACCAAAGTAAAACACATTTTTTTTTGGCAAATTAGTTTTTTTATTCAACATAATTCCCTTCAAGGGTGATATATTGATTATAGCGACCCTCCAACTTTTCGATACCATTTTTGCAGTGCGATTTGACCTTTGCTTCAAAAAGGCCTCAGTTTCGGCAATCACCTCTTCGTTTGACGACGTTTTGAGATCTGATGACAGGAAATAGTCACTGGGGGCCAGATCTGGAGAATAAGGTGGACGAGGAAGCAATTCGAAGCCCAATTCATAGATTTTGCCATAGTTTTCACTGATTTATGACACGGTGCATTATCCTGGTGAAGCAGCACTTCAAATGCGGCTGTTATTCGGCAATTTCCTCCTTTAACGCTATATAATAGTCGCTATTGAGGGTCCTTCCTTTTCCAAGGTAGTCAATGAAAATCATTTCATGCGCATCCCAAAATATAGACGCCATAAGCTTGCCAGCCGACTTTTGCGTTTTCCCACGCTGATGGAAGCTATCTTTCATCCATTGTCACATATGTCACATAAAAACTCGCGTTTATTACGCTTGATCATCTTGAAACACTGCTCCAAATCATCAACTCGTCATTGTTTTTGGTCAAAAGTGAACTCGCGAGGCACCCACTTTGCACAGAGCTTTCTCATACCCAAATATTCATGAATGATATCATGTACACGTTCAGTTGATATCTTTAGAGTGTCTGCTATTTTATTCAATTTCAACTTACGGTCATTGAAAAGCATTTTGTGGATTTTATTTTCGTCGGTAACAACCTCTTTTGGGCGTTCACTGCGTTCACCCTCTTCAGTGCTCATTTAACCACGTTTAAACTTAGCATACCAATCCTTGATGGTTTATTTTCTTGGGGCAGTATCCGGCAACTCGACATCAAGCCAAGTTTTTGCTTCAACTGTATTTTTTCCCTTCAAAAAGCAATATTTTATCAACGCGCGAAATTCCTTTATATTAATTTTTTTTCACAATAACAAAAGTTGCTTCGCTCAAAATGCTATAATTCACAAATTAATTGAACCGACAACTGTCAAATTTATACACGCATTTTTTGAGTGTTAGGCTAACTAAAAAACATATGGATTTAATTCCAAGAGCGCCTATAATCTGTGTGTCAGGCCGGTGACTTTTCTATTGACCTGTTGTGTGTAAGGCTACTAAAAGTGGACTAAACTTGAATTAACATGGTCTATTGCAGTTTGGGTAAAAGCTTGCAGTTTAGGTTGTTCAGTTGTATAATATAGTAAAAGAATTGGTGTTTAGTCTGGTGGTGAGATTGATGACGATACGCTAATCCTATAAACAAAGTTAATTAAAAGGACCGATGAACATTAAAAATCATTGTGACCAGATAGCATAAAACTACCCCAGTAAAAGTGACAGCAGAATTAAACACTCACTTGAGTAATGCTGTTTCGACAAAAACAGTACTGTGGAAGTTCCACGAAGCTAACATTCACATAAGGATTACGATTGCGAAACCCTTTATAACGGAAACAAGCGCCAAGCTGTGAAAGAAGTGAGGAGTGTTGAAATTAATGGTCAGGTTTATGTATGGAGAGCCAAAGAACCAAGCCTACGATCCAAACTTCCTACGGTAAGATTTTCTTATGATTGCAATATTATTGACCAGATTATTGTGAATGATTAGTATATTGTCATATTCCAAATGATAATACGTCCATACTCACAGCCAAAAAGGTTGAGAATATTTTGAGGATCACCATTTTAAAGCATCATCAAACATCTTCCCTGGTCAGCTACGAATTTATTCCGTGAAGAACTGGAGCGAGATTTTAAAGACAAATGGTGGCTCAATATTTTATTGATATATAAATATTGTGCATGTTAGGCGTTCATATTATTCATCTCCTGTAAATATAATAGAATTTTAATTCGATTAATTCAATTTATTACTATTATTATTTTACTGATCGAACACTGATTTTACTCGTACTGAATCTTCTTAAAAGGCAATGACTTAATGATGAATGAGTTAAACTTAATTATTCAATTACTACTCACAAATATTTTATTATACAGAGTGTTTCCAGTGCGTATTAGTGCTATTTCACTTATGAGAGAATTCAAAGTTGAATATTATGATGAAACAATTTAATGTGGTAAATACGACAGTTGAGGGTTGATTGTTATACTATTCGAAAATGTAATTTGCTGCCCGACGGGCAATCTCTTTTAAGCGGCGATCTATAAAATAGTCCTGGATTGACATGGCGTAAACAACAGGCCCAGTTGACACGAGCAGCTGGTTTCATAATTAACTCACCAATTTTGGCGTTGTTTGAAACTTTGTGGTTTCTTTGGATAGTTAACTTGTGATAAAGTAATAATGGGGGTATGTATCGATATGTTTTAAATATTATAATAATATTTTAATTAAATATTTAACATAGTTTTTGTTCTATTTGAACATCCACCTTTTTGTGCATTCCTATGAATGCTTGGTGTAATCATAAATTCAATTATGACTGAGTAGACAAGATATTATATATATATATATATATATATATATATATATATATATATATATATATATATATCTGTTGCTTATGCCGTTGTTCTCTAGGATATGAGTGCTCTTGCAGTAGAGAATAGGTCTGAGCATATTATACTATTTATTAATTATTAAATTATGAGATAATGAGTTAAATATTAAATCTGAAATGGTAGTCCGTGATGTTTCAGCAACGAATATATAAAAAGACAAGGGCAAAAATAAACCATTTACTTACAAACAATAAACTTTTGGCAAGACGCTAATAAAAAGAGGTAAAGACAACAAAAGTTGATGAAATAAGGTAAAAGTTAGAGTAACATATGATTAGGTATTGTCAGTCGGAATATTTTTAAATAATGTATTGCAGATATATCGTTCTTCAGGCTAGAAATATTAAAATTAAAAAGCTGTAATTAAGGAATGGTTCGCATAACGTAAATTAAATTTTGAAGATGTTATGTTAAAGAATGAACTATTTCAAATTGTTACTCGATAAATATAAATAAAAGGTTTAAATGCGTTTTATGTCTCTACTACGTATCTTACTTTTTTAGAAATAGACCTAAAAAAGATACACAATAGATCAGATGGCCGGGCAACATGGCCATAGGGTGTCTTCATACATCTTCCCCCCCCCCTATCACTGTATATTCAATCTAATCGAATTGTTATTTTGTGTGGCAAAGAAGTATTAGAATAGACATTCAGGCCGAGAAATATATACAAGTAAGAACTATTTGGATATGTGGAAAGAAGGATTGTCAATATCACCTTTCAGTCTGAATGAACTCCATCAGATACACGGAAGAAGACATTGGCGATTGACAAATGGCGGAATTGTGAACAAGTGTTGTATGTACATATTAACTTGAATAATGACTAAGAAAGTGACAGTGACTAAATGGAACTGTCTGGATGTGGAATTAAGATTCAATGTTGAAAATTACCAAGACAGGATATTGAAAGTGAACTATTAAAGAATGGTGAGTATATAATTAATATACGATTATTGTAGAAAATTGTATTATAGAGTGTGAAATAGATGTACACATATATGCATATAATATATAATACATCAGTATTTGTTTAAAATGTATGAGGTAGTAACAGTAACAGGTATCACGCAGGTAATAATAGAAGAAAAATAGTGATATCAAAATGACTTGACAAGAAAACACGGCAACGAAGAAAACAAGAAAACGTAAAAAATAAATATACTCTGTATTTGTAAAATACATTACTTGCTACAGGAGATACCATTATATAAAAACACGCCTAGTGCTCTACCTCATTGGAAGTGTGGAAAGTATAACAACCCTACCTACAAACTATTGTTGCTGTATAATTAACCGTATTTTAAGTCCTTCGATAATATGTACATTAGATGTACTATGTATTCAAATGCATTATGTTTTTTAGCATTATTTTTGTTTAATTATTTTATTTACTTTAGATTTTGTTATAAAGCTAAAATCAACTAGAAGTCAAAGTTAATGCGGCAATATTGCGACGTTATAAATTGAGATGACGTGAATGACGTTTTTCTTATACAAGGGCTTCTTTTGTATTTGTCACGCCTATGGTAATATGACGCTTCATTAAATATTATTTTAGTTTAATCTGGCCGAAATATTTTTCTAGAATATATATTTTTAAATTACCTATCATTTTAAAATTACCAAGTATAATCCTTATTAATTTTATTTTAATTAAAACGGTATGTATTAATTAATAGAAAGATAATCAAAATAATTAATTTCGACAAAACTGGTCAATAAACTTGAGTGAAACGCCACAATCCCCATGATAATACCGTGACGTATATCGTGCATTTATCATTTCGCTACACAAATCCATTTTAATCCTCGGATCTTTTGGCGAAACCGGAGCATAACAACAACACAAAGTAAAACGTCATTTTTTCACTTCCTACTTCCTAATTTATGACGGGGAAAAGTTCTATGCCCAAAACTGTTTGCAGAGGGCGATGGGAAAGAAAACGAAAGCGAAACTAAACTGGCTGTTACGTAAAACTGCTATAAGGACTTATAAAATGATGTTAGCTATGGTCCAATAACTTTCATAATCCGATTTTAAAGTTTTTTAGCTGTCGAAACTTTTCCCTGAAATGGAATTTTATACATTACAAGTATAATGAACCTGATACTGTTTTCCTAGTAAATCACTCGTACAACATTTTCTTTATATTAGTTCGTAAACTTTGTACATTTTCTGAAATTTAATTATAAAAAATGTATCAAAACAGTAATGTTAAAATATGTTTTTTGAAAAAAAAAAACTGCCAGCATTTATTTAAACTATGCCCTCAAATATTCATAATGAAATGTTTTCCTCTAGGGCCTCCGGAATTCGGGGCCTTTACCTAAAAAAAATTTATAATACAAGTGTGAATATTATGCAAATGTGCGCTTAATTAATATTTTTGTTTTGTGTTTGACGGTATGTAAACAATATACGTACGTTAACTTATAACATGACTATAGACAGAGAAATAGAAATTTAACTTGATAGAAAATTTTGAGGAAATGTTTCGCGACGTCCAACATGTAGATATCGCGACTTATTACTTCTTTTAATCGCTATGCTATGAGCCGCGGCGGGATCCGATTGGTTCAATTCGTCTATACAGCGCCTTAGTTGTTTATTTGATTCGGGTGGTATTTTCAGTGTACCCAACCTAAGGAGCTGTGCATTTAGATTTTTATAACTTTTAGAGATTAAGTTATTAGTTCATTAGTATGAATGAATTTAGAAACTAGAAATCTGGAAACTGTTATGTACCCGGATACATAGATAGTAATGAAATGCAGAATGGTTTTACTTCGAAGAATGTCTTTGTCTGTCAAAATGGTTGATATATGAGTATGATAGTATGATAGTTACAGTGTGTTTTGTTGTTGTGAGTTGAGGTACGTTTATTCATATTGATAATCATATAAAATATCAAATATTTATTTTTTAAACAAACGGCCATATACTTTTATTCTTGGATCAATTATTTGATAGTTGAAACACCACTAAAGTAATAGCTCCTGAATGCAAACCTTTTAAGAGAGGATTAACCAAAGTTCAATATTCATAATATACTAGGAATTTTGGTGCAAAGCAATTCTGGAATTAAATAGTTCTTAAATTTTATTGCCCAAGTAAGAACAAATTTGTTAAAGTGAATTAAAAATTTAATAATTACCTTGAGGGGTTCATTTCATTAAATAAAAAAGTGTAATTATCCGAATATATTTAATATTGGTTTAAGGCTACTTAATCAAGATAATTTGGAATATTTTGGGTCTATTAGAGTTCATGGATTGAAGAATATACATCCTTCGGTTAGTATGTTCATCATCACAAATCATTTAAAGCGCTCATAAGTTAATTTTTTTCATCTCATTTGCCTTTAGCAAATTGCGAAGAGGATTAATTCCATACTAATAATGTATGTAATGATGGAAGTGTGAGGAGGAGTTGAGAAATTGCAACTTCACTTTATACCTTCAATTGCAGATTCCTATATGAACAAATGAGGCAAGACAATATCACAAACCCACAAAATTGTTTTATTATAATGTCAGTAGTTCTTTGAGCAATTTTTTAAATTTTACCTCTTGATATTGCCACGTCGATATATATATATATATATATATATATATATATATATATATTAACTATATATTACTATATATTAACTATATATTAAATATATATTAACTTTAAAAAAATTAATTTAAAACCTTTTAATTGTATACTTTTTAACGATCTATCAGATCGAATGTTATAAAAAATAATATACACCATATACTTTTGAATAAAACAGGTAAACAGAATTTTAACAGAGAAAAACTCAAAGTTTGCTTTCAGTATAAGAAAACAAAAAGCCAGAACTCTAATAGATCCTATTAAATTGATGGCCCTAAACAAAAATGAAAAAAAAACAGAAGATATAATTTTGATTGCTTCCAAAGTTCTTTGTCTTTATAGATATATTTATTTTTATACTACATTTATATTTTATAAATAATTTGCAGTTTTACAGATTATATTTATTTCATTCATTGAATATTATTTAATAAATTTATTTTAGAAATTAAATTATTTTTTTATTTAAATTTATTGGCCAATTAAACGTGACGTCACGGCAGTCACATGCCAAACTTTATCAAAGAGCTAATCAAATATCTTCACAGTAAAATGCTTTTCTTACCGGTGTCTATAATGGAGATTTAAATTGAAATCAAATTACTTGAATGGTCAATCTAGCCCCATCTGGATGTTGGGCAACGAAAACTTTTCTCTAGAGCCCCCATTGAGTTGTGTCCCCATTAATCTATGGCTATAGACTATAGATTTAGATATCAATAATGATTTCTAATTGATGGCTTACTAAGAGTAACATTCTGAATCAATTCCTATCTTTCCAGTGAGAAATACGTCATGTCTAGTATCTCTCAAGGTGTTATGTTTTCATTCTTTTCAATTTGTCTATGGGGGACATCACGAGGAAAAAGCACGTTGATGTGGTATTAAGTAGATTACATTCGGGGCAAGCTGCAAAAGCATTTCTGGAAATTCTCAACTCCCAGAAAACCCAAGCCGTCATATTTCAAACAAAAAAAAATCGTGCACTTGCCTGTTTCGTTAAACCAAAATTTCTTGTCTTGACAATGCCACGTATCTAGGTCTACATCTTGACCGATGGACAGTTGGTCACCTCAGATTCAGATCGCACCGCAAGAAGATTAAGCGATAACCAGCCTTCTGCATCCTCTTATTTGCAAAACGAATAGGCTTGCCATAACTTTTAATTGCTTGTTGTACAAGAAGAATTCGATCCGTCATGTTATACAGGTTGAGCATCTACTTCAAGTTCGTTATACCTGGTGAAACAACTCCAAATATTCCAGAACAAGTTACTTAGGCATATCTATGGTTCGTTAGAAACATCCAAATTCATCAGAGACTCACATTTCATTAGTCCAATCTTTTATTGATGTAATATTTACGAGTCTGAATTGATTGAAATGGCGCATTGTATTAAAAATTAAATTGATTGTCGATAGAATGGATATAATCTATAATATAATCCATCCAAAGTTTCTTTGTACATACGTCATCAAGATGTTTGATGTATTGCCTAACACAACCGACAACGTTATTTTAATGCTTAAGTCGATAAGATAGAACATATTGCGTCTCTAATCAGTTACTTTGAACAGAAACGAGTTAATGGAAGTAAAATTCCTTGCCAGTAAAATTCGTTAGAGAGGTAAGCATTTTTACTGTTAAATATTAATTTTCTGCTATTTTTATTGAAAATAATTTTGGCGTGTTGCAGCAGCATTAGATATTGGTAGGGACACGGTCACTGAAGTATCTCAAAAAATGAACAATATATAATTTTGAATTCACTGAAAAAAACCTTTCTCATACGAAGCGGGCGACGAATCAAATCAGCTTGATGTTAGTTCTATCAGAGATTAAATATATGAAATACAACCATTGAATCAATACAACCATAATTTATTACAATTATTTCAAAGGAAACTGTCAGTCTGAAATTTATCGAAAAGATCTAATGGAACTTCCGGATAGTGCTTTTAAAATAATACAATTTTTAAAAGCATATAATAAAATGAAGGAAGACTTATTATTTCAATTTATATATTTAGATGAGACATGGATATTTCAGAATGGAACCAATATACCTAATAGTAACTCATGGTAAGATGATGATAAAATAGTGTTATGATAACAAAAGTTGATGGAAAAAGGTAAACGTTGGAATAACAATTGATTAGGTTTTGTTAGTCATAACATTTATTAATAATTCATTGCAGGTATATTGCACGTGCTGGAAATAGGAATGATTAAAAACACCTTCGGTTTGGATGACCTGGATCAGATACATTGAAGAAGAAATTGACAAATGACGGAATTGTGAACAAATGTCAGATAGATTAGAAATAAACAGCTTAGTTATTCACTTGAATGAAACTTTCTGAATATGGAATTATGATTCAGTGTTGACAATACCAAGACAGAGTGATGAGAGTGAAAGCAACTAAAGGTGATTATACAATTAATAATGATAACTGTAGGAAATGTCGTAGTAGAGTGTAAACGATTTATGTGCACATATATGTATGTAATTGTTCAGTGTATAAATGAGCATTTGGTTAAAATGTATCAGGAGAGAAAGAATAGTAACGGTTTTGCAGATATGGCAAAATGCATTAAAGAGAATGCAGTGATTATTTTATAACAGTGATAGTTTTATTAAGAAAAATATATACACGTATTAACAGAACAAACGGAGGAGAAATACAGTGATATCAAAATGTCTTTATAGGGAAACACTATACCGAAGGACTCGAGAACTAAGCGTAAAAGGTCTATATACTCTCCAATGAAATTAAAATAATTACTGGAATATACAACCCTTAATTACGTGGAGTAGATAAAAAATGCGCGTAGAATGCTAACTCATAGGTGGTGTGGAAAAGAGTTCAATGTAAATATTGTCAAACACAACCATAACCTGCAGATTGTTATAACTGTGTACTTAATTGTAGTTTAAGTCCTTCGAAAATATATGCAATATATATACTATACTGTTAAAATAAATTATATTTGGTAACAGTATTTTTGTTTATTTATTTTATTTAGTTTAGAATTTTGTTGTATGTCAAAGCTAAACCGAACTAAAACTAAAATTAAAGTAGATACGGCAACATTGCGACATTTTGAGTGTATATGACCTATGTAAAAAATAACTTTGGATAGACTATAGTAATAACATTGAATTTTGACTTTTAATAAATGTAAATATTACCTTATGTTTAACATTTTCATCGATTGACAAATATGAAAAAACACCCTTCTTTAAAATACTATTAATTCTAATCAACCGCGGTGAAAACTGACAAATGGAACATTGGTTTTCTTATTCAAAGCGTGCAATTAATTTGCCCTGCTGCCAAATTATTTCAAATAATTTAAATCTTGACTGATAACAGGATGTACCAAAATGTTTTCCGCTACAATGATCATGAAACACAATGGAACTGTCTTTGTTTCTCGATATTCCTTCATTATATACAATTTCAATATACAATTGAATGATTACTGTGGTTTTGTTTTGTCAGTAAAGAGCTGTGATGCCTTTTTGGTTTAGGAACGCTAAAATTTATCAGTTATACCTAAGAGCCAGTTTTATATCACATGTTCTTTTAAATATTTTACGTAAATTTTCGTTTCCATACATATTTCAGTGAGATTATTTATAAAAATGATAGGCGAAAGTTTCAGTTGGAGAATCATCAGTTTATTTAGATCAAACTTAGATAATTAGACTAAAAATATCAGAGAAGGTATTTTATTAGCTGGCATTTATTACGTTTGTTGTTTGGTGTGAATAAATCTGCTGGCAAAGCCTATTAAACATTTTGGAATTTATAGTAATGCTGTTCCGTCATATCCCAATTGTCAGTTTTCGTTTTAACGATTTAAAAGTGGTGATTTTGAGGTCAATTATAAAGAATGTGCTAGAATTGGATATAAGGGAGGGAAAATTAAAGAATCGAAAAAATAAGCTACCGTTAGAAAACTCAATCTATGAGATATAAACCACGTACATTAGTCTCACGTAACGAATATTATTTCGTCAAAAAATCAGAAATCAGATTAAAACATTCCAAATTCAATTTATGAAGTAGTATTTTGTGTTAGTTATTTTGTAGTTTATAGTTATTTACAGTTATTAAAGTTTAAAAAGCGTTGTGTGAAACTAGAAAATAAATTATAAGAATATGCATTGAGAAAATCTTACCAAGTAGAATATTGGGGCGTATATTCCTAAAGCTCCAAATCCACAAGCAAGCATAATGATCCTCAAACCTCTACTCTTCAGAGGACTGAAATCGAACATGGGAGGTTTCTTCGATTTTGAGTGCGTTTTTTTCTCCTTCATTTTTTTCCTCTGATTTTTTAAATGTGTGATCGCTCGTCTTTGGGGATGATATAAGTTCGCTGATCTATATACAATAGGAAGAAAAAATCCCAGAGCCAGTAGACCAGTCACAGCCTGTAGACCTAATCTCCATCCCAACTTCCTGAAAGAAGATAAATGTTGATGTTAACTTTTGTTTTGCGGAAACTTAAATTAAAATCTAATATAATGTGATTGGTGGCATTGATAGCGGATTTTTTACAATTATTTAACATTTAAAAATATTGGCATTTTTTTCAGATGTGTTTTTCATTTCAGTTGCTTACAGAAGAGTAATATTTTCTTGTCATATACTTGGTTTCTAACTACAAGGGTTGGTATTTATATTTTGAGCCTAAGCAAAACTAAGTATCGGTAGATCCATCTGATGCTTCCAGTTGGAGGTGTAACCTTTATAATTACAATTGGATTATCAAGACAGGAGCTTCAATAAATCAAATTACTTCAATTTTTGGCAATAAAGTCCCATCCTTGGCCACTGCGAAACATTGATGCTATGCGCGAAAGAATTTTACAAAAAGAAGAAAGCATGTGAGATTGACTGAACTTTGGGTATTAGTATGACGGGCATCAATAAGATACTGCATGAACATTTAGCTTATAGCTGTAAAAAATATTTATTCATGGTTGATCCCATATAATTTGTTTTAAACAGGTGACCTTGTCAACTGGTACAAAGAAATGGACAAAAAATACAATTAGGTGCATAAAAAGCCATGTATAACATCTATACATGTGATGCATCTTAGAACTATGCGTATGAGCTCCAAACAAAACAATAATTTACTGTATGAGCTTTTCAATACGAGCCAAATTCGTGATACAAAAAATATTTGTGCGCGAAGCACTTAGAAGTAAATGATCGCCTGTTCCTTCGGAATAACTGTACATGTGGCAATCGTGCCGCTAGAGCAACATAGAATGGTGAATTCTAAATGGTAGACAAACATTTCTTTACTTCAGAATTTCTTCGTGAAATTTGAAAAAAAAAACGACGAGCGATCATCCTTCATCATGACTGGCCAAAAGGTCGAATTGAAGGGTCATCGTCCGTACGGCTCTAATTTGGCACCAAATGACTTTTTTGTTATTAGCCAAGCCAAATTGCGCACCCAAGGTTTTTTTCGGCACTTGAAGAAGCTGATGCATTCAAAAATCATGTTTTGGAGGTACCTCAATCACAGTGGAAAAAAGACTGTATTTTTATTATTAAGCTCAAAATATAAATTGCAGTCCTCGTACATGTATGTTTATAAATTGAAAAATATAAAATTTGTAATCTTAAAGAACGTTTATGATTATACAAGGCTCTTAAAGTTTACATGCGGACTGAAATTTAATTAACATATTAAATAGATTAATTCTCTGATTTTAGCAATAGTTTGTGGAGACCAGCTGTGTTATCTTGATGAAAAATTATATTTTCGTTTAAAAATCTTATTTATTAAATTGTGTTCTACTGTCTTTTTGCACGAAAAGGTTACAAAATCTGAAATTAAAAAAAAAAAATAAAAAATCTGAATTTGCTCTATTAAATTGGAGGTAATCAAAAAATTGATGCTAACATTTCTGGGTTAATTTTTGAACAGGATTGAAAATGCAGTGTCCAGTTTTTTTTTGGATCTAGAAATTGATCTATCCATCTTCTTTGACTTTTGCCCCCGGTCATCAAGTGAATTTTGCGTGGAAAAATAGTATTGGACCGGGAAAAAATTCGATACATCAAACTTTTGTTTTGATATAACGCCCCTCCGGACATCAAGTGCATTTTGCATAGTTTTTTATCGACATTATGTGATCACCGATATATAAATATTTGTTTTGATACCTCGGTCGAAAGTACGTACTTTCGCTTTCAAAAGTACGAACATTTACATTCTGTGAGAAGTACACCCGCGCCCTCTATAACGGTGGGAAGAAATAATTTCTTATGCGTATTTATACTCGTAATTAGTGACTATTTATTCTGTCGCTATAACAAATTGTTTACCGCTTTCATTAACGTTGCTACTTCTAACCTCAAAAATAATCATCAATGTTGTTTTGTCGTCACTCGATTCAATAATCCATAAAAAATGCGTAAATACGTTATCATCTAATGAATTCACGGACAAGGAACATGTTATACGAAATTTTGACACAGAAGCGCGATTGATAATAAATACAGATACGTTGCCGAAGAAGTTTATTTATGTCAGGGGCAGGTATCAAAAAGATGCTCGTCAAAATTTAAAGTTAAATTAATAACGTACTTTCGACCGGCTATATCTATAAAATACTATAATATTTATAGTCGGTTCATTTTTTCCACAGTCGATAAAAAATTAACATAGATGAAGGTGTATTGTATAAAAGTTTTATCTATGTTTTGTCCCTTACGGATATAATAAATAACAATAAAACGAGACGAGTTCTATATAATCTTGTCGCAATTTCCCGCGGCGTATCGACAGGTTTCTAGCCTGACTTTAGTGTACCACTGCCTTCCAAACACCGCTCCTAAATTATTTCTACCATTTCCTCGCCAACTTCTGGGGTCATTTAATCTAGTTTGGAAGTTAGCGCGGCTGATTGGACCCGATAGAGCCCGAGGTGAATGGGCATAGATACCGAAGCGTAAACTAAATATCAAGGTGACTTTGCCGGCGATACCTTACTAGTTGTTGGGAGAGAACTTCAATTATCATTAATTTATAGTTGTATGATTTGTAATTTTAATAAAAATGGAAATTGAATATTTAAAAATTTAGTTTTAAATAAAATGGTAAACGTTAATTACATAACAGGTCAATTGAAAAGTATCATAGTAAAAACCTATTTTTTTGGCAATATTAGTTTTTTTATTCAACATAATTCCCTTCAAGGGTGATACACTGATTATAGCGACCCTCCAACTTTTCGATGCCATTTTTGTTGTACGATTTGTCCTGTGCTTCAAAATAAGCCTCAGTCTCGGCGATCACTTCTTCATTCATACGAATACGGTGGGTAAGGAAGCAATTTCAATCCCAGTTCATGGATTTTTGACACGGTGAATTGTCTTGGTGAAGCAGCACTTTCTTTTTCTTCAAATGCGGCCGTTTTTAGGCGATTTTGTCCATCAAACGGTCCAATAACGCTATGTAATAGTCGCTGTTGATGGTCCTTCCTTTTTCAAGGTAGTACATTAAAATTATTCCATGCGCATCCCAAAATACAGACGCCATAACCTTGCCAGCCGACTGTTGCGTTTTCCTACGTTTTGGAGCGGGTTGATCGTGTGCAGTACACTCGGATGACTGTCGATTGGACTTTGGAGTGAAATGATGGAGCCATGATTCATCCATTGTCACATATCGACGCAAAAACTCGGTTTTATTAAGTTGATCAATTTCAAACACATACCCAAATATTAGTGAATGGTATGATGTATACATTCAATTGATATCTTTAGAGTTCAGTTTCATCAGTTCTATTTCATTCAGTTTCAATTTACGGTCATTCAAAATCATTTTGTGGATATTTTTAATGTTTTCGTCGGTAACAACCTCTTTTGGGTGTCCACTGCGTTCACCGTCTTCGGTGCTCATTTCACCACGTCTAAACTTAGCATATCAATCCTTGATGGTTGATTTACCTTTCCTGTATTTTTTCACTGAAAAAGTTTCTTCACTCAAAATGCTATAATTCCCAAACTAATGATACGACAGCTTTCAAATATATACACGCATCTTTTGACGGTTACGGATAACTAAAAAACACATGTATTTAATTCTAGTAATGTGTCAGACCGGAGACTTTTCAATTGACCTGTTAGTTTGTGGATACTCACCCTACAGCTTCTTTATAGAGAACAGAAAATAAAGCGATTCCTACGCCCGTACCAGCTTGCGCCACCATTTCTACAAATTCCCTTCTTCTCTTAAAGTAATGTCCTAAAACTATCGTCGAGGTTTCCCTAACTATGCCGGCACCTAAACCTGTGCAAAACATAATGTTTTTATATTTGAAATTAACATGCATATAAACCATCTTACCTAATACTAAGCCGTAACTTAATACTGCTTGATGAAATTTTACGGCAAACGAGGTAAATAAACAGGCTAAAGCCATCACCAGGCCTCCTAAAACCGCCGCTAACCTGGTTGATTTTCTTCTGCACACCGCTATAATCAGCGGAGAGGTCGTGAAAGATACGCATAGGCATAAAGCTCCCAACCACGCTGGAACAATAACATTTTGTTATTTCACTGTGTAACACTGTATCTATATGTATCTACAGGTATTTTAAATCGGATGAATACATAAAACGATGAAAAGTTACTATAAGAATGTATAGCACATTAGTTAGTTATTTTTTTCTATTATAAATATAATGTAGGAAATAGGTGATTGTATGTATTTTGATCAGAGATATCTAATATCGATGTAGACAATTGTTAAACAATCTAATTGTTAAATTAAATAGTTTTCTTTTACATTTTTATACATAAAATCATAATATTCCACTTAGTATGATTGAATTATTTAATGTACGTGTTTATAAACACTAAATATAAAATGTTTTAAATTGTATTTTCGTCATTCATTATTTTTGTTAACCAAATTTAAAAAAGGAGGAGGTTATATGTTCGGCTATAGTGTTCCTCAAATTTCAGGCACACAAGGTACAATGTTTTAATATATTTTTTATCTAAATTAATCATATATTTGGGTATAATGTTATTGCTGAATTGATGCAATGAAAAATATAGTAGTAGAGAGTAGGCAACTGTTTCTATGGTTTCTATGAATTCTATGGTAATAGTTAACGCTAAAGAGATCCCTCAAACAATACAAAAATAATAATATAAAATTATATCATAAACACAAAATTAAATTAAGAGCAAAACAAATATAATTTAATGTAACTGTTTGGGCATGGTACCGACTTCCAAATGATTTGATGATGAACACCTCAAATCGATTTACCATGGCTTGACTGGCACACGGTTTCGAAATACTGAAGAAAAGCGAAAATAGGTCGATGATTGTATCGCTGCTAAACCAAGATGGTTCTTTCGACAGGATATCACCATGTTGCCACACAATGGGATTAATACATATTATACTAATTTTTTTCAGTAAAGGTCTTTTTAAAGTAAAAAGAAATGATCAGGACATTTGTAGATATATCTAAAATGAGCGTTAATGAATATACATCTAGAAATATATAATTTAGAATAATTTAAAATAAAAAAAAATATGTAGAGAAATAATCCATACGGATAACTTACTTATATTTACAATCTTGCTTATATTTATTATTCTATTCTTATATTTATTTTTTTACATCTTCCACGACATCATTAGAACACTTAGTTACTAATAGTTGAGTTTTCTAATGTAAATATTTCACAACGCTTATCAACCCATTATTTGGCTTGAGCGGTGACCTTTTGCCACCAAAAATCGATTTTATAACATACAACTGCCTTTATATGTTGTTTTGAAAATATCGGATATATTTTAACTGTTCTAGCGCAGAAACGGATTTCAAATGTAACCAATGATAAACTTCAGGAAATCTGTTATGATTCTTATGATCTCTTATTATCCAAATGTGGAGTATCATTGTGTAACCAAGGTGCAATTCCTAATTAAAATCTATATTGATAATTGGATTGAAATACGTAATATGTGCATATTCACAGATCATTTCCCATTACCTATCGAAAAGGAAAATATGTCTACAATTTAAATATTGGAATCAGCAGTTAGTACAAACAGAAAAGCAAGTACGAACATAATATTTTTTTCAAAGGAAGTAAATTGAGAATTGCAAATTGAAAAAATTTTTCTTGTTGAAGCGAATCTTTAACTTCATGCTGATAAGAACAAGGCAGTACACCAAATATACATATACATCACCAAAAATGCTAAGAATTATATGTGGTAATATCGCAAGCAAGAATTGTTATATATATATTATGTATGTAATGAAAATTCTCATTCAGATGTTATATTAGCAAATGGTGATTTTTTAAACAATTAATTGGATACGATTATTTATTGTTAGTATTACGAAATGTTTTTGTTACTCTTACTAGTTTCACAATCTGGCCAGAGGGCAATAAGTATTTGTTATGTTTATATTATATATACATGGCATGTAGAAAATCACTTGACACAGTGATCTGTATAAAATACTATTTTAATTAATTAGTTTTATTCTATCTATTTATGTCTAATAATCAGATCGGATTCTGTTTTAGTCTACGCACTTCACTGTCACTTCGCACATTTAGATGTTTACTGCTGTACATTGGGATGAACTGAAACTCTTTCGAAGTACTTCACACAAACACGTTGAGTTACACACGTTATTGGTTATAGAGCAATATCGCGTTGTATAACTTCATTTGAAACATAGTACGGAGCATCGATAAGAGCGCGTAACTATTTTGGAAATTGTTGTATAAGAGGATATATTAAACTTGCTAGCGGTTCCTTATAATTGGATTCCATATGACCAAATATATATATACAATAATATCTTGTTACCTTATGACAACTTGGTTTTGCGCCCGATAAGCTAATACATTTGGTAGAGTTTAAGTCCAAGTTGTTTCCGTTTGGCGAGTATGTGCTTCTTCCAAGTTAGACGTCGATCTAGGTGCATGCCAAGTTATTTAACATCCTCTGCTTGCAAGAGTTGAGAATTATTGATATAGACTGGTGGACATGTTCTTCTACGGAAGGTAAGATTTATATGGCCGGATTGTGTTTTTGTTCGTTTGTTTTCTTTTCAACCACATTTGTATTTGATTTAGGTGTATCTGTAGGTTAATTGAAGCCATTGCTGGATCTTCGTGAAGGCAGTGGTTATTTTTATTGTAGGTAAATCGGCTGTGTACAGAACATATAGTACTGGATCCAGTACACTACGTTGCAGAACTACTAAATATGTTGCATGTAATTCGGTATGTTCAACGCCTTGTTTTACAGTAATATGACGATCTGTGAGAAGTTCCTGTAATTTCATCTGCAATTCCGTATGCCATACTTTATCAAAGGCCTGAGATATGTCTAGGAATGCAGCAGAACAATAACATATCTTTTGGCGTTTAAATCCATATTTATTTTGTTAACAAGTCTATCCACTTGTTCTCTTGTTTCATGCTTATTGCGAAACCCAAATTGGCGTTCTGGAATGATCCTTGTTTTCTTTATTATACAATTGAGCTTTTTATGTATAGTTCTTCAAAAACTTCTGAGAATATCGATAATAAACTTATAGGCTGATAGGAGATGATTTCCCTGGTGTAAGAATCATTAATGTTTGAGCCACTTTCCAGATGCTAGGAAACAAAAGGTAAAAACGAAAAATGTTGCATGGCTACATAAAATAGGGATAGGGCCTAAAAAGTATCCATAAAAATATATACAAATTAAAAATAGGTTTCGTAATAAAAATTTCATTAATGTAATTGTATCCCTCCTGTAATATAAATATTTTTTGATACTATTTTTTAGTTTCCTCTTCTAGTAAACGGTTTAGATGAATTTTGGAAATCGTATCCAAGTATGTTCGTATGTCATATCAACAAATTATTTACCAGCAGATAACAGCCTTATCCTTCAAAATATGCCGATATATATATGTAACAATAATTTTTCGATCTGTCAATTTTATAATGACATTTATTGATGCAAGAACAAGTAATTTTTTTTACAATTTAGTATTTTTTTAACGTGAATATAATTTTTGATCAGCTATGAACCAGCTTACTGGCAAATTTGTCAATGTAGTGTTGTCAGTGGGTGATGGTAGAGGCATGGAGTTTATAAAGTACCCAGTGCATATTGAAGCTAATTTTAATGGAAGAATTCTAGGTAAAAACGTTTTAATAATAAAAAAGGAAAAAGCTAGGAGATAATTAAAACCTTATAGACGGTTTTTTTCTTATATAATATTTATACATTCATATTTATTTTAACGCTAAATGGGTTTATATATTTTTTGGGTTTCTCATAGTTGACTTGCTTCCTTGTTTGCTATGGTCTTTACTATCATTTCTGCTTTTTGATTTTTATTTTTTTTATCTAAGTACAAACTAGGTTAAGAAGATTAAAACTAAAATCTAGGTTAACTGCTGTTAGATAGGAAATGTAACTTTCGATATATATTAAAATTGAATAAAATCCAAGAATAGATCCTATTATATAAACTGAAATTGGGGAAAGATAAAGTGATTTTGCGTACATATTTTAAGAACTCCGTTTTCTATGTTATAATCTGGAAACCTTTAAAAAATCTTGCCGTTTCTTTCCAAGTTTATTATTTTTTCATATAATAATTTTTCAGAGAAATATAGTTGTTAAAATATTAATAGCCATATTTTCTTTGGCATAAACTTTTTTTATCTCTCATATAATTTTTATTCTTATTCTTTATGTTCGGTAGGTTTTTGAGACCAGATTTTCATTAATATTAAAAAGTCGTTTTGTCCTAAAACAACAATCAAAATTTCAAACATCTGGACTGCCATAATTTATTAAAAGAATATTAAGTTGCCTACCTAGTCATCAGAGCAATTTTCTGTTGCATTAAAATTGTTTTAAAATTATGCGATTGAAAGATTGTTACTAAACATTGATTTTCTTATATTTAAACATAATTTTAAACATATATTTCACCAGTTAACGCGCGTATATTTATAATAAATATAAAAAGTTTTTTGCTTTCGTTTGTTTACCTTACGTTGTTGAAAAGTAAGAAAGAGTGAGAAATTGAAGGTTGTAATGCCATATCTTTGTAAATATAAATGCGTTGCTTACTAATAGAAATCTCTGATTAGAATCGGATAAAATAATGCCTGAAGATACAGTTTCTTTCAACACTGAGTTGATATGGGAATCGGACAAGAAAGATTTAAGAAAGTTGCGCAGCAGTAATCAACCCCTTCGCGTTGAGTGCTTATGTGTTGATCCACAAAACCGCCGTGAACGCATTGGATTCGTTTTAATGAGCTTGAGAAGTGCTCAGGTCGTATCCCTCCATGATGCCAAAAAGCCGGTTAATTTTAAATGGTAATTAAACAATATTATAAGATTAATTTTACTACAAGATAATACCAATATTTGTAATTATTTTGTATTATAATATATTTATTTTGTATTTCTTCTGGTGCAAATTGAATGATATGGACGTAGACATGTAGTTTCAGTAAGACAGCGGCTATGTGCTACACACAACATTCTCCTTTCATCCATTTCATTCAACTCTCATTTCGTTGAGGTTACTGGTAAGATTTTTGTTGTGGGATTTTTAATTCGTAAAAAATGTTTTAATAAGCCTCAATCGACCGATTCCAGTGCTTCCGTAAGAAGTCACGACGCACATTTGATGATGTTATGTTCCATATCTAACGACATTTATGGGCCTTTCAATTTTTTTTATTACTCTTAGTAGTTCCACAGAGGGCAATAATATTAATATTTCAATCACTTCATTAAGTTATCTCCTGTATAAAATACTATTTTAATTCTTATTAGTCTTATTTTAGTTTTATTTTAAAGCTTATTCTAAAGTCTATAGATGTCCAATAGTCAGATCGGATGGCGTTAAACGCTTTAGTCTACGCACTACACTGTCACTTCGCATATTTAGCTGGTTACTCGCTAATCCGTTGATATATTGGGATGCACTGACACTCTCTCGAAATACTTCACACAAACACGTTGAATTACACTCGCTATTGGTTGTATGATGGATTTATATTAGACTTGCTAGCGATTTCCCAAAGTTGGTTTCCATATAACCAAATAGGCTTTAGTATAGATTTATACAATAATATCTTGTTATCTAATGATAACTTGGATTTGCGCCCGATAGGCCAATACATTTGGTAGAGTTTAAGTCCAAGTTGTTTCCGTTTGACGAGTATGTGCTTTTTCCAAGTTAGGCATCGATCTAGGTGCATACCAAGATATTTGGCATCCTCTGCTTTATTGACAATTATTTATATAGACTGGTAGACATATTCTTCTTCGCAATGTAAAATTTATATAACTGGATTTTGTTTCGTTGGCTTTTATATTTATTTATTATTTAGGTGTGTTTGTAGGTTAATTGATGCTATGGCTGGATATTCATGAGAGGGTAAGATTGCCGTGTCGTCTGCGTATGTCGTCACAGTAGTTATTTTTGTTGTAGGTAGATCTGCTGTGTATAGAAGATATAGTACTGGACCTAGTACTCTACCTCGCGGAACTCCTGAATATATTGCGTGTAATTCGGTTTGTTCATCGCCTTGTTTTACTGTAAAGTGACGATCTGTGAGCTAATATTTTAGAAGCTCATAATACGGATTAGGGCGATTTCTTTAATTTAACTTGCAATCCCGCATGCCATACTTTATCAAAGGCCTGAGATATGTCTAGGAACGTAGTTGAACAATATCTTTTGCCGTTTGAGTCTATAGTTATTTTGCTAGCAAGTCTATGCACTTATTCAATTGTTTCATGCTTATTGCGAAACCCTAATTGGTGTTCTGGAATGATTTTTCTTTCTTCTATTATACAATTGAGTCTCTTTATGTACAGTTTCTTAAAAACTTTTGAGATTATCGATAATAAACTTATCGGCCGGTGGGAGGTGGCATCTTCTGGTGTTTTTCCTGGTTTGAGAATCATTATTATTTGAGCTATACTTTCCTAGGAACGCTAGAAATATAATTATTTCGTAATATAGAACTAAATATGAATGTTAGTAATTTTACCCCCTTCTCTGATAGTTTCTTTAATATTTTTCTAGTTATTAGATCATATTCAGCTGTTTTTTTATATTTAATCTCTCTGATAATTATTTGTTGAGCTTCTTTGACGGTGACTTTTTTATGTGGTAAATCCATTTGAAATGGCGAATTTAGGAAGCTAGTAATTTCAATTTCGCCATCGTTAGATAGCTCAGACGGGAATGGCGTTTTTTGAATAATCTGAGAAGATGTTGGCCATTTCTTTATTGCTTCTAGACCAATTATTTTCATTTATTTTAATAGTATTCCTAAATGCCTTTGAATTTGAATCAATTCTTTCAGTTCGTTTATTGCTTTATTAAATTTTCTTTTATTTTCTTAAGTTCTTAGTTGTCGCTAATACTTTCCCCTTTCAAATAAAAACACAATTTAGTTTTATTTAACCTATTGACTTTCGGATTGCAGCAACGTTTATTGGATAAAACTAGTCTAGGTTTTGTAATTATATATAGTATATAATATTTTATTAATTATATGTGGCATCTTCAGAGCTGGAAACTACCTAATCAGATTATCTTATTTAAGCAATCATGGCTGAGTGATTAACCGATAAGGATCCTACTTTTTATGGTCTGCTGAGTTATAAAAAAATCGGAGGATGGTAACAGCTGCTCTTATAGTCCTATTTGTTGAGATAATTTTGATGCTCAAAACTCAAAACGTTCTAGATGTTTTCCTCAAAGTTCTTCTATGTACACCTTCTCACATTCACGGTGAGTCAAACCTCTTCAGCGAATCCCTTTTAGCTTTGGGGTTGATACATCTTCCGGTTTAGTTTAAGTTTTGTTTCTTTGATAGCCTTCTAATTGCATCAGTTGTTCCTTGAAGTAACGTTCCCTACTAGGCAACCTTTTTCGGTCGTATATCTCTTATTATACAGGCTGAGTGAGCACTGGATCCTGCTGTTCAATTAGAAGATTTTTATGATTTGTATTTCTTAAGCTGTGGGTCTTTTTAGATGATTAAGTTATTAAAAATTGGTTTTGATGTGATGAAGGCCCTATAAATTAAAGAATTTTGAACGGATACTTTTTTGGAATGGATGATAGTGTGACAGAGCATGAAGGTATTTTATTTCGTCTTAACATCTCAACATAACATAGCTCTTTTTGCGAAATTCTATGTAATGATATTTTGCTAATACAATTTAATTCTTCTCTGTGTCAGAATAATAAACTACCTTTGTGCATCTTCTAAATAGATTGTTCATTGTATTTTTTTGTAATGAGACAGCATTGATCTGTGGGCGCAGTTCCCAACTCTCTACGTGTATCTGTTGCTGGGACTGGGGATGCCGAATTCCATGAGCCTCACGTGCTGTTGCCTTTCTATTCCACTAATATTCGCCAATGTCAGTTGTTTGTATATTGCGCGTGTCTCCTCTGATGCTCTATGCTATACTGTATTATCTCCTGCCTTAATGCTCGCTTACCGAGATCCAGATCAATCTGTTGTGGTTCATAATTGGACAAATATGGAGTATGTTTCTTAAAGCCCTGCTCTAGAACTTCTTCAATATTTAAATTTTGCAGTTGTTGGCTGTGCTCCATAGTTGAATGCCCTATGCCCAAATTGGCTTGATGATGGATTTGCATATTATCAGTTTTTTTGACCGACTGTTAAGCGACTCACATTATGAATTCTCTCAAGGATATGTATTTTTTATATTACTTTTTAATTGTTACGAAACAATTCATACCATCGTAATTGTTATCCTCTTATATAGGTTGAAGTTAATAGGATGTCAAGCAGATAAGAAGAAATACCACCCAGAAATAAATTTAGGACTCAGTATTAGGGACCATTTGTTGAATGATCATGAAGATGAATCAACCGACGATATGCCGTTAATATCAGAAGAGGAAGCAAATTCCGTTACCGAAGATAGTGAATTTTCATCAGAGTTTCCACTACGATATCTAGAGGATGGTTACATACAAATTGGTGAAGACGACGATCACGAATCATTCTCCTTAAACCTTCTAGTGAAAGAAGCGAGGAATCTTGATGCTCTACTTCCAGAACTTTTAGTTTTTCGGTAAATATAATAATTTAGTGATTTAATACCCATAAAAAAGTTAATTGAGATGTTGTACTATTTTTACTACTTTTGTTCGAATAATTAATTATATTGCATAATGTTGATGGATAATACAGGACTTATTTTAAATTAAATATTTACCATATACACTTATTAATAGACACTTAATTAACACTTACATTTACCTTTAAGTATTAGTTATTATCAATACGTAATACATTTCTGAGAACAAAGATATTATAAAAGAAGCAAAGCATAATAGTTTACAGAATAAATAGGAATAAATAAGAAAAATAGGACTAAAATCAATGTTTAAAGAAATGTTCTGTCGGGATACAGTCAGCCCATTGCTGCTCCAATAAATTAATTTTTTTTAATATAAAATAGCGTATATTTGTTGTCATTCTGAAGAATAACATTATTGTGTTTTTGCTCGTACTCCGACCGTCTTTAGTACAGTGCAGATCCCCATTGGTAGTTTCATTAGTTTTAGTTTTGCAGCTCATAGTACACCACCACAAAGCTTATTCCACCAAATACAGAGCATGAGCTTGAAGCCATGGATATTCGGCTTTATTATTGATGTCGATGCATGACAAGGTGGTTCCCATATTTTTTTTTACTTTATAATATAGTAATGGATTCACTTTTCATCACCACTAACAATACGATACAAAAAAACCTTTCCGATTTTGCGACTGAAGCAGCATTTCATACATGACCAAACGTCTTTCAATGTCTCGTCGCTTTAATTCATTTGGCACAAAATATCCGAACTTTTGGATCATTCCCATGTTGATGGAGCATCTGAAAATGTTTTCTTGTGTTAGTTCCAACAATTCTGCATATTATTCTTTGTTTTACACGGATCATCATCGAGTAATACCTCTAAGTCCTCGTCTTCAACATTTTTTTGGCTATCATGAACGCTCTTAAAAACAAAGTAACATAATCTGTTGTAGACTTTTTTAAATTTATAGACCTAGTATTTTAAAATGAAGTTATTTTCTTAGGTATCTATAAACAAGACAAATAATATGTATATACTAACATATACATTTTGTATTACATTCTAAGAGGCTTTAAGCTATGGTACTTTTTATTTCTTTAAAACAATAGAGACTTTATTACTACAAGAAACCCAATTACCTGATGGAAATATCAGTGTAATATAATCCGAAAATTTTGTAATATAAAATTATTATTGCACCGAACAATACATTTGTAATTAGTGTTTGGAATAATTTATTACTTTTTTGTAGACAAAGCCCTGAAAAATATCATTTAACATTTAAAATCTTCGGGGTTACCATAAAAACCAAACCGTTTTTCAAACTACTGCAGGATACGATTTCTGTGAATGAAAAAGTGGTTGTGAGAATTCTATCCAATGAACAAATGCTGTTCGACTTCTTCCGTTCGGAACGGATCAGTATCATCTTGTACCATAGCCATGACTATCTGGGTTTAACTGAAATCGAACTAGGCGAGGTAGCTTTTAAGGAAAAGGAGATGAAGTGTTTTTTTAAGTTACCACCTCCGAATGATGTTGTTCCATTCGGTGGAGATGATGCTTCGCCGTATATCCAAATTGCGACTTGGGTCAGGAAAAGCACTAGTGATAGGTATGAAGATAAATAAATTTACTCTTATTGTGTTATATATATTTTTTTCTTGAATTAGAGCAAATGAAAAATTGTCCAAGAAAATAATAACTTCCAGTTTGGAAAAGAGTCCAATAGGCCGAGGTGCTGGCGATGAAGGGTATCATTTTAATACAGAAATACCTTCTGATATCAAGATTATGAGTGAGGTCAATATTATGACCTCTGCACCCAGCGATGTTGTCGTTACAAAGTCAGCAGAAACAATAATCAAGAATATTCCACTGTCACCAAAAGCAACAAAAAAATATAACGTATCCGGAAATTATGTTCGGTATATCTTGCATATTTCGTTGCATAATTTTATATGGAGAATATCACCTAAAGAAAAGACAGTAATTTTTAAATTTCTGCATCCTAGAGCTTCTAATTGTATTAGTATTTTGAATCAAATTGATAATGAGGTATTTTTATACAATTCCAGATATTTTTTTCTTATTCAGATATTTTAGACGGGCATAACAACAGATTTGAAAAATATTGGTGCCAAAATCAGCTATGTGTCCACGGATAATCAAGTAGAAAATATTTTAAACGCTTGGCCGCCAAAGTTGTTACTGACCGATGAGCGAGAAAAATTACTGAGTGAGGAATATGAGTTTGACGTTACCAAATTCTTTGAAGATAGTTCCCTGATATACAAGTATACTATTATATAACAACAAATTACTGCATAAATTAATACCTATCAATATTTTAGATATAGTGCTGATATTAAAGCTATTAGAACATTTCAGAATTTAGCTCGGCTACAAGTCACTCTAAAACTGGAACAAGTCAATTTGGATTATAATGATAATAATTTTCATCTCGGTCCACCTATAGTGGACGAAATTCTCAGCATCAATGAGATAATGGATATTGAGTCCTGGAAAAAATCTCAACAACTCGCTTTCAAAAACGAGCTGGAGAAATTAAAAAATGAGGAAATTGAGAAAATTCAATCTCAATGGACGCAGAAGAAAAAGGTACTGGAAGACAAACTACAGAACCAAATAAACAAATGTCAACTTGTGCAAGATGATTTACAAAAGAAAGCCGATAGCATCAAGACGGAAAAATACTTAATCAGAAGTAGAAACAGTGCAAACATTTTTTCAGAAATTTTTTCCGAGAATTGGAATAAATACAATGAGGCTGACATAAAAGACGTAATAGAAATACTGAGCAAAACTCAAAGAGATAACGAATACCTTAAGAAACTGGTGGCAGACCAACGAGAAACATTACAGAACCTCGAAAAAACGTCGTTGACCAAGGAACAGACCTCCAATTTGTTACAGGAATTAAAGAATTTGGAAAAAGGATTTGAGGAAGCCCAGTATGCTAAGAGATATTTCAAGGAACAATGGAAACAAGCTTGCGATGAAATACATGAAATGAAAATAGAAGGTTATAAAAAGATTCAACTCGATATCAAAAAGAGTAAAGAGGAATTAAGTGAATGCGGATCAGATTCAAACGATGGTGGTGACGGTGATGTAGAAGTCCTTGACTTAATTTAAACATATTTTATTTATATTTATATATTACACTTTTTATTTTATACTATTTATTTTTTATTTATATATTTTTATACATTTCACTTCCTTTGCATATCGTCAGTTATTTTAATGAGTTTAATTTGATTTATTTAAATATTATGAGAATTATATGAAATTCATATATTGTTAAAATATTTTTGATACTAAAGGATGATCATATAAAAACATGTAGAAAATGGCTCTTGAGAATCTCACATCATAATTGACTGCGGCTTGTATGTTAGGTGGTATAAAGCATTTTAACTAGATTGCAATTCGCCTGTATGCATAAAAGAAGTTGGTTCATCTTGAACTCTTTTTAAACTTGAAGCTATTTTTGAATGAAAAACATATTGGAAAAGGAGAAACGAAATATATTGTGAACAACTGAGCCCATTTGAAATGATTGAGTTCTCATAAGTGAAATCAATAGTGCAAGGATATTTATTTTGCCACTAGGTATGTTGAGGAATCTACAAAATCAGTAGTAAAATTATTGTTGATTTTAGGTCTGTTGTTTACAATTAAAGACTGATAACTCATGCCAAATTTCAAATGTTCAAAATTGTTTGAAGTTTTCAAATTGTCATAGTTATAAAACTCAAACTCATAGTTCAAAACATTCTTTTAACCAGACGTAGCTATACCTCAATTCAGGCTATTTTTTAAGCTCTAAAAATGTTTAAAAAAAAGGTCAAGTCAGAAAGTGTTAAAGTCGCTGTTAATACTTATGTTAATGGTAATCTTAAAAGCAGGCTGGATACTTTAAACTAGAAAAATATAAGGTAAATATCTTTTGTTAAACATAATATAATAATTATAATATAATAATTTTATAAATATAATGTTGAATCTATAATGTACTCACCCATGTTTTCCTTAGGATTACATATAGATTTTTTATATTATATTCTTAATAAATATAACTTGGTTCTCATATGACACATTTTTGTAAAGCTAGTTTTTACTAAATTCAACATAAATACCTAAATTAACATGTAATATATGAATATGAATATGAAGACTACCATCTTCCTTTAGTCTGACCTCCACTTGGAGTTATCCACATGCTCAAGGCTATCTTATCCCTGACTACTTCACTCGTACCTCTCATATAATTCCTGATCTACTTTCCAGGGCTGGAGTTGGCTTGTTGCACCCACTACCCCGAATCACTGTTAATCATCCATACCCTCTATCTGAATGACTATAGGACAAGTTTACTGTGGACCCTTCACGTTCGAATACCGGGAAATGAGCGCGCGGATTGTGCGACTAAACTGCAGCCTCCTCTCCCCTCCCCAACCAAACTCCACAGTTTCGTGTTTCACCAATAATGAGGTATAATGTCATTGGTCCTAGGAGGTCAACCATAACAAGCTCTTTCACCTCTATTCACGTTGCTTCGTCTTCCCTTCCTGCGTCACTATGCCGTAGCTCTAAATCGACTGAGATAGGGTCACTGTCGTTCCTCACACGGTCGCTTCACGACATCGAGCCCTTATTGCCCTTATTTCAATCTACCACATACTGGACAACATGTATAGGCTGTAAAACTAACAGAAGACAATACAGGGCTCCTCGGGTTTCTATCAGAAATCGATTATCTTCATAGAGTCTAGACATATAGTCTAGTGTTAGTGTGTTCTGTCTGGAAAGAGTCTTAACTTCGTTATGGTTGTGTTTGTTGTACCCTCCTATTTGAATTGTTAATTTTATTTTATTTATTAATTCATTACGTTATATATACACTTTATGTCTGTCCCCGATTATGTTATATCAACACCGTACCATATGCAGCGACAAAAAAGCAATCAAGAGAGAACCAAATCTAAATCTTGCAATGTATTACGTCGAATATACTATTTAGTATATATTATTTAGTATATTTAGTAAATATAAATATAATAGTAATAAATAATATCATATAGCACTTGATCAGGAACGCAAAATGAAAAAAAAAATATGGAGCTTTAGATAAATTACTAGATAGATAGAAATTCCTTAGATAAGAATTCGAATTGACTTTTCGACTGAACCATCATTAGAAATCTGATGGAGAAGCCTTGCGAGTAAGATTACTTTTAAATAATTGTCTAATTAAACAAGTCTTCGGTCAAACAGACTTGTGTTGAAATTTAGAAAAATCCTGTAAAACCTAAAACCATATATAACATAAAAAATCCAACCTGAACTTTAAAAGTGTAAATTTAAAAAATTCTTCCAGCTTTCAGTTCGATAAATACGGAGAGTAGATAAAAACATCCACAGGTATTTTACCGTGAAATGGTAAAGGGAGAAAAGGATTTTTATCCGCAATTTTTCGGTGAAATAATGCGATAAAAAAAACAACCCCAAACACAATAATCGGCCGAAGAGCGTCCGTATTAGGCACGGTAAAAACAGGGAAACCAGAGAGGAAAGGGATAATTTCGTATTTATGGGAGCCCTGTTAGGTTGTTGTATTTTATTGTTGCACATCAACGAACAAGTCATATATTATATCATAAACGTTTTTATAATATAGACATTCTGATTGTTCATATTACAATTGTTTATTAGTGTTTTAATTATTAATTTAAAATTTAATACAAATAATAATTTAACATTTACATATATTTACATATATATATATATATATATATATATATATATATATATATATATATATATATATATATATATATATATATTAGACCATGCTTTGATGCAAAGCAACAAGCATGCCAAAGAATGATTTTTTAAATTCAATGAAGTATTCTAGAGACGAAAGCATTTTATTAAGCTGCCTTATGAAAATAATACAATTTTTCTTTATCTGTCGCTGTTCAAGCCTGAAGAAGTTCAAGCCAGAAGTTGCCAATCAATGCTATATGTGATAAGTGAAGCAATGTAAGCCTAGCTTGAAGAATATCTTCAAAGGAGCAAAACAAGTACTATTGAAATTAAGTAAAAGCAAAATATGAAGGCAGTTTGATAAGTATTTATTAACTTCAGCAACCTGCCTCTACTAGTTTATGTTTGCCAGTCACTGATAGCTCCTGTCAATTTTTATGTGCTGATTAAGAATTATTTTGGCAAAACACCAGAGTCCAAGGAACCAAAGCTCCAAAAAAGGCCAAATAGTGTCTGTTGGCTAACAAAGTCATGCTTACATTTTCTTGGGACACTTTGTAGAATATTTTCCAGATTTAGCCTACTGTAATTTGTCTCTGTTTTCAAACATGAAGAAATGGTTAGGTGGTAAGATACTTGGTACGAAGAGTCATCACTAAAACAAATACCTTAGAAGAAATACAAAAACTGGAAAACCTTTGAACTAAATTTATTGAGTTAAAAGAGAGATAAAACTCTTTATTGCAGAAAATAATATCTTTCTGTCAAAAAATCATTCAAATTCATCTCTGTGAATATGTGAGGCTCGAAGTAACTGAAATACTAATAGTATCAGAATGATGATGATCAATAAAAATATATTGCTATAAGTTGCAATCGACCGATGTTCTCAATAACCCAAACTATCTAGAATTCATCGGATTTAAGTGACGCAGTAAATAAGAACTGGAATACTGAGATGCATGCCACCGTTATATTCTTTACAAGGACATATCCAATTAAAACATTTCACGTCAGTATGATACTGAAATTAAACGAAAATCCAAAAAAAAAATGGTCATAAATTCTGATTTAGATAACTAGTAAAATAAATAAGCAGAGGTGTAGTACGAATTTCTAGAGAGTACCAAATGAAATCATTATTACATCAGTAATACCGAACAACAGACAAAAAATTATTATCTTTACATGATTTGGCAACATATTGCTGGAGGTGTGCACTAATTCTCAGTGTGCTGAATATATTTACGTTCGTTCAATATTAAATTATTTCAACAAAAATAAGAGAAAAATAAAACATTGTATAAAATAATTATGAGAATTACAGATCGAATGAACACATTCAATTTAGAGTGAAAGAAGTTTGAAGAAGAAATAAGCCAGGATTAAAATATTATTAATAGATCAAGCTTAGAGCTTTCCTCTCCGTTATTGATAAAGAGAGGAGAAGCTTTTTCCAAAGGAAAGTTTTTGAAAAGTTGTGAACCATAGTCGGCTGCCGACAAAAATGTAAATTAGGGTTAAGAGATTTTCCGTGTTTATTGTATGTCTTGGTTTATCCTAAAAGGGTCGTAAAAATATTAGCAGTTTAGTGTTATTATACTGCGGCTGTGGTCTTAAAGTTTTATATCCAGATATAATTAATTTTTGAATATTTTATATATATGTATATATATATATATATATATATATATATATATGTATATATATATATATATATATATATATATATATATATATATATATAATATCCATATATATATAAATGAATCGTTGTTCGTTAGTCTCGCTAAAACTCGAGAACGGCTGGACCGATTTGGATAATTTTGGTCTTGAATTATTTGTCGAAGTCCAGGGAAGGTTTAAAAGGTGAATAAATATGAAAATGCCCGAAAAACAACAATTTTGTTTCTTTTTATGTATCCCCTATCGTTCAAAAATCAATTAGAAAGAGTAGTTTAAAATTAAACTAATTAGAATTTTTATATATTTATTCTCAGGAGGTAAAAAATACTTAATATAAAAAAATAAAAAAAGGGTAAACTTAATTTTATCTAACAACAATTGTTAACTATTAGACTATTTTTATGTAGTTTAACTACAGTTGTTAATTATATATCATATTATTTTTATATAGATTGATAAATCTTAAGTTTTGTCACAAATTACATTTCTGAACGCAAACATGATATTTGACATTTGACAACCAACTAGTATGTATTTTGGTCACAAATTAAATTTCTAACCGCTACCATAATATTCATAGAATAAAGATATTTAGAAGTGAAAGTTATATGGAAAAATCGGGTCCAACGTTTAAGCTTTTCGGAATCCCCGTTACGCGGCCAAATTTAAATAAAAATGCAACAGCTATATATGTTTTTCTCTCTCGTTCGGCTTCGGTATTAATAATTCTAACCTAAGCAGTTAACGGGCATTTTTAGGTGATATAATTTCTGTTGTTTATTTACGTTAAGTTTTTCAGTATGTGTTTTTATATATATTTGATAATTACTTTAGATTATTCTGGGTATTTTAATTTATTAGTGAAATAAAAAGAAAACCTTTTTAAATTTTAAATTTAAATTTTTTATTTTTTTTTATAAAACCTCCTATGAATATCCAGGAAAGTTTGTAATCATTTTAAAGATGAAGACTATAGACCAAAATGTGGAAAGCCATGACTGAAACAAGATGTAATTCCTACTGGTAATTTAAATAGTATGTATTTTGATATCATTGAAATAATTAAGCAATATTTATTGAGATTCTTTACATTTACTGCAAGACAAGGAAAATATGAGCCTTCATATTTAGAGATAACTCAGCCTGTCCCAACAGTTTCGTTTCAGCTTGTATGAAAAACTAATGGCTTTATCCTTAATTAAATGCAGTAGCAGATGATATAAACTGTTATCGAAGATATTCTGCTTGGCTTCTAGAAGAACATTAATGCAGATACTGAATAAGGTTCCTTTTTGTCGCTGGAGTAGTAACTTCTAATTTTTGACGTTAGTTCAGGAATTTGACTGTATAGACCGAACTGCAGTTGTCATATTTGATAAAATGTACCTCAATTTAGGTAGGTTGTTAATTTAGTTGATTCAAAAAAATAATACAACACAACCATTAACCATTAATAGTTATGTTATCTTATTTTAATGTTTGTTTTAAATATTAGAGAGAAGATAATATCAGTGGATTACGTATTTTGGGTAGTGGACATATCTCTGTGATTATATCAATGTCTTTATGGTCAAGGAAAATTAATGTAATTGTATATCAATAAAAAAAATTAATTTTTTTATTTTCTCAGTAAAATTAAAAGAATTTTTTTTAATTTCCCGCTAAAACTTTTTGCTATACATTTTAAAATTTTCCACCGTAACTAACTGTCATACGGCGCATGTGTAAGCGCCCTCACACGTGGATTCCGGGCGTAACTTAGAACCAATTTTAACATAGGAGAAGCGCTTGTAAGTTTCTTTATTCTATGATAATATTTGACATTTGAAAACCAACTAATATGTTGATCTATCTTCTATGTCGATCGATACCTCAGATAAAGAGTACACCCTTCTATCTTGTTGAGTGCGCGAGAACTTTCTTAACTTCGGTAATCCTTTGTGATAGTGAAATTTCAAATTATGTGCTATTTTTTTTGGTTGATTTTTTGTGATAGTGACACTTTACTGCTAAGTGCGTGAGAACTTTTCTCATTTTGATTAATTGAAATTTACGATGCCGAGGAGAAGACGACCTGATTTTGGTCGTCGCACTCAATCAAATGTGCGAAGAGCTACCTCACGTGCTAACCGCACTGATGACCAGAGAGAGTCTTTGAATCAGAGTCAGACCTTGAATCCTACATTACAAATAACTGCAGAAATTTACAATGAGACATTGATCATGATAGAAGATATGTGTTTATTGGCAAATAAAGTATTGTCGTGTTTGGGAATGACAGCACCCAATCGTCATATGTACGATGCATTAAACCACGAGTTGAAAAGAGAACAACAATACGACGTTGAAGCATTGGCCGAAACAGTTCGTTCAAATGTTCCCTAATTAAATAAACAACAAAGAATTGCGTACGACACTTTGATAGAAACTGTGAACAGTAAATCTGGTGGAATTTGTTTCCTTAATGCTCCCGGAGGAACCGGAAAAACGTTCCTAATTTTATTGCTTTTTGGCGAGGTTCAGATCGCGAAAACATGTAGCTCTGGCGTTGGATTCATCTGGAATAGCTGCGACTCTGCTAGGAGGGGAGCGAATTGCACATTGTGCCTTGAAATTACCATTAAACATGCAAATCAACGAAACACCAATTTACAATATCGCCAAAAATAACGCAATGGTCAAGATCCTACGGGTATGCCAATTGACTGTTTGGGATGAATGGACAATGGCCCATAAGAGGTCAGTGGAGGCACTGGACAGAACGTTCAAAGATCTTCGTGGTAACCAAAATTTGTGGTGGGGTCACGATTCTGTTGTCAGGTGATTTTCGCCAGACTCTTCCAGTTATTCCCCGATCAACTGCTGCTGATGAACTAAATGCTTGCCTAAAATCATCTAACTTGTGGCTGTACGTAAAGACACTCCAATTAACAACAAGACGATTTTTTGCAACAAGACGAAACTGCAAATGCGCACCACAAAGCAAAACAAAAAATATAGTTTATCAGAAAGCTTTAAATTGATTAACAAACTGTATCATAACTGTATGTTGGTAAATATCGAATTGAAACCTTATAAATAGCCAGTATTTCAGGAAAACTCTATTTTTTAAGTATGAAACATCATATAATTTTTTTATTAATTACGAATTAATAGTTCTTTTATTTATCGATTGATGCAGTACGAAGTCTGCCTGGTCAGCTAGTTTATATATAATTTTGTATTATATTTAACGTATAGTCTATTCAAAACAGCAGTGAACTCACGTCATCAATATGTGTCTGTCGCAAATTAAGTAAAATCGTTTTACAGTCAGGCAATATTTTCCTTCTCATTTAATACTATTTAAAAAGAGGTAGAGTGCTGTCTAAGCGAATCGGCCTGCCAAAGTCGTCAGGTTGTTAAACGTCTAAAAAATTCTTCAAAATATTAATTATCATAGATAGAATAGATAAATTTCCCTTTTTAACTTGTAACAGTATTAGTTATTCTATGGTTATAAACCGGCAAACGTTATCTGAACGCTTTGCTTGTTTTGATACATTTTAAATGGCTGCTTATTATTACTCTGATTCAAAATGCCGAAGCCAGACATAAACAGATAGCGTTTCTAATCAGTTACTAAGAGGTAAGCATTTTTACTATTAATTATTAAGTTGCTACGGTATTGACAATATTTTTAGCGTCTTGCGGCAGCGCTGAGTATTAGTATGGACACGGTCATTGAAATATCCCAAAAAAAATTTTTGGATCCACCGAAAAGAGACCGTCCTTATACGAAGGGCATGACGAAATTAAGATGAGATTGATATTAGCTCTATTAGAGATCAAATATATGAAATGTTTTGAAAACAGTGAGTAATGCTTTTAATATAAACATAGCTTAATAAAATTATTTCAGAGGAAGCTGTTAATCTGAAAAGTATCCATAGACAGCTTCGGAATATGCAGCTGTTTGAGGTATGTAGAGCATCCATTCATAGACCGTTAGGTAATGTAAGATTTAAATGGTGTAAAGATAATCACGAAGAGGTCGAATAGAACTTCAAGATATTGCTTTAAAGGTATAGATACAATAAAATTAAGGAAGACTTATTATTTCAATATGTGTATTTAGTTGAGATATGAATATTTCAGGAGAGGGCCAATATATCCAATGGTCACTCATGGTAAGATCATAATAAGTGTATTGTTTAGACAACAGAAGCTGATGGAAAAAGGTAAATGCTGGAATAAAAATTTATTAGGATTTATTAGTGATAACATTTTTTAAAAGTTCATTGCTTATAGATATATATTAGATGTACTGTTTTTATGCTGGATGAACTCGATCAGTTATATTGCAAAAAAGACATTGACAAATGATGGAATTTAGATAGATTGGAAATTAACAGCTTATTTATTCACTTTAATGGAATTTTCTGAATATGGTGTTATGACTCAATACTGAACATTTCCACGACAGGGTGATGAGAGTGGAAATAACTAAAGTGAGATATAATGAATATACGATATTTGTGGGAAATCTTATTGTAGAGTGTGAAAGTTTTATGTGGATAGATATGTGTGTGATTCTTAAGAATATACATGAGTATTTGGGTAAAATGTATGAGGAGAGAACTGTTTTGCAGATACGGCAAATGCATTAGGGAGAATGCAGTGATTAAGTTTAGTTTTATCAAGAAAGATGTATGGGTAGTAACATAACAAACTAAGGAGAAATACAGTCATATCAAAATGACTATACAAGGAGAGGCTGTACCGAAGGAAATAAGAACTAAGCGTAAAAGATAAATATGCTCTCTAATGGATGTGAACCATATTACTTGGATATATAATGGTTAATTAGGCATATTAGGCCTACAAGGGATACCACTATATAAAAAACGCAACCCTAATCTCCAAACTATTATAAATCTATAATTAATTATTGTCTTATATATGATAATATATGCTTTAGGTGAACTGTAATGTTAAAATAAATTTTTAAAAGTTTTTAATTTAATAATATATTTTTTTAAATTTATACCAGTTTTATTATTTTATTTCCATTAGAATTTTGTTATACGTCCTAGCAAAAATGAACTTAAACTCAGAGTTGATGCGGAAACATTGCCACGTTTTGACATCATCAGTTCAGGTAACGTAAGAGTTAACTGCAGTTTTGAATAGACTATATGTATATTTTTATGTTTCTCTTTCGTTATATAACACCAAAAAATAGAGTTACTAATGTAAATCATATAACATAAATAATTACCTAATTTTTGCTTTACTGCTGAACATATAATTTGCTTAATTAATTAAAAGATATGTATTTTAATTATTACACTTATCTCTGTCATTTAAAAATTGTAGATAACAGGCACATTGAAAAGTCCCCGGCCTAAGACATAGATGGCGCTATTAAAATTAAATCCATATGTTTTTTAGTTAGCCCTAACCCTCAAAAGATGCGTGTATAAACTGACAGCTGTCGGATCATTAGTTTGTGAATTATAACATTTTGAGTGAGGCAACTTTTGTTATTGTTAAAAAAATAGATAAAATAATTATTTATGAAGGCGTGTTGATAAAATATTGCTTTTTGAAGGGAAAAATACAGTTGAAGCAAAACTTGGCTTGATGCCGAGTTTCCGGACACTGCCCCAGGAAAATCAACCATCAAGGATTGGTATGCTAAGTTTAGATATGGTGAGATGAACACCGAAGACGGTGAACGCAGTGGACGCAGAGTACAATACGCACCACACCGCATATTTTGAGCGACTACCATAACCTTTCTTCTATAAAAATCAGACTCGGGCTGAATAATTATAGACCCTAGTCGGCGACAATAGTGATCCGTTGATTGGATTATTACCATAACATTTTCTTCAAGTGTTTACCCTCTCCTGTCATCCTGAACGTTGACATTTCAATGTTGATGTTCATTTTATCTATACCCAAATTTTAGCTATGCATACTTTGGTTGTTACATATAATTTTTATATTTTTTATATTATTCACGCTTAATTTATTATATACATTTTATTTATACATATAAACATTTGTGTTTGTCTATGGCCTCTGTACAGAAGGTTCTGTTTTAAGCGCCAAAACACAATTGTATAATCCCGAAATGAAGATAAAATTGTCGAAAGCGACAAAAAGTATACTACTGTGATCTGATAAAATTATGGTGTTATTCACTGTGAATTTCTTATGTAAGGTTCAATCTGCCAACAAGAAATATTATTTGAGTGTTATATGTTGTTTCAGTGAAGCGTGATGTTTCAAGAAACTGAAATAATGGACTCTTTTCGAAATTCACTTTTTCGCACAGTATTACATCATAAAAAATCTATTTATATTAATATGTAAATGCAATATCTATTTATCTGATTTACTTTCGTCAACTTTTGACTATGCTTTAAATAAAAAAAATCTGCTTAATGGTTATGATTCTGAGTTAATTTAAGATGTTCAACCTGAATTGAAGAAAGCTTTAAAGGTATTCCAAGAATGGACTTCCATCTGCATGTCGGCAATTCTGGAATCACCAAAGTCTTCATCAGAAATTATGTACAGTGTCGCTGGTTCCTGAAAGCCAGCTCGAACAAACTTTGTAGCATCAAGACTGGCATTTTTTACTAGTTCCTTTCGATATAAAATCGGGCTTAGATGCAGGGGCATAGATTCGACTAGATGCTAGGGCTCTCGTGGTCTTTATGAGTTATCTATTTATAGATGTCATCATCAACCCGATGTTATATTAGAAGCGACCAAAGGATCAGCTGCAAGGTGGTTTTAGCGTGGTAAGCTCTGAGGAATTTCTTATGGCCCGCATCAGTCCCACATAACCTAAACAGGTCGATTGAAGAACATGTCTCTCTACTCTCACCTCGATAAAGTATTTCTTTATACTGCGTTAGGCAAAGTCACAAGAAATAACCTTACACATATCAACGTATAGGTTATATAATCTTAAAAGAATTCTAGGAGATGCCCACAAATTAAGAGAATTTCCACTTCCTAAGACTCTAGTCCAAATGGGAATTATCCATTTTTACCCATAATGCACTATTGGTAGTCAATCCCCAACCAAATTGTCACCATTTCATAAAACTTATTTTACCTCTCTTTTTATAATATATTATTTGAAAGTGATTTATTTTATATATAAATATTCATATTTGTTCCCCATGTTGCTCTTATACAGTTACTATTGTCTAGTGACAAAATAACGGTACATTCGTCAAAAGCATAAATATATATTAATAAAATAATCTCTATTTTCCTTGGTTATGCTATAACTTGAGAATGACTTTATCAATAAGTTTTGATGCACTAACAAGTGGTAAACATGGTTAGGCAGAGTCATTAAGGTAGTCAATTTTTTAATTTAATTTGAATATGTTTCTTCAAAATGCCACCAATTAGACGTTAGGTTGGAGAACTCGCAACGCTGTAAGTTACAGGTATATCAATATAAAGCAAGTCAAACTGACTAGCAAAATGGAGCTGAAAAGAATCGATGGATTCAAAATAAACAATGTAGAAATTTTGCGTTTAATCTTCATCAAGTTGCGGCAATTATGTCAACCATTATAACGCGGCAATCGATTACAATTCACAGCAAATCCTTGCTATAAATATATATACCAAAATATAAATATACCAATGTATACCAATAAACATTGTCCACTTTGTATCGCATTTAAGTTTAAAAGACTAAAAGAGAGTTTAAAAGTTAAAACTGATCTCCTAGCACAATAGCATAACCATTAATTTATTTTAAGCTATGAGTGTTAGAATTCCAACATTAGAACCATCATGTTTATTTGTGTCCATTTCTCCAAATATTTTCTGAGTGATTTCCTCCATTCATCAATTTTGCGATCAGTTTGCTGCAAAAACTTTGGCTATCGCAGAATTCCTTGAATATTGGACTATTCACACTATTCAATGACTATTAGATTATTCAATGACAAATTGAGTGCTAAATAAGTTGTTGGTTGGCAATACCTAAAGCAAGTCAAGTACAATTCCATTTTGCGATCGAATCGTTGCCAAAATCAATGTTATTAAAAACGTTTTTCCAGTTACACCAGTCTATGTAGTTGCTATTTTAAAAGGGGGCCCTTTCCTTTAACAGTTTCTCTCAATGCCTCGGAATCGTATTAGGTTTCGTGTCTCAGTCTTTGAAGTGCGTTGTGAGCATATCTAAGTGGGCATTAGACACTGTCGTTCTTCTCATTCATGTCATTCACTTCCTTAGATCAAAGAATAGAAAACCTACAACATTATTCACTTACGTACCAGAAAACAAATCTAAAAATATTGTACATCAAAAGGCATTACAATAAACACTATGATTTTGAAACGTCTGTTGGATCAGTTAGTAAATAAATAAAATCATTGGCATAAATACGCTGTGTCTAAAGAAGATTCAAGTTAAATTTGATTATTTTAAAGGTTTTTTTTTCTATCTATTATTTCACAATTTTTCTACCACATCAGTATTGTTTCAGAAATAAGACACTGATTAAATTTTGAAACGCCTGTTGAGTCAGTTAGTAAATAAATAAAATCATTGGCATAAATACGCTGTGTCTAAAGAAGATTCAAGTTAAATTTGATTATTTTAAAGGTTTTTTTTTCTATCTAGTATTTCACAATTTTTCTACCACATCAGTATTGTTTCAGAAATAAGATACTGATTAAATTAACAATAATGATATCAAGCTGAGAATAACTATTTCACTTAAAATTAAATTAGGGGATCATTTGCCGGATTGCAGAGATATACTTATTGCTTGGATGCTGTAATATACATTTCTATTTAATTTTGACTTTCCCAAAACACACCCCCAAAATCTGCCCATATCCATCGCCTTTTGAAAAAAATACACGTGTTTTGCGGTTATTTAAAGGTCAAATTATTTTTAGGTATATTCACAAGAACGGAAGTGCTGATCAGTCAGGCCATATGGTATCGATCGGAACAAATAATAAGATGATAAATACAGTTGGCGACCCAGAATTTCCTAATTACGAAAGTAAGTTCCTTGATAGTATCTTGCGCAATGCATTGGTATTATTCTAATTGCAGAATTATTCAATATCATATTATAGGCAAAAATATTTTGTGAATCGATAAAATAAAAAAGTTGATATTTCTCATAAAATCATTTTTCACCATATATCAGTGTCAGAATACTTTATTAACAAAATTTTTTTAGTTGTTTGAACAATTACATTGTATACATTTGGGAAGATGAGATTCTACTATCTCAATATATAACCAGTGAAGTAAATGAGCGAATAATACACATTGAAAACAAATAGAAAGAGGATGAAGTTAAGAAATGAAGTAATGAATAATAGTGAGAACACATAATTAGAGAGAATATATAAAAATATAAGAGAATATAGAACGTATAAAAGTAAATATTATAAGATAGAGAAACAAGTTAGTATAAAATCAATTAAGTGTTAAGTAATTTAGAATGAAATTTGAAAAAAAATCAAATAGCATAAGAAATATTGGTATTATATATTTATAACAAATAATGCAATCAATTCAATATCGTTGGAAAGAAGTGTTAAACGATTAGCTTTACAATAACTAAACAGATATATTAGAGATAGTAATAACAAATCGTAATCATATAATATTACCTGTCGCCATAACGTAGAATTCTCTTTCAGTTTCGCTTTTGCTTTTAATCAAAAACTTCATTGTATAGAGGTAGAGTAAACCAAATGCTAGTTGTAGTCCTGATGTTAGTAGATGGGCCAAGAAGGCGGCACCGCATACCAACCATCCCCATCCACCTAAAATAAAAATTATGAAAAATGTACGAAGGTTTTAAAATTATTATTATGATTATTTTATTCTACGCTGGCCTATATGCATATATATTTCATAAAGTAAAATATTTATTTTTTATATCTAGAGTATCCTTTTTACCAACTTGGGATTGAACTGGACGTACTGTTTGACGTGTCCACCAAACTACGGTCCTCGGTACCTGCTAGCGAGTGACCAACTTGGATATCATTACCGAATACATCCGGTCTTCTTCAACCTGGTTACTGGAGTGACTATAATCATTTTCCTTGTCAGATTTTGCAGGCTCACCTAAGATAATCACAAACGTTAAACAATCACAAACATTTACGACCATACTCCAGCAGTATACGAACTCACGAACAGCAAGAGAAACGTTTTATCGCTTTTACCATTGCGCCAACCAAGCTAAAATATTTATTGGATATTGTTAACGATATAGATTAATTTTGGGTACTCGCATGTATTTTGATTAGCGCTAGCTATCGGTGATAATGTGAAGTATCCATATAAACCATTGTCAAACACCCTAACATTACTACTAAATTCGGTAGTTTAGATATTTCTCTGCATAAAATAAAAATTTAGTATTCAGTATCCATTTAATATTTAAGGTATACAGACGATTATCACGAAATGACTACACTCATGACATTTGTTGTTCGTGGAAGAAATCGAAGCTATCGAGGCTAATCAAACACTTTTAAAAATTTATGGGCTTGTGTTGCATTATATTCCAATAGCCGATTTTGCTTCCAATATTAATTTGTTGATGTTATTGATAAAGTACAGAAGGGTCAAAAAATTTTGAACACAATGAATTGCAACACTTATTGGGTGAAAACTCAGCTCAAAATTGATGAATGAACTCTTTCCATTGAACTGTTTACTTGCGATCCAATAGGTATCTCGGTAAGATCCAAAAGGTGTCAAAATGGCATGAATGGCAATATCACATGAATTGACTGAAGATATTATTTCGAACCGTTTCGATACCGCGTGCAGGTTAGTCCAGGAGAATTAAATACAACGACAGTGCAGTGGTATATTCATGATGATAAAGTCTTGCTGTGCATATGGTGCGAGTCGCAAGCCGAATGAAATTGTTGCTGTAGCTGTTTACCGATATCAATTGAGCAAATTGGAAGACATAGTGGTGCAAAAAAAAACATAAAGGTGATTAAAAGATGAAATATTTTCTGAATAATTTTTTCTGAATTCTGAATAAGTGCAAAAATGGCTCGATGATTGTATCTTTGCCAAACAAACACCGTTATTTTGCCAAGTTATTAGAAATATGGGATTATTTTTTGAAAACGGCAAAAACATTTTGATTAATTTTATATAATAACTAAATGAAATATAAAATGCATCAACACTGATGGAAAAGTTATATATTCATTGATTGAATGTAATTGGAAAGAACCAGTTGATCGTAGATTGAAGCTTCTTTTGTATCCTTAGGTTTTACCACTACAGAAGGTCGTTATTGATTAAAATAAGGCCTTTGAGTCAAATATTATTGAAAGAAGAACGGTTGTTACACAAATAAAAATAAGAGATATTTCCGACATGATAAAACTAAACCACTATCTGTTGTAAACCCTACCAAAATTTACATAAAAATGCTTAAATAAGGTTTTATTTCTATATGTGGTATTCATTGAACATTTTTTGTCATCTTGTTAATTTTTAATAATTGTAGGTGATTTATGAAATTACAGATTAATATAGGACAATACGAATAATAAATACTAAGTACCACTAGATAACTACAGTTGATAAAACTCGGTTATTTTATTTGCCTGTCAAAATTGAAATTGTGTCCCATTATAATCACCATCAGTATAATTGAAAAACAAATTACGCTATGGAAATTTTTGGAAGTTAATCCATCAATCTGGAGCCTATAATTAAATTGCGGATCGAGTTGGTTACTTTAATTGTGCAAGTCAAAATGAAATCATAAAATAAAAGATGTACATTTTCTCAAATTTGGCATTTAAATTATTTTTTATAATTCATATAAACTATATTAGATTAATTTATTTGTATTTGGTTAATTTAGATTTTTTTGTCGGCTTAATTGGCGTAATGTTGCCACTGTTTCGATAGTTGAGAGTTCAAATTCTGCTGGGGAATGGTCGTAAATTTATGTTTGTAATTGTCCAAAAGGCAAGAGTTGACAATCAGACAAGGAAAATGATCCTAGACACGACAATAACCAAACTGGGTAAGATCGCATATCTTCTGGGATAATTCCTGAGTTGGTCACTCGCTAGTTGGCAAACAAGAGAACAGACTGGGAAGGATTTGCTGAAGAATTGAACAAACGAATTCAACTAAATGTATCCCTCAAGACAACTGAACAATTAAATCACGCCGAAAGAGTTAACCAAAGTTATTAAAACTGACATTAACCCCAGGAAGTCACCAGGCTACGATTTAATAACATGAGAATTACTGCAAAAACTACCAATAAAGGGAATTATAAAACTCACCAACTTGATCAATACAGCATTTAGATTAGAACATGTCCCAGACATTTGGAAGATGGCGGAAATTATAAAGATCCCAAAATCTGGGAAGACACCAAACGAAATAAAATCCTATAGACCTATATCACTGCTGCCAATAATATCTAAGGTTTTTGAAAAACTCCTGTTGAAAAGGATAAAACCGATCGTAGAGAGAAAAAACCTCATACCAACACACCAGTTTGGGTTTATTAAAAAACACTCAACAGTTGATCAGGTCCACAGAATAAGAGATGTTACTGAAAAAGCCTACGAGAATCAAAAATTATGCTCAGCTATATTCTTAGATGTAGCACAAGCCCTCAATAAGGTTTGGCATGAAGGCCTTGTTTATAAACTACAGAAAATGCTACCAAAACAACACACCGAACTACTAAAATCATACATTACAACCAGAATATTTAGAGTCAAGCAAGAAGAAGCTTACTCCACAATAAAAGAAGTAAAAGCAGGTGTACCACAAGGGAGTGTACTGGGACCAAGGCTTTATCTACTTTACACTTGTGATATACCACAACTGGAAAATATCACGATGGCTACATTTGCTGATGATACTGCGATTATAGTAGTCGGAGACAATAGTGAAGAAGACTCACGCAAATTACAACAGGTGTGTGACAATGTAATGAATTGGACACAAGGTTGGAAAATAATAATTAATGAAAGTAAATCTGTACAAGTTAAGTTCACCTATAACAGACCGTATAAGCACCAATAACATTAAATAACACTATCATTCCATGTAGCAACAACGCTAAATATCTCGGAATTAATCTCGATACTTCGCTGGAAGGAACATATAAAGAAGAAAAGAAAAGATCTGGAATTGAAATATAGGAAAATGTACTGGCTAATTGGAAGAAAATCACAATTATCAATACATAATAAATTGCTGTTATACAAGCAAATATTGAAACCTATATGGACATACGGAGTTCAATTATGGGGATGTTCTTCAAAGAGTAACATTAACAAAATACAAATTTTTCAGAACAAAGTCCTGAGAGGTATTGTGGGTGTACCAAAAGACTATAGGATTGACTACCTACATCGAAACCTTCAGTCAGATACCCACAGTCAGTCAAGAAATCAAGAGAATTGCAAGGGGGCATGAGGAAAGACTCCATTCTTATACTAATATTGAAATATTGCAACTTTTGGATACAACCAGAAAAGGACATAGACTCAAAAGAATCAAACCATCTGATCTTGTGTAGTGTTGTGTAGTGAGGTGCTTATATTAAAAAATTTAGCAGTGACATGTATAAACATTATCTCACCAGAGACTGAGTTAGGGCCGATGGGTCCTCCTTTATTTATTTAAGTTAGCTTAAAGAAAAATTGTAGGTTAGACGGAAACAACTAGTAACAATGTATTAATTAAGTAATAAAAAAAACTCGCTAGTTGGCAGGCTTAATGCCAAGGATCGTGGTTCGGAGCCCACGTTAAATAATAGGTCCAGTTCAGACAAACTCTAGTTGGTAAAATGGAGATTGTAGAATATAACCAAAAAAATGTATTTATAAGGTAAATAAATAAATAAATAAAACATAGATAATAAAAAATGCAGGTTATTAATTTATTAATTATATATATTCGCTAATAGCTGATTAATATATAATAATTTGCTTAAAGTTGTTTGCCGGTGGGCTAATAAAAAGAAATATTTAACCCTCTCATTTAATTATTTTTTAAGTAAGTTGATTAAAACAAAATATAAAGAATTAGTGTACGGACATTGTCAGTGGAATAATGCAACCATATTTATAAGGAGCGGTGGTATACTGTAGAAAATACTCCTACTACAGCAGCGGAATTTAAGAGCCAATCCAAGTTAAAAGCCAGCTTCAGTTTATTGATCAAAGTGTATATTGTTTTATAGAACACGAAAAGAGGACTTTAACTTTATTTAAAAGCAAATACCTGAATAGTAATACTAAATTTAAAGCAGTTAAATTTATAAATAAAAAAAGTAGCAACTAATATAAAACCTGTTTATTTTGCAACCTTATAATTTGTTGAACGCTTTTTTAAAACAGTTTTATTGCCCATAAAATTAACGATAATCGTCATCGAGAACCCCTGCCCCCTCACGGTACTCGCGGGAACAAAAGTTATTCGGCAAAAATAATTACAAATTTCGTCCGTTCAGGAAAATTAAAGTTTTGTCCCCTTTTTCGTCGGTCCCAAATGATTCGAAATTATCTGAATGTTTTTATGTAATAATGACCGTAAAAACTTTTATCGCCTTATAAACTTTCTATTTGTTTTGTAATCATTTTATTGAACAATTTCCAGATAAGCGAAAAGCCCGGATTATTACGAAATAGATTATTTGGCGTTGGGGTATTCGGTATTGTCCCAGATAAAATATTATTTTTTGTATATGCGACGGCGCTATACAAAAGGTGCTCTTGTGAAGAAAGAAAGGGTCCCGATTTATATTCTATGACGTTTTTTTGTTGTTTATATCGTTGAAATTCGTGCTCGATGTATATATGGTTTTATTGTATTCTCTTATTTTGACAATTGTGACTGATTCATAATGTCATGTAATCATACGTCAGCTTTTTTATTATTGGAACAACAAATATTATATTCAGTAGCCTTTAATAAGATCATATATTATCTTACGTTTTATTTAAGTCTTTTAATTTAGTCGATAAATCAATAGGGGTTAATACATCAGACTGTTTGATGATTATGTTAGTTGAATGCTTGGATTTCAGATAGTTCTGTATATAAAGGATTACAATGTTCTATCAATAAAATAAATTAGAATGCGATTTTTATTAGATTGACAATATCTACGATTTATTGCCCACCTTAACATAAAAAAGGCAGAAGACTTTCAAGCTTTCTTTAGTACGCCAGGTAATAGATTTATAGCCGGAATAGATTACAATACAAAACATTTAATGTGGGGTTCAAGAATAATAACCTCAAATGCTAGAGAGCTGATAAAAGCGATGAAGACAGATAATTCACAACATATCTCTACAGGCGAACTAACATATTGGCTATCAGAGAGAAATAAAAAACCCGATACTATAGATTTCTGAATTACAAAAAATATTGATACAAAAAAGTATCGGGCAGAATCATGTTTCGATCTGTCTTCTGATCATTCATAAAAAATTCCATCAAAGATAAACTCCCTTCTCAGTGCAAAAATAGACCTAACTGGTCACTATTTAGAGAAAACTTAGACCGAAACATCTCTCTAAACTTACCGTTAGAAATTGAAAATGATATAGAAATAGCAGCAATAAACACGACTCACGACGAGTGAAACATTTCCAAGAGAAAACACACCTATATCATGTACAATTCAGAAAAAGATAGCAGAAAAAATTAAGTTATGACGAAATTGGCAACAGCTAAGAACTGAAGGGAATAAAAGAACATTTAACAAGACAATAAAAGAACTGAAAGAGCTGATCTAAAATGAACAATACCAAGCATTCAAGAATACTTAGAAAATTTGACACCAACTGAGGCTACATACTATTCGTTGTGGAAAGCAACAAAAAAGCTTAAGAGATCCCATCAGTATAACCCACCTATTAAAACAAATGAGAATCATTGGGCTAGAAGCAATAAAGAAAAGGCCAATTTTCGCCAAACATTTAAAAAGTGTTTTTAAACCTTTCCAGTCTGAGCTACATAAAGATGAGGAAAATAAAATGACTAGCTTTCTAAATTCACCATTTCAAATGGACTTGCCCCATGAAAAACTAACGGTTAAAAAAGAACATAAATCAGAGAGATTAATATTAGTTAAAAAGCTCCTGGTTATGATTTAATTACCGGTAAAATTTTACAAGAACTATCTGAAAAGTGTATAAAAACATTTATATTTTATACTATGCTACGAATTAATTTCCTTCCTAGCATCTGGAAAGTAGCTAAAATATTAATGATTCTTAAATCAAATAACATATCAGAAGATGTCACCTCCTACTGGCCTATAAGTTTATTACCGATAATCTGGAAAGTTTTTGAGATACCATACATAAAGAAGCTAAATTATATAATAAAAAAAGAAAAAATATTCCAGAACACCAGTTTGTGTTTCGCAATAAGTATGGAACTATAGAACAAATGCATAGATTTGTAAACAAAATAAACATTAGGTCCATATTGGTCCTATGCCAAAAGATATAGTTCGGTAGCTTTCCTAGACATATCTCAGGTTTTTGACAAAGTATGGCACACGGGCTTGCTTCTTCCTCATCCGGACTACCAGTTACTAAAATCGTATCTCACTGATTTTACTGTAAAACAAGGCGATGAGGTTGGTCTGTTTTTTAATAGATAAGAATCCTTAGTATCGTTTCGTATCGTCAATGAACCAGTCGCCTCTTCTTTACGTAAAATAAAACAGTTTATAAAGTAAATTAATACTTTTTCTATGTTTAATTCATTTTATAACTTATATACAAATCTTGGACATTTTGTTCTTAAAACGATTGAGTTTTATTATTAAAATAGATCGGTTTCAGCAATACCACTTTTTCATTTATCTGTTATCAGGTTTATGAGATTTACAAAACGTCTGTAACAATTGGGAGCCATACATTGTTAACAATTTATTATTTTTATCGATCTTTTACTTTGCTTGAATATGTTCAAACAGCGCTCTGAATCGTTCACATATTTTTTTGTGTACATATAAACCTTATTTTATTTAATGTCGATTTTTAGTAATTAGGTAACAGTTGATTTCTTGACTGAGTAGATTTTCTATAATGATATTTAAAGTTATTTCACTAAAACCATTGCTGAACTGTTAATTTTTTTTAGTCACAACTATTTAAAAGTTGTAGTTTTGATATTAATGAGAAAGAATGGACCAAAAACGAACTAAAAACTCGCAGAAATGAATTAAGAAGAATGTAAATTTAAGACTTATAGGACGAATATGTAGAACAAACTCTCAAATAACTTGTAGATAGATTAGCAGTTGATAAATAATATGTTTCCAGATGTAATCCATCCAGATGAGCGTCATCTACATCGGTACTGAAGCGGAATAATCATGGAAAGAAACTGTTGCTGCAGCTGTCTACCGACGTCCGTTGAACGAATTGAATGATCTATTGTCACAAAAAATACTAGAAATAGCGAGTACATGCAAAGTCACCATTTTCTGCAAGAAATTATTAGAATGTTAATACTACATTATATACTTTTATAGACATATGTTCACATATAATTATCAAACACTATCACGAATAAATAAACTCTGTAATATAACATTTATAAGTTGTAATTCTCCTATAAATTGTTTGCAGTATTGTCCCCTTTAATTTATCTGAGGTAATAAAACCGAATGATCAAATTAAACACTGTTTTTACTATTGTATCGTAAAAATCAAATATAAACGGACTCTATCTAGCAACGAGTGGAATGCCGCACTCTGGAAAACCCAATAAAAACGAGATTGTCCAGAAAGGAAAAACGAAATTAAAACAACCCCTATTTGCATCTCGAGCTAATATCGTAAATTTCTTTTCCCGTTTTAAGACATTCGAGAGTTAATGTACAAAAACTAAATATATTCCTAACGTGAGTTTTTCGTAAGTGTCAAGCGCAAGCGGTTCCAAGAACTAATTTACTACATTGCTGTAATTAAAACTTGTTGGACTTTTTAGTTGAAAAGTGTTTTTGAAAAGTTTTCTGAAAGCATATCGTAGAAAGTATTTATCTCGGCAGAAACTATTTATTGAAATAATATCAGCGGATGGAGTTATTTACGGAAATATCAGAAGGAATTTCGAGTTGAAACGACAAATAAATTTCAGGAACTTGAACTGCTTAATGATGCATATATTGAAGTAATAGAAAAGCAAATATCCAAAACAATTGTGGACTTAAAGTTACATTGAAGAATGTGCACAGTGCAGAAAGTTTAATATAAAACACAAACTTAGATATCTCGGGAAGAACGATAACGCGCAAAACTCGTGAATTTCAAAAATACTGCAAATTAAATGGAGACAGTAAGCAGACTGAAGTTATAAAGATAAACCTAGTGAAATGGTGTGGCCACTACAAATCATTGCATCGAAACGTGAATATCGGATAACATTCAAAATAAACATAGTGTAGCGACCTTGAGGCATGTCGAATTTTACATCGTGGAATAACGGTCTACAAAATACCCAGAAATATAATCCCAGATGTCGAACACGGGCGGGGTGCCCGCAGCGCCAACTAGAACCCGACAACGAATAGCTGGCGGCAACCCCGAGACGTTTATCTGGAATGTTATTGAAGGGTATTTCGGTCATTCAGTGCTCAACCCTCGTTTGGTTTAGACGTGCCACCATCGATTGCCCAAGCCTCGTCACGAGGTAACTCCGCTGCCATCCGTTTTATCATTTGTATTTTTCACATTTTTTATATAGCCAATAAATAACGGTCACATAATGTAAACACCATTACACACACCCATTTACACTAAAATAGAAATATGGGGAATATGAATAGAACTCATCAATCAAGACCTCCACAGTTTTTGAATCCAACTCCGCCAATGGTTGATGCTTCAAAAATAGATGAATACGAACAGTTGTGATATTATTAAACTATGGAAAGACCGGTCAAGTGACTGTAAAACGATATATATTGATATCGAACGCTTATTTTGCCAATATATCTTCGCTTTTATTCGGTACTGCTACAGTTTAAGGCACATTACATTCGATGAAAACGCGACAATTAGTACACAATTGAGGAACAAATCTAGAAATACATATGTAATACAGAATTAGAGGCAAACGAATTCATCACAGAGATCCGTTACGTAATAGATCTTTTGGATGGAAAACACAGAGAGCACATTTATTTAATTAACAAAACCAGGATAATAGAATGTTATTTGAATGAATTGTAAAGACATATTATTTCAAGTTTCCAAACATCCTCGCGGTACTGATAAAACCATTGAGATGGAATTTTATCTAGGGCTAAAGAGAAATCAAAGTTCAATAAAAAGAAGGTCTCAATTTCTAAAAGCTTATTTAAGCAAATATTATATTATCCCATACAGTGGCACTGTGATGCGTTTTGCATTAACATCACACTACACTAGGTCAAAAGGTTTGGTACTCTTGAGTTACCTTGTCAGATCCGCATCGTCGATATCATTTTCTGGATTGTCTTCAAGACTTTCTTGTGAAACCGTTGAATTTTTTTCCTGAAATTTTTGTACTAAATTCTTCTTGCCATAACTTCATATCTGGATGTCATAAATCCATAAATCCGCGCTTAAAGTCACATGTTCGCAGGGCAGAATTTCAAATTTAATATCCAATTCTATTTTTTGTCTTTCGCATGAGCTTTCCAGTGTAGCTTTGTGGTCAATATCATTCTGAAATATTTCGCATATTCATCATATGACACTTGAATGTTATTTATTTTTATTTTATTCTTTATTGTTTTTATTATTTTATTCTACTGGGAATACGTGGAGTTCTTTTATTTGTGAGGTTGACTAATATCAAAGAATCAAAGAAAGAATAATCCTTGCAAAAAGCGCGATCTGTGTCGTATTGGTTAATATGTGAACTATATGGAATATACGAGTACATCTGCATGACATCTTTGTTTAATTTAGTTTTATCTGATTTAGACCATTAAATAATAAACATGTATTTTTATACGTTTATAATATATAAGTTGCAATATGCATTGCAAAGGATTATTGAATAAATGGTAATATATTTTAAAATGAATGTGTCAGTTATGCTGTGCAACCATTTTACAATTTTAGTTTTAATAACTGATATAATATTTTCTTTAATTAAATCTAAGTTTGCTAGATCTCTGCCAATTAAATTCGACATGAATTATTTTTATGATAAGCCCTCGTTGGTAAAAAGGAGAATTTAAAATATTAAAAAAATAATAATAATAAAAACCTCAGAGTTCTGCTTATTCATAAAATTCATTGGTAAAATTCTTAAGTAGATAATTACACTGTGAATTAAAGTAGCAATTCAATTTTTATGAAAGCTATTTTTCCGGCTTTAAATTCAAACATTTTATTTGTCATCATAAATGATGAACAATACTTAAAATAACATCGTAAAATTTTCATAAAAAAATATTTGGATTTACAAAAAATCTCTCAAAATTCCTAGTCAACATATGAGAGAATGATGAAATTATGTCATAATTTTACCTTCTGGATAATAATGTTGCTTGATAGTAGCAGTATCTACGTCTCTACGCCTGAGGGCCGGGATATTTCGATGTAATGAATGCAGTTCTCTATCACAGATAACAGGAAAAGAATCTTCATCTTCTGGCGGTCTAGGAACAGGTGTACCTCTATCTAAAAATAAAAATATACTTATTAAATAAATATAATAAATTATCAAAAAACAAGTCATTATACAATTGGATTCCTATGAACGTTTAACATTTTTAGCATTTTATTATACATGTAATATTTTATATGCCATCATATCCATGATATTACATCAATATACGAAATTCTTTTTGGGCACACCACTAAACTTTAACTAAAACCACAATAAACTCGTGAAAGAATCAATGAGGACTTACTTTGTATTAATAATAGAAAAATATGTCATGAAATATAATACAATATTTTACAAAGATAAATCCCACCATAACTTGATGTTATTTTGATACATGTGTTGGTTAAAACGACACTATTTATTTTAAAAGTAAAACATAAAGTGGATTATATCAGATACAAGAGATACAGTTTCAAAGTATTTAATTTAGTTTATATTCATTTATATTTATGACTATAAAGGGAATTTTAATTAATCACAATATTTTTGTCACCTTTTTTTTATCACCCACTGATTATCAATAGTATCAGAATATAGTTCTCGTTATATAAGTAGTAGTATGAAATAGAGCCTATTAATTAATAAGTTAATTAATAGGCTCTATTTCGTCTAATTAACTAAAAAGTTATATATTATAAGTTATATGTTATTATATTTCATATAATTAATTAATAAGTTAACATGTAATTAATTAATAAGTAATCACGAAAACTCACGAATAGAAAAATCCGATTTTATATTTAAAATTATAACTTGCATCTATATAGGCATTCAGACAACAGACAGATTAGCAGAGGTTTGATCCCATTATTGAGCGGCGATTCCTAATGGAGATGTTGAATGAGGAGCTAGATTGTGAAATACATTAAACTGTCTTCTTTTTATCTGAATTGGACTACTTAACGGATGCTAAGAACCATGGTCCTGGCTACTAAGCTTTCCGATTGGCGACTAACCTAATTTGGAGATCATCCCAGAAGACATCCGGTCTTACCCAGCCTGGTTACTGGTGTGACTGGAATCATTGACATCCTTGTCGAATTTTGCACTCTTGCCTTATGGACAATCACAAACATACATTTACGACCATGCCCCAGTAGGATCCGAACCCGCGATTATCGCAATAGTAGGGGCTGCACTGACGCCTTCATCACTGCGCCAACCCAGCCTGCTTATTTTAGTTTAGTAATGTATTTTTAAAAACCCACTTGAACTGAAGCTTGGTATATATTATATATAGCTTTGTTAGCATAGTTGTTAAAAGACCAGAGCGGTCATTTTATTTATGTCATTTTATTATATTTTACAAAAGTTATATCGATATTATCAAGAAAAAAGAAAAATATTGATATATTGGGCTAGAATATATTGTTGATCTCTAAATATTAAAAAGTAGCGATTATTGTCATAATCGGTTAAAAGGTTTTTAAAATGTCTAAGAAATATCTTTAATTGTTCTTGAAAAAATATCGACAAATATCGATATATCGGTTAAAAAAATATCGGTATATTGATATATCTTTTTTTTTTTGGGATCGCCAGTTCGAATGCTGCATGAAAAGTATAAACATTCTTGTCATGACAGTAACGAGGTTGGGTAAGCACTAATGTCTTCTGGGATGTTCATCATGCATTCCAATTGGCAGACTAAAATATAATATATAAAAATATACAGCAGTTACAAAATGATATTCTAACTAATTTTTAATAATTCTAAATAATTTTCTAATTTAAAAACAACTTGTTATGATTTTTTTTTCTTTAAGATCGGAATCAAAATACCTCTAAAATTTATTACCCAGAACAATTTATTAAGTTGACAGTTTTCGTGAAAACCGCCGGAAAAAAATCGATACTGAAGAATTTTCCCTTTTCATCCGGGCGCCTCTTTCAATTACGCCACCATTTTCCCGACCTACAATATCCATAAATAATGTCCGATGGGGGTCCTTTTTTTAATTTGCCGAACGATGCAATTACCTTGGCCCCCCTTTTTAGGTCTCGGGGCCACGTTCGTTTTTAAGCCCGGCCCGAATTAGAATTTTGGCCGAAAGAATTTTCATTTTCGGTATCCAACTGCCCGCGCCCGCCGGCTGCCGAGATTTGTTTTTATTGCACCGGCAAAAGAAAACGGCGGGAGGCGGATTGTGGATTCTTGGGATTATCGGGAAGGATTTTTATTTTAACGACTTATTTTTCTGGTTTTATACATTATATTTTTATAACTAACAATGAGTTGACGAGAAAATGTATCAATTATTACATTATGTGCCTACATGTACTCTTTTTTTACTTTTCCGTTCTACGCCATGGCAGTCTCTTTTTTATGTTGATGAGAAAGAACGGCTTTAAGTATCAGAAAAGCTAAAAGAAGAATATATGTAGAATAGAAAATACATGTAGTAGATGTGTTAAATAAGGTTTTTGTTTATTTTTATTTAGTTATTACAATGCTTATTACGTACATATTTTATTTTAAAACGTTTTTTGTTGTGTTAAATATCTAAGTTATCAACAAAAATAAGTTGAAATTCTCCTATAAATTGTCTGCAGTATTGTTCTCTTTAATTTATCTGAGGTAATAAAACCGGATGATCAAATTAAACACTGTCTTTACTATTGTACCGTAAAAATAAACGATATCATATCGAATAAACGCAAATATAAGCGGAAATTAAACTGCCTGGATGTATTGTTTTTTTATATCTCTGTTCCATGCCACAGCAGTCTATTTCAAAACAATAAGCCACTCTGATGTCCATCTTACGGATTGACTGCATTATACCGACTTGTACTAAATTCGTTTTGGAGAAGTTAAGTCACGATAGGTTTTGACCATTTTTCCTGTTTCTGAACAACAAGCCATTTGTTGTTCATCGTTTAAACTATTTATTATTGTATTGTTTTGGCGCAGTTCTCATAGCTCTATATGAGTCTGTTGCTGAGGCAGGGAATATCGGGGGCTTGTACCTCGATAACCCTCCAAGTGGCCAAAAGCCGCGCCCCGGGCCCTCGTGCCGTGTTATGTCCGGAAAGGTAGCAAAGTAATACAGTCTAGTCTCCATATATCTACTGATGGTGTCTACAGTGCAATGTACTTGTTCAATTGTTCCATGATTGTCTCGGAATCCAAATTTGTGACCGGGGATTATGTTATTTAGGTGCTCCTTCACTCTGTTCAGGACGATTTTTTCCATTATTTGTATAATTATTGTAGCATTTTACCATTATTTTACCAATTACTGGTAGGATTCTTAAGCTTATAGGTATATACGAGTCTTATACTGTGGTAATTTGCCTGGTGGCCATTACGATTTGAGCGATTTTCCATTGTCCTGGATTCCATTCGAGTTTAAAGCAGGCATTGAATATTTTGACTAGGCTCACGATTTTCTTATGTCGTAGATGTTTCAAGAAAGTTGTACCGACAAGATCGCAGCCTAGTACTTTTCCTTCCATAAGAGTTCCTATTTCTGCTATGGTAGGTGCATTTGCAGAGGTGATTTAAGGTATTCTTTTATCGCAGCTGTCTATTCCTGTCAGACTCCGAGAAAGGTTGAAATAACAGAGTAAACTATATTCGAGTGGGGGTCAGTTACTGTCACCATAGTACTTATATTGAGTATAACTGGGGTATGGCCCGAACTTAAATCAACACATGTTTACATTTTTGTGAAGTAACTTTTATTTTTGTGATAAAACATAAATTAACTTTTATATGTAATAAAAATCCTAGAAGTTCAGGAATCTTCCTGTCAGTTGGTTAGTAAGTAGTTTAGCTATTTGAGCTATTTTCAATTACTATTGGTAATACTTGTCTTCTTTTTGGATGAATGTTAATGTGTGTATGCTTGGAGTTTCATTCGCCGCCACAGATAAATCTGGGAGCATTTTAACAAAGAAGCGTTCAAAGTATCTCAATGGATGGTTCGTTGATTGCACGGTGTAATTTTTAAAAGCAATATGAAATTTAGATGAAATCTTATTTCAGATATTAGGGCTATGCCTTACAGTTCTGTTTGGAGGAAGGTTTATAATTCTTGATTCGTTTTTGATGGCATGAAGCAAATCATGTCGAAAATGCAATTTTGTGTTTCCGTGTTATTATTTCGTATAGAATAAGAACTCAATAATATAAAATGGAAAACTGTTATTTTCTATAGAAAAATGTCAAAACTATCGAATTTAATATCGAACCATTAAGTTAGGTTATTTAACTGTTGTTAAACCATTGATACTTTACATCTATATTTTTAAAGAAAATTCATTTTTATGTAAGATATATATTAAATGTTACTGTAACCACTTGAGGTAAATTTAGAATTAAAGGGCTTGAGAGAAGAGAAAACGAGGGAAAGAGAAACTCTTATTATAGTTTACCTTACAACAAGATGAAGAACACGCCAAACTACATTCGATATATTCATTCAATTATTCTATATTCAATATATTCAGAGTTCTATCAAGTAGTGTCAAGAGTCCACTTTCGTATTTTCTGCATACTGCAGCTCTACTTATCACAAAAATCGCTATTGTGGTTAAATAAACAGATGATACGACAGTCTTAGCATCTTACAACTTACAAAGACCTAAACAGTAAGTCAGTATAGCTATCAACTCCCCTAGTCGGAGGGTACTAAATATCTTGATATGCATCCATATAAACCAAATATATTGGATCCAAATCGGGGTTATCCTAAGATAGCAAGGTAGTCCATACGGTCCCACGGAATCCAACTATATGGTATTATTAGCAAATCTAATACAATAATCACCTAAAACAAATTTCTAATACAAAGTGTCGTGTGATATTGTCTATGCTCTACACTCAGTGTGCGATTAAGATTACTTGATGCTTAGTGAATTTAAAATATACGGATATTCAAACAGTCTTATCACATGAGAGTCTAGCATATGAAAGCTAATAATATTTTTAGTGCTCTTTATGAAAACTCCCAAGACAAGATACCCTAAGTAATTGCTTAATTTGCTTATATGCTAACAACTAAATGTGCGTGACAACATTGAATAACATCGGATCTGTTTAATGGTCAGATATGGATTTTAGAATAAGATATCTTAAACAGATTACTTGCAGAAGTTATTTTCTACAAGTCATGTTATAATAATTATTATACCACACTTCTTGTCCACTGAGTAAATTATTGAATCACAAAGGGCATTAAAAATATATATTGGAAACTCCTATTTTATATTTTCCTTTCATTTTTTATTATTTTTATCAAGGTTATCATTAAACTGTTGCTCCTGTGCAGGCTATGAGGTTTGCGCTATTTAAAGCTTCTTAACTTGACGAGGTTCTCTGAATTCCTTGCCATTTAGAATTAACGGAACTCAATTCAATTTGAAATTGTTTTTATTTATTAATAGAGTAACATATTAACATAGTTAATTTAAATGTTTAAAAACAAGGTTTGTAGCTTACAGTTTAAGATGTTAAATATATGAACTGGAATCGGTCAAATGAAGCCAAGTAAAACAAAGATGTTAATTTTTTAAAAGTTTTAATGATTTAATGATGTTTTTTAATTATATATATATATATATGACTTTATGCTTTATCGAAGTTTCAACACATAAGTTTTAACTTTTTCGGGTAACGAAACGAAACCAGTTCAACTCGTATCATTTTCGAGTTGGATATTTATCGATCGGCAAAGTAATTTTACCGAAGGAGGAAAAGATAGTCGACGGCAATAAGGACGCTAAGATTCGTCGATGTAATAAGTTTCCATCAAGAGAAATAGTTTTCTGGCGGGAACTTGAATAGCGAGCTGGAAACCCAGTTCTCAATTAAATATCGATATTTTAACTCAACATTCTTATCTCAGTATAGCACGAAACCTTTCGATATATATATATATATATATATATATATATATATATATATATATATATATATATAATATAATATGTCATACCTTTCTTTAGATGAAATGTTTGTGGATGATATGTAAAAAGAAGAAACCAGAACATGAGCTTTTAAAGCAAAATTATAGAAATTTTACTTTGTACTTATATTGGTGATGTGGAACAAATTTTTGCAAAGCTTTATAAAAGTTAACAAAGCATTATAAGATTCGTAAGTCACACGGTATTCTTTACAAATAACTTGTCAATTTTTTAGAAAGATCTGGAGGCGATATTATAATCTAGAACGCACAAAAGAAAAACTACCAGATATAGATTTAAAAATACCCGTCAAAGATGAAAGAAGAAAATGCACAATGACGGCCTAGTTCCTAAAATATTCGTAAGTCTTTTTTCCCGAAAGGACAATTTAAAACCATAAGTTTTATGGCGTCATTGATAAATTAAAAGTGTAGATACGAAGACGGAATATACAAAGAAATATCAGAGAAATTCTCATTACTGACTAAAAGATCCCAGTGAGGAACCGAAGTTCAATAGTTTCATTCATATGTCAGAAAAGAAAAGGTCCAGTAATTCTCACAAGTTCACATCACACTCACGCACAATTATACAAGTGTATACATTATCGACAATAGAACGAAGATGCGGTACGAAGTATTGTCCATCGATCACGGCTACTTTTTCTATTTTTATGCCTTGTCATATTTTTTTTCTCTCAGTGCTCGGCTCAATTCTATTCGACAGCGATCCCCATTGATGGTTTAATCCCACCAAATACAGAGCACTAGCTTGGGGCCATGGATATTCGGCTTTGCTGTTGATGTTGATGCATGACCAGGTGGTCTCCATGTTCCTATCGCTTTGGATTATCGTAACAAACATTATTGATTGAATTTTGTTTGATTTTGTCGTTGAAGCACATATTACGAACGCCTTTTTTGACTTCAATTCATACTGTATAAAATATCTAAGCCTTTGGATCATTTACATGTTCCTCAAGTTACTGGAAAGCTCCTAACAATCATGTATATTATTCTTGCATTTTACACCGATCATCATCGAGTAATGCCTTCAAAACCTCATCTTATTTTTTTTGGCTGTTCAGAAAGCATTCCAAGAAAGTATTCACATATTGAAATCGATGGCGCGTGTTTGCCACAAGCTTCACACATCATTCGATGATTTTTAGCCGCCTTTTTATTTAAGTTGTGGTAAAAGAGTAAACCATTTCGCAAATGCGATTTACTGTGTACAAATTCACACATTTTCAACATACTTAAAATATTTTTTGTTCACACTTCGACGAAATGACACGTACTGAAAAGGAAGCCTTTATTGCTTTATAAAGGAATATTTTTGACTTCATAATTATTTATGACATTATTGTGTATATTATCTGAGATGTCTCTCTTCGAAATGCAAATCATCTTAAGGCTATTATTGATTTATTAGTATTTTATATAATTTTAAGACAATTAGTGATAAAGCAAGTAGAAAAACTAACAAATAAAATAACTCCTTATTTCGTACTTTGCCAATGCGGTATGTTATGAGGACTGAGGACTGATATTTTTCGGTCCGACTCCTTTCTATCTCCCTTTTTATGGTTGATGGAATTGGATGGGTTTTATTTGTTGCAAGACATGTTTATTTATATCTCTTAATTATCTAAGTTGAATATAACCAAGTTTTATAAATTAAAGAACCCAGAATGGATATCTGTCTGTATATGTAGGTCTTTTGTAAACTTGATATTTGAAAGCCATAGTTCAAAACGATATTTTTAATTTTGACGGAACGATATTATTATAGGAACTTGATAACGTTTGCAATTCTATCAACAGATAATTGAAAAAACATGTTTATACAATTCTACATAAAGCGTTTTAAAAATAAGCGCAATTCGACTTCAGATTAACCAGATAACCAAACCAGAATATCAGAATAATTAATAATCAAAATAGGCAATTCTGATTATTATTTATTTTAATTCATACTATGTAATTTGACTAAGTCACATATTACATGGGTAGTGTTTAACATAATTTTCTTTATTATTTAATTAATACATTGTTACTGGTCGTTTCCATCTAACCTACAATTTGTCTTTATGATAACTTAAATCTAGGTATATAACTAGGACGACCCATCGGCCCTAACTCAGTCTCTGGTGAAATAATGTTTATACATGTCACTGCTGATTTTTTTAATATATGCACCTCACTACACAACACTACACAAGATCAGATGGTTTGATTCTTTTGAGTCTGTATCCTGTTCTGGTATACAAAAGTTGCAATAATTCAATATTCGTATGAGAATGGAGTCTTTCCTCATGCCCCCTTGCAATTCTCTTGATTTCTTGACCGACTGTTGGTATCTGGAGGTCTTGATGTAGGTAATCAGTCCTATAGTATTTGGGTGCACCCACAATACCTCTCTGAAAAATTTGCATTTTATTTATGTTACTCTTTGCAGAACATCCCCATAATGGAATTCCGTATGTCCATATAGGTTTCAGTATTTGCTCATATAATAGCAATTTATTATGCACTGATAATTGTGATTTTCTTCCAATTAGCCAGTACATTTTCCTCTATTTCAATTCCAGTTCTTCTCTTTTATACGTTCCTTCAAGCGAGGTTTTGCATCAAGATTCATTCCAAGATATTTAACCTTGCTGCTATATGGAATGATAGTGCTATTTAATGTTATTGGTGCTTATACAGTCTGTTTATAGGTGAACTGCACATGTACAGATTTACTTTCATTAATTATTATTTTCCAAGCTTGTGTCCAATTATTTATATTATCACTTGCCTGTTGTAATTTTCGTGAGGCTTCTTCACTATTGTCTCCGACAGCTATAACCGCAGTAATCGCAGTATCATCAGCAAATGTAGCCATCGTAATATTTTCAAATTGTGGTACATCACAAGTGTAGAGTAGATAAAGCATTGGACCCAGTACACTTCCTTGAGGTACACCTGCTTTGGCTTCTTTTATTGTAGAGGAAACTTCTTCTTGTTTGACTCTAAACATTCTGGTTGTAATGTATGATTTTAGTAGTTCGGTGTGTTGTTTTGGTAGCATTTTCTGTAGTTTATGAGCATAGTAGTTCAAGCATAGTAGTTATCATATGTAGTTCATGCCATATTATCGAAGGCTTGTACTACATCTAAGAATATAGCTGAACATTGTTTGACTTTCGTAGGCTTTTTCAATAACTTCTGTTATTCTGTGGACCTAGTCAATTGTTGAGTGTTTGTTAATAAACTCAAACTGGTGTGTTGGTATTAGGTTTTTTACCTCTATGATCGGTTTTATTCTTTTCAACAGGAGTTTTTTAAAAACCTTAGATATTACTGGCAGCAGTGATATAGGTCTATAGGACTTTATTTCGTTTGGTGACTTCCTAGGTTTTTGGATCATTGTAATTTCCGCCGTCTTCCAAATGTCTGGGACATGTTTTAATATAAATGCAGTATTGATCAAGTTGGTGAGTTTTATAATTCCATTTCTTGGTAGTTTTTGCAGTAATTCTCCTGTTATTAAATAGTAGCCTACTGATTTCCTGGTGTTAAGGTCAGTTTTAATAATTTTGGTTAACTCTTTCGGCGAGACTAATTTAATCATCGAATTTTCAGCTTCTATGTCCAGCAAATTATGTTCAATATTAGTTTCGTTTGGTTTGAAAGTTTTTTTCTAGATATTCAGCAAATGCGTCTGCTTTTTGGTGATTGTCGCATGCCCAATTCCCACATAGGTCTCTCATAGTTTCAGTATTTCTCTTTTCAGTCTTTGGGTTATATTGTTTAAACTATTTTTATTTTCAGGTGTTCTGTTTTGTTGCCATTTTGTTCGTAATTTACGTTTTTCAGCTACCATTCCCTTCACTTCTTTTGGATAATTAATTCCTTTAGTTGTACTCTTAATTTCTGGAGTATTATTCCAAGCAGCTTGTTGAATAGCTATTACGAATTTTTCTGTTTCAATATTTAATTGATCAGTTGTCTTGAAGGGTACATTTAGTTGAATTCGTTTGTTCAATTCTTCAGCAAATCCTTCCCAGTCTGTTCTTTTGTTTGTTAACGTTGGGTTTCTTTCTTTTCATATTATATTTTCATTCAATATCAGAATCACTGGCGTATGATCTGAACTTAGCTCGAAATTTTCTTCTATTTTTATATTTCTTACTATGAAGAAATCTAACAGGTCTGGGGTTTTTCTCGTGATCAGTCGGCCAATAAGTTGGTTTTCCAGTTGACATGTAACATCTTAGACATGTAACATTTTAGTTCAGTAGCTGCTTTATGCAGTTTATTGCCTTTAGTTGTTTGCATTCTGGATCCTTATCTTGTATTTTTTATAAATTTTTCTCTCAGGTTGCTTAGGACATTCAAATAATTTTCCTTTTTGTGATTGTATCTTGGAGGACAATAAATTGCGGCTATTGTAGCCTTGTATTTGCTTGATTTAATAGTTAGTGCTGTTACCTGATTTTCTGCTTTACTGAGCCTAGATTCTTGATGGTGAGAAATGTTATTTTTTATTATCATTGCACTTCCTCCTCTTGCGGTCTTTGCTGGATGTATGGTATGACAGAAGGTATATTGAATACTGGCTTTTAAATTGGATCGCTTCAGAAGAAAGACATTTTTTTAAATTTCATTTGGTTTTAATATAAACATTTTTTTTCCAATCAAATGGGTCGAAATAACTAGACTCCAAATGTGTATTTATAAATGTCTATATTAATTATAATTAGTTAAATATTAATTAGTTTCCTTAATTCTCGTAAATCCACAGATTTATCTGTAGGCCGAAAAAAAACTTTTACGACCCTTAGTTGACATGAAACAATGGATACGACCAACGTCGAACAACAGCAAAGAAAATAACACTTGAAGCCACCCGAAGTTTATTTTCGACACCAGTAGCAGTCGTTACGCACAAGAGGTCGGCCCATAGTAATTAATTTTTTTCTCGCTTGTCACTGGATTTGATTGACGTCATAACAAATAGACCATCGTGCCCGTTGGGAAATGTTGAAGACGAGATAATTTCGTACTAAATTATGATCGGGGACCGAATAATAAAAAGGCAATTGAATTTAATTAGTAGTCATCCGTTACGGATGGTAATTAATATTGAAATTGCAATTCAGAAAAAATAAATTTGACATTTTTTCCTCCACGTCATGTGGTGCGTTAATTGTTTTTTGGGCTACGGCGATCGATACGAATTGCGATTATGGAAGGTGTGAGTTACGAATGGTTTTTTGTGTGGTTGGATACAGGCGAATAGTTTCAATGGCAGATATCAACGATATATGTAAAAATTAGTTAAAATATGTAGTTAAAATAATTATAGGTAGTTAAAACAAAGAATAACTGTCTAACAAATTAAATTGTAAAATTAATAAGTTAGGTGAAGATTTGGCAAACATTTTGAGTCCTTTAGGTGATAGCTAGAACCTGATCAGCTTATAAAGCAAATTAAGCAATTGACTAAGGCATCACGTATTGGGGGGTTACCACAAACATTACACACGTAAAAAAAATACTTAGCTTTCATAGACTTCAACATATTTTCATATGCTGGTAACGTCCTTTCTTAGATGTTTTAGACGCTTATTTAGATGCAAATTTTGTGAATGATATTTAAAAAAAGAAATCAGAACAGAAACGATAGAAGCTAAACTATAGAAATTTCAGTTTGTACTTATACTGGTGATGTGGAACCTTCATAGAAGTTAACAAAGTATTACAAGATTCGAAAGTAACTCTGAAGACAGTATTCTTTACAAAACAATTGTCAATTTTTAGAAAAATCTGGAGGCGATATGATAATATAGACCGCGCAAAATAAAAACTATCAAATGTGGATTTTAAAAACACCCGTCAAAGACGAAGGAAGAAAATGCACAATGACGGTTCAGTTCCTGAAATACTCGTCTTTTTGCCTAAGAGAACAAATTAAATCATGAGTTTTATGGCGTTATTGATAAATTAAAAGTATAGATGCGAAATACAACAGTCTCATTCATATATAGGAAAAGAAAAGTTCCAGTGATTCGCAAAAGTTTATATTAAACTCACGCACATTTGTACAAAATATAAACTATACAGCCTTGGGTATGGCACACCCATAACAATAAAATGATGAAAAAATTAATAATAAAAAATAAATATAGAATGAAAATGCAGCAGAAAAAGTTGAATGTTAGTCTTATAAAAAGTCAGATACGCAAAAACATTGAACTTAAAATTGTTTTTCGCGAATATAATATCCGAAAAAGTCGGAAGTCAATAAATAAATAAGAAATGCTTTGGTTCTTAATTATATGTAATAGCTAGTCCACGTATTCATTATTTCGTGTTTATCCACGTATTCAGTGTTTTCAATTAAGAATAATTTTATAACACAGGTGCAATAGTACTTTACTACTGTATTAGGTGGTTTGACTAGTGATATTTATTGAAAATAAAGTGTACAAGAGGTGCCAGTCTAAACAACTGGAGGAACAAAAAAGTTCGAAGGCGACGAATTGAAAAACTTTGCTTAGCAGTGAACGAACTAACTTTTCTCTATTGAGTAATGTTTGTATTTTATGTATGTATGTATGGAGTAATGTTGTTATTGAAATATTAGTGATCAAAAGTGGTACTGGCGAATTCAAATGAACATATTGAACGACATATTGTTGTGAAAAAACTCAACACTAACGAGTAACAAATGCAAGGTCATCTTCCTGAATGATAACGCTCTGCCACACTCAGCGTACTCACCAGACATAATGCCCTCCGATAGGAAAATTGTAAAAATAAAGTTGCGCACTTATTATTCATATTTAACCTTTTTACTGTTATTGTAACAATGCTTAAAATAGTTTATCTGTGTGTAGTTTATTATATATAGTTAATTCAGTAGGACAATTTGTTAGAAAGCATCAATTGAGTTTATGACCTATGTAAAGGCCTGATGGTTTATCAATATTACATATAGAGTCCAACATGCTAAAATCGTTGGATTTTTTTCCCACAAATCTAATGTCGAAATAGTCGCAAGCTGAATTTCAACAAATAAATAAAAAATTTTTGTTTTCTATTGTATGAAATACCTTCTCTACGTATCTCTTTCGTCTTTTTATAGAACGATGTTAGTTTAATTATGTATAGGGTGTGGATTGCATGTATGTTGAGTTAAAAAAGGAATTAAAAAATTCTGTACAGTGAACTACAAACTACAGTCCTCGGCATTAAGATAATGACTAGCCAATGACCAACTTACGTAAAGACTATCATTAGAACTATCTTACTAGCGTGATTGGGATAGTTATTCCTTGTAGGATTTTACACTATTAGATTTTCGTAAAGAGACATTCACAATTACATCCACAAACATAAAGTACGTCCGTGCTCTGCGGGTCCGTTAAACATTGTGGCTCTCTAACAATATATTGGTGATATAAAAAGAATGGTAGGTCAGTTGCTGTAGTGTTTTAATTAAAATTATTTTCTATATACCAGACCACCAAACTAGTTAGTAAGTTTCAAAAGTTTATAATTTCAATTAGCAACAAAATATTAGATAATTACAATTACAATAAATTTGTGTAAGGGAAATATGATACATAATAATAATAATAGTCCTGATTTTTTATTACAACGTATTTCCTTCAATGACGAGTGAAGTGTGTACTCAGCTTTCATTAAGTAATTCATCAAAATAAGTTTAACGTTGGTCGTTCCTTATTTATTAGTCAAGTTATCTCTTAATCAAATTAGTAGCACGATAAACAGACAAAAACTAATTATAACCGTTAATAACTTTTCATTTCATGCGTTCAGAAATATAAGTGTTATCTGATTTACGAAATTAAATTATTTTACATTAGGATATATTTAACTGCTATCTTATATTGTAAATCGTTATACTGGTTCTGGTTTAATTAAAATTAGATGAATGACCATATAACTATATTTCTGGTTATTACTGATCTATCATTCATTCGCAGATTCAACAAGAGACCTTAGTGAAAGGAATTTAATTCACATGAAGAAATTACAGTTGAAGCTAATTTATTTTAGAAGCAAATTTATTTCATTGTTTAATAAAAAACTTTGTAGAATTATTATATGAACATTAATTCTCTTGAATAAATTTATTATATACTAATATGATACTAATAAAAAAAACTCTTAAAAGTTACAATTGAGATTTTATATATAGAGGAGTTATGAATTGACTTTTGTCGTTGGCATTTACAGTGAAATGGTTGGACTTATTTGGAAGAAGTGTCAATAATAACATGATCGCATATGGGAAGATACAGCTAGAGCTATCTATGCATATATATATATATATATATATATATATATATATATATATATATATATATATATATATATATATATATATATATATATATATCTATAGAAGTAATTTAATGTTAAGCGCAACTGGAAGTGCGATGATCGTCAATATTAGTCCAATTTAAAAAGCACAATAACGTTAAAAATAAGTTGATTAAAAGTGATAGTCAAACGGGGTAATGTCTGAAGAATATGGAGGATTAGTTGAAGGAAGCCATTATAATATTTCCAGGTGGTAATATCACTCGTAATGTGTGGTTCAGGATTATAATGCTGTAAAGACACTTCACCAGATTTTTTATTGTTTCTCAGTTATCAGAGCCGTTTATTTATAAATAATTGAAACAAACACTTGTAATTATTTCAGCTTTTTTAATAATCCTTAGTACACTCAGCCTTGTTGGTGGCACCAAATACAATGTTTGAATGTGAGAATCTTTAAGTCGTACATATTGGATTTGAATTAAATTTAAATACTTTCATGGAAACCCATTATTATCATGGGATATAAAAATATACTCCATGTTTCCTTTTCAAGTAACAATTCAGAAATAAATTCCCAATTGTTCTGCGAATTCCTCTTGACTTCGGCATGATTTCATTAAACAATATTTCACCAGAAATTTTCTTTATATTAAATTTTAAAATAAAATACTTTTAAATCCTAAAAAGGACGGAACGTTGTTTGGTGGTAAACAGCTTTTTCAGTCAATAACTCAACTGGACTGTACTGTAATCTAACTGTTAAATTCGATGGTTTTGGCATTTCGCTATATAACAATTTTTCAATTAGTATTGAGTTATTCGGTGGATACTATTGCTAATCATGGAATGCCCAACATTTCATTTTCGACATCGTTACTTTAGTTATTTGATTTGAAGGAATCTTCTACCGAAGCCCATTAAACACTTTTGAAAACTTGGCACAGTGCATAATCAGACAATTCATGGACAGGGTTAGAGCCTGGAACGAGAAGAAATGGGAATCATTTCTTCAAAATCTAGGCAACCACACTGCCCCACATGACCTCTAGCGCACCGCCAAAAGCGTAATGGGGAAAAATTCGAACGCAAACCCCCCTCTGAAGGCCGATTCCTCCATAGACATCGCCTTAAAAAATTTGGAAAAAGCTGAGCTTCTCGCTAATTCATTCAAGAATCAAATGAAATATAGTCCATCTCTTGGCTCACCTTAACAGACATTGTCCATCATAAATGACACTATCCACTCTCTAAAGAGGAAATATTTCCAATCAGTTCATCTTCTGAAGAGCATAGTCTCTCCCAGAGACCTTCAGCTCTTCATAAAGAGTCTGTCTTTTAAAAAAGCTCCAGGCGCAGATGGTATAACAGTAAAACATCTGAAAATCCTCACTAGCAAGCAACTATCAGAACTTGTTAACATTATCAACTCCATCCTGAGGTTAAAGCATTTGCCAAAGAACTAGAAACATGCGCTTGTCGCTGTCATTCCTAAAAAGAATGCCACGTTCAATCCATCCACAAGGTGCTCGCGTCGCAGCAACAATCCACCAGGCATTTAGAAAAGGTTGAAAATCTGGAGCCATCTTTTTAGATCTCTTTTTAGAAAGTTTTCAATCAAGTATGGCACCACGGTCTACTATTCAAAGCAATACAGCTTGGTCTACCCAGTGACCTAATCTCCCTGACAGATTCATATTTGGACGATAGGTCATTTCAAGTGAAGATCGGTGATGCAGTCTCCTCACTAACAGATTACCGCAGGAGTCCCGCAAGGTGCTCTTTTAGCCCCAGCCCTATTCAATCTCAATATGGTTTATTTCCCACTCCACAAACATTCCCACACAGCATTTTATGCAGATGATACCGCTTTTTCACAACGGTACAAGTTTTGGTACAAATTCTGGCGGCTGCAGATAAATCGAACAAAACAGATTCCAATGGTCAGTTCAAATACAGCACGCTATTTGCAAAGGAAATGGCGTGTACAGCCTACTATTTCTATTACACTGCAGAAAAAGTAAACTCCCAATCCCCCAGAAAGCGACTCCGTACAAAATGCTCGTCCGTCCAGTCTGCCTCTATGGACGACAGGTGTGGTACAGGTATGTCTCTAAGAGACATCTTGAACTACTCCAAGTGTTCCAATCCAAAAAAGTCCGCGCGTTACTCAATGCCCCATGGTTTATGAGGAACGTCAACACTCACCTCGAATCAAGCATCCCGTTTGTGAAGAATTTCACGAACATACTCAGTATAAGGTTCTCCATAGGCGTCTTAGAACACGACAACACAGTGATTAAATCCCTACCCATCCACAAACCTCGATAGTAAACCAACTATCACTGTCGCCCGCAAAACACTCAGTATCCCGAACCCGAAGCGACATCAGCAAAATACCATTTGGTCCTAGCTGGTTATCTTGAAATAAGAAAAAAATGCAATGCTAGTTGAATGTAGTTAGAAGTAGTTAGCAGCTAATTAATCAATATATTTTTTCGTGGCGCATTATGACTGCTGATGAAAACGTTTAATAACTACATCTATAGGGGAAATGGTAAAAATAAAACTGTATACCTATTATTCATATCTAAGATTTTTAACAGTATTGTAATAATACTGAAAAATATTTTATCTATGTATACACCGATCATATAGATATATGATCTAGATTTTCTTATATTTTTTTCTTTAGTATCACATGTAATAAATTTTATTCTGCCGAATGGTTTATTAGAGAGCATCAATTAGGTCTATGGAACTATGGTCCTTCTTTTTGTTTCTTCCGTATTTCTTTATAATATGAGATGTAGCATTATTTTTGACAACAATAAATAAAAAAGCACTTGCGGGACATAAAATATTCATTCGTTTCATCATTGTATTAAGGGGAGGTCCAGCTGTAGCCCTTCTTATTCGATCCATCTATTCGACCAAAAAAACCTTTGTGCCATTGAAGCGATATCCATTAATCTTAATGTCATTGTACGACCTGTATGGCAATATTAAGCCCGGTTAATTCTTCATTATGATCCCAGATCTTTCATCGTCATCTCAAAGGCCCAGTTCCACAACAGCACAGTATTGTACAATGTCTGAATTAGCATCATAAATCACCAAAACAACATTTGACATTACCACAGTTACGCTTCCTACTTTTTTCCTAATTATTCTGTAGGGATGTGTGCAGAAACTAAACATATCAAAAGCTACTGCTGAGTGTATAAACGTCTTTTAGTTACCAAGAAAGTTAAATTGTACATGAACTTTCTAACTAGCGTGATTAAAAAAAATATTCTTCTTATTATTAATTATATATTAATTATAATATTATTAAAAAATATATTTCTTACTTGTTACTATATATTTAAGTTATAATTGTAATATACTATGCTTATTATTAAAAATATGATAACAATATAATAAAATATGAGTTAATATTTATTGTATATTAAAGTTGAATGTGAAAAGATTTTTTAAAATAGATTTTTAATTATTTTGCAATATATTTGTTATGTGATTGGGTGACTTGATGAACTAATAAAATATTTTTAACAAAAAATTGAACCGACTTTAAAAAATAAATAAGTAACTCATTAAAAAGTAAAAAAAAATCAGACTCAGATTTTTAACACAAAAAAGACGTTTTAGAATAAAATATGGACATAATAATAGTTGTAATAACTAAATCAAAATAAAAAAACCTTATTTAACCTATCTACTTCACGGATTTTATATTGTACTATATACACACAATTTAGCTTAGTACCTACCTAAACCTATTTATCTGTTTACAATATTATTTTAACTACTACCAACTGATCAATAGATATCGTGATTTGTGAATCGTATGCTTGGACATACGATTAATACGACATATGATTAATATTCTTAAAATATTAACGATATGACTTTTTTTAATCTAAGTTTTACTTGGACAATAAAAACAATTCAAACTTTGAGCTTTTTTGGCTTAAAAACTTTTACAAACTTTTTTTAAATTGTAGTAATTTACTTTCGAATTTTTTTAGTTGAGTTGTCGATAAGTTTAGCAACAGTTGTTTTATTCGATATTTCCATATCTGAGGAAAATTGTATTGATTAAAATTTACACATGAGTATGACATATGATAATAACTGAAAATAATACCATAAAGTCTAATAATAGAATACTGGCAGAACAACTGGAAGATCCACATAATTGTGTCGATAACACACGTATCAATAAGAACAAAGTTATCTTTAACACCCTGTAGACCGATATATATCTTCCAACTAAAGTGTTATTTATACAGCCCCATAAAAAGAAAAAATAAAACAAATTGCGTTGTGCGGAAAAAGCATACGACTTCGACGATAAGACCCGACCCTTCAGGGAATCTGCGGGAGTTTTTAAGAGTTGCTGCCCTGTTCTCAGTAACGTTCTTTTTCTGTCTGAAACGTCTATGTGAAATGGTAAGGGTGTATCAAGCATTTGACTCAAAAGTATTTAATTTACCAGGGCAGTTTTAATCCAACTTTTTTATGTTTACTATAATTCGAGTTGGCATCAAAAACAAATTAATTAAAACTAATAAAATATTAAAACTGTGAATACATTTTGAACGACTTCTTCAAACTTACAAAATAGCTTAAGAAAGTGACCATCTGTAAAACTTATTTTAAATATTATCTTTTTTTTTGAACACTATTATATATATGTGTCTATTAATCATGCCGGCTAAAATATATATGGAAAAACCCAAATGTACCAAAAATCAAAGTTTATTTGATAAAATAATAATATATTTACCTACCTTTTTAAATAAAACTGCATCGTTTTTATTTATTCCACTAATCCATGTTTAAAAGAGTAACTGTCATATTTTTTCCTGTATTAAGTTTATTTATTTCATTCATCATTCTGGAATCTTAATATTACTCAGATAGTTCATCTTTAATTTATCTTATATGGCTTCCGTTAATCCATTAATTTCTACTTTGCCTTGTTCTCACATGAGAACTAAAAACTTAACAAGAAATGATAAACTAAACATTCATTTTAACTCTTGATGTACAAATTAAAATATTTATTATTTGTAATGTTTGGTTACGGTTTTGTTATAAAATATATTTACTGATGAAACCTGAAATTGTTTAGAAGTTAATACCAATAAAATTTACAGAAAAATCTTAATACATTTTACAATTACCTCTAATAGAATGATATGCTATGCCTCCAGAACATTATCAATTACTATAAGTTCTTAACAAGAATAATTTTTTTAAACTATTCTAAGCAGATATCAAATTAATTGAAATTTTTAAAATTACAAATGGATTGATTGATCTTTATATTTCAAATACAAAACGTATGCACTTGCTTTCCGATTTTTTTAAAAATATATTTTAAAGTCTCCTTTTACCAACTATGGGTTTATCTGAACTGGGCTTAAAGTTTAACGTGGGCTCCGAACCACAGGCGAGTGACCAATTTTAGAAATCATCCCAGAAGACATCCGGTCTTACCCAGCCTGGTTACTGGCGTGACTGGGATCATTTTCCTTGTTGGATTTTACACTCTTGCCTAGAACATTCACACATTTTTAAATAATCACAAACATAAATTTACGACTATGCCCCAGCAGGATTCGAACCCGCGGCTATCGCAACAGTAGGAGGACCGTCCCATCATCTTTACCACTGCGCCACCAAGCCGGCCAACTCTTTCCGATTTAAAATTGCTCTGGTGGCATTTTGAGGCACAGCGCTGCCAAATTTATGACATAACGTAAAATTACACGTTCGTAATCGATTTATTAGCGTTTTTCGTTTTATTGTAAGGCATATTATATAAAAATTTTAGACTTAAAAATTCTTCCTCCGTATAAACTTTAACCATGCCAAATTTCAGGCCTCTCGCTGTTCCCGTTGTCGTCAAAAAGGGAGGCAAAATTTTCGCTAAGCCGATTAATTACAGAAGATTTAACATTTGTAAAAGGCACGGGTCTTATATGTATCATCATAATATTTATTGACTACTTCTTCAATTAGCACTATTTGTAGATTGAAAAAGGTCAAGAGAACAAGAGTACATGGCTTGAGGCTGATGGAGGAATATTATGAATAAACATAAAAGAAGATGTTATTTTAGAGCCGCAAGTTAAGACATTCTTGAGCTACATACGACATTATCGTATAACAAGATTACCATGTCATCCCATTCTGGATACAGTGACTTCGCTTCGTTGATAACGATTTGACTTCTTTTTTTGCGGTTGAATGCGTGACGCATGACTGTTCGCAGAGACTTGCCTTGGAGTGACAACCGCCTCACAGTTGACCCCTGTGGATCGCTATTGCTATTGCATTAAATTTGGGGATATGGCACCCGCTGATTGGGCAGCCGTTATTGTGCACGAGGACCCGGCGATTCTATTGATTCGCTAACTTGAATTAACATACGACTGGATACTGTCGTATGGGGGCAAAAGTTATGAAAGTTATGCAGCGACGGATGAAGTCGTTTCAGCCGGGAAAAGGGGGGGGGTTAGAGGTGACGTGGTGCTAAGCTCTCAACATGTCGACCAGCTCGCGAAAAAGCGCGTTTTCAGAAGAACTTGAGCTGAGTTACTGTTTGTGCAATGATTGAGATATGAGTGTTTGATTTCTGGAGTGTCAGTTTCCCTATGAATTTGATTATTTCTGACAAACCGTGGAGCGTTTAATATTCTCCTGAGGAGCTTATTTTGGAAAACTTGAAGCCGTTTGACCTGGTTGGGTGTAACAAACTTGAAATAGACATTAGCTCCGTAGAGGAGTACGGATCGAATTAACATCTTGTAAAATAAGCATTTGATGGCGATGGGAAGTCTAATAGAAGGGCAGATCAGAGAAGATGGCAGGTTTGATATCCCCGAACCTTTTTGGATTGCTTTCTGGATTTGGGAATGTTAACCGAACCGCCGGTCGAAGTGGAGACCTAGATACGTGACGTTATCCAGCCATGGAATTATTGCGGTGTCGATCTTAAGTTGCGAGACGCGCAGTGCGTAACGCTTCTTATAGAAAATGAGGGCCTGGGTTTTCAGATGGTTGATTTGCAACCTCCAGTATTTGAACCACTTGACTGCATGATCGAGCTGCTTCTGTAAACGTTCATGAATTGTAACTTCAAACCTGGCGGCCGTGAAGAAAGCTGTATTAATGTGTTCTTTTCTCGGCAGATCTGAAATAAAGAGGTTAAATAAGGCTGGGGCCAGCGGGGAACCTTGAGGTACGCCAGCATCGATTTTTTTTCGACTACAAAGTGTTTTTCTGATCTTGACCTGGAAAGATCTGTCCAAGAGATAGGACTTGATAAGAGGAATTAGCTTCTTCGCATTTGGCTATATTTCTTGGTATATTCCGGAGTATATCCAAGATTTTTTTCACTTGACATAGTTAATCCACTTCTGGTCTTAAGTACTTTTAGCACTTTTATATGTGAAAAAACACCATCCAGAATCATTCCAAGTTCGGTAACAATCTATATCCAGAAGCAATCCCAGTTCCGCATCTTCAAACTTCAAAGTAGTGTGCAACGATATACCGGATAACTGATAATTATGGATATATCGATGCCAAAAATATGAATGTTAAAAAATATCACATGATCTTAGTCTCAAAAACTTGCCTTTTATCAATTTATGATTGATAAAAATGTTAAAAAAATGATTTTGCTGAATGGTACAACAAAAAAAAAAACGTGTTGTTATCGTTATATATGTATAAACGTTATGGTTAAATATGTATCGATATCGACTTCGAATTACATAATCGATATCGATGTATCGATAATATTTATACACTATGTATCCCTATTGTTTCTATAAGGTTCTTTATCTTCCAAGCAGAAATCACCTTTCGAACTATTCCCGATATGCTCTTTCTCTAATGCACTCGTCATTATATATCTCTATTAGTATATTATTCTATGTGTTTCAGCAGCAGTTTTTTTTAATGAATAATGATGATGATAATTGTGAGCAAATGTTTTGCAGTTACATGTGAAATTCTGTAATGTAAATCTAATAATATTGTGCTATTGATTCGCTATAATATATCATTCAGTAATTTTTATGCTATTGACGACTGTTTTGTCATATCTAGAATTTATTGATTTGAACTAAAACTTTTGAAAATAAATTTACAGTTGTATTTAGTTTATTTACGTTTTGTTATACCAGTATTTTTAGATATTAGTAAAAAGTAATTGTTTTTAATGGTGTGCTGAATGTACTAAACGATTTATGACAAAATGCAACACCATTTATAAATTAACATATAAAATTATAATCAGCTTTCATTTGCATTAATACTTCATTAGTAGTTATTATACTAATAAGTTTAGGCTTATGCATTTAGTTTCATACATTCTGACTAAAATTACTATTGAATTAAACTCATTTCAATTTGCATTATTTCAAAACTTTTATTGTGGATGACATCCAGGCTAAATTACTTAAACGTTTAATACAATAGATATATAAATTGTTAAATAAATGATGGAAGTTAATAAAAATTTCATAAGGATCATTAATTTTCTCTTGTGTTAAATATTGTTTAGATTATTATTATGCAAAGTATGGTCTTTAGCTCACATTGCAATTTACACGAAAGACCATTTTTAGATATCTTCATGATACGTGACTACGGAAACATTTTCATGTAGTTTTCATTTTATAGCAGGTAGTCTGAAATTATCATTTTGAAAATTCGTAAGTTCTATTATATAATTTCGTTGATAGTTCCATTTAAGGCTAAGCTATTTGTGGCTAGCATGGAAGAGACAGGAACAAGTTGAATAAATCTTGAAAGATTTCACCCTAAATAGCAGTTGCAATACATAAAATTTATAGTTAGTAATATAAATCAGTCCTCGGAAAAGAAATAATATGTTTAGGAAATAGTACTTGAAAAAATAAGTCCAAAATTTTCATTATCAAATTTAACCAATCAAGTAACAATTTTAATTAAAAATTTAATTCAACGAGAAATCTCAGTATATAAAGTTTAGGTACACATAGTATTGTAACAGTACGATCTGATATCATCCCCATGATGGTACCAGGACAACTGTTTGTACTACCCCGTACGTGATCTTGTAAAAGGGATGAGACCATCTATAAGGTTGGATGGTGTACCCACCCAACGGGAGAGATGCAGTATCTAACGCTATAATAGCCGGCTTGGTCGGCGCAGCGGTAAAGGCGACAGGACGGTCCACCTACTGTTGCGATAGTCGCGGGTTCCAATCCTGCTGAGACATGGTCGTAAATTTATGTTTGTAATTGTTTAATATTTGTAATTAGCCTAGACAAGAGTACAAAATCCGACAAGGAATATGATCCTAGTCACGCCAGTAACCAGGCTGGGTAAGACCGGATGTCTTCTGGGATAATTTCTAAGTAGGTCACGCGCCGGTCGGTAGGCTTAATGCCGAGGACCGTGGTTCAAAGCCCACGACAACTGTAGACCCAGTCCAGATAAAAGCCTAGTTAGTAAAAGGAGACTTTAAAATATAAAAAAAACACTATAATATTTTATTTATGAAATATTTTATTGTTATAATTATTAAAATAATATGGAAAAATCCTAAAAACAACTCTTACTGTCCTGAAAAATAGATACCGTTACTTCGAACATAAATAATTTTAAGGAAGTATATATGCATAACTTTCCATTAACATTTTATGGACATTGAAAATTAAGCTAATTGCCTATTATCTTTTATATTAAATTAATATATTTCTTATGACTACTTTCATCAAATACTGTTTTACTTAATTTTTTGTAACAATATGTTACAAAAGAAATAAAATGGAAGAAATTGCTAGAACTAACATATTTAAGTAAAGTAGCAAGTATTTTAGTAAAGCTCGGAAAAATGTATTCTTTATGCTTCTCCTGTGAAGTATTACGCTGGTGTATTTTATAAAGTTCATCAAAGCTTTTGTGCAGAAATAAAACAGTTAATACAGATTTGATTAAAACAAATATAGTTAAATATAGTGTCTGATTACTTAGTTTGCGATAAAAGTTAGTGTTGATTATAAATACTCAATAAATGTAGGGACGTTATTAGCTTCTTCTTAATGGTCTGGTAGTATGGGCTAGCTTTGTTTAGTATCGTAGTCTATTGGTCAACGGCCTTTTTTAAAAGAGACGCCATGTTAATCCTGTTTTAAGCATGCACTGTGGTTCATTAACGATGATATGGGGACGAGACATTTTAGTACCGAACCAAACCATAAAACGTAAAACGTTTGCAACGTCTGGATAAATACAACACGAAACGATTCACAATTAAATACTTAAACAAGGGTCAAGATATACTGAGAAGAGTAAAAATAAACACAAGTGTCTAACAACATAGTTTTTTTTTATTTGCACGAAGTAATTGGCCTCTATTAAGAATATTATATAATTAAGACCGTGAAAATTAAGATCTTAGCTCTAAAAATAACCACATATGACCAAATCTGGTGAGTAAGGAGGATGGGTTATAACTGAGATTTTATTGCCAGCTAAATACTGAACAGTTACCGCTTCTATATATTTCGTGGCACTTGCCTGGCGTGTTGAATTTAAGGATATTGAAGTTGGTAAATAATTCTCAACATACCATTAAATAGCAATAATTGTCTTCTGGTCACATATCTTAATTCTGCATGGCATCGTAGTTTAGTCTTTTTCATCTGCATGTATTAATGAAGTTATCTATATTATGTAGCCGACTACGTTGATGAGTAAAAACATCAAACATATGTGATCAAATGGGCCATTGCTAACCAAAATTATTCTAACATACTAATAATTGCTGGCAAGTCCTAGCACGTCCTAGACTTAGAAGTTGGTTAGATGATAAAATACAAAATGGCAATATTGATATAGGCATATAAGAGGGCAAACTATAATAACTTTTTTTATACAATTAACTAGATTTTTATTATCCTTAATTATAGTTTGACCATCATATAGGTAGATGTTAGCATATGTTGATGACTTTATTTTATACATTAGTACCAGTGAGCTTTGTTTAGACCATCCAAAGGATTGATATTTTTACATGTAACGGCAATTAAATTAGACTTTTTAGTTTAGTAATTCTTTTCTTAAAAAGCAATGTTTATTGCTAAAATAATATGTACCGTCTAATTGTTTTCAAAAGAGTATCAAATTATTGTAAGTATGGCCGGTAACATAATAAATAAAGTTATGATAAGGAAGGAAAAACGTATAATATTGAAATTCAACTCGTTTGAAAAATATGGTAAGAATATGTCATTATTAATTATTATGAAACTCTTATGTTTACATCACTTAAGCATTGTATTTATAGATTCCTGAAGAGATTTCAAGACATTTACGATTCTGTAACGATTACAAAATAACCAGAAGATTTATTCAGTCCCAAGAAAAAACAATGTATTTGTGGACATTTCACTATAAGAAAATAAAAAGTTAAATTAAGAATATTAACTTTATTTGGTGGCACAAAATTTATAAATTGAGTAATCAAGCAATTCATCAATCAATGATAGAGACAAGAATTATATAAACAGGTATGAATTTTATTAACTGCATAGTGTATGATTATATTCTAGAAATTGTATTACTATTGTGAAGGTGAAATATTTGTTAACTGTGTTTAAATTATTTCAAACACAACGGCTAAGTAGTATGAAGAAATAAAAGTTGACCAGTACAATATGATTTGGATGGAAGAAGACTGTAGTTTTTATAAGAGGATATTATACTAGTATCTTTTCAAAGTAAGAAATAACTTGCTAACAATTTGATACATATCTCGGAAAAAATCAAGGAGTAACACTTTGAGACCGCAGTAATTTATCTGCTGTATAAAGAATAACATAGGTAAGTGACTTTTTTCTAAATTATTGTTATTAATGAGATTTACTTCATATTTTAGGTCGAAGATATCTTTTTGGAGAGAAGCTAAAAAACTATTGTTGATTAATATTTGTTTATTTTTACATGTTGATGTATTTATTACTTTAAATAATTCCCTTCAATGAAAATTAATAAAAATCACATGTTTTTTTATTACTATTTGCAAAATGGAAATCAAAGTTAAATATTATTTCTGATTTCATACCAAGGTTCCTGTAAGTATACTATAAATATTTAAATTTTTTATGTTTTTTTAGGAGGGTTTTATATAATTATATATATTATTATTATTAATCATTAATGGATATTGAACACAAATTTATCATTCAAAAACATATTTACAGTAATAATTAAATTAGAAGAAAAAATAGAGTTATTTTATCGAAACCAAAACCTATGTCATTCATAATACCGTTAATTTTTCTCATAGAACGATATTCTGTTCGTCGCCAGGCTCTGAAAGTTATGCCGCGAACTGCATGTGCATTACGACTTTGAACAAATTTTGAAACCTGTTCGGCACGAATGTTTGACGAAATGAGTTCTACTCATGCGCAATTTCAATTTACTCACGAAATTCGCCCCGAATGCTCAGGTCTGTACGCACCATAAGATCTTTTCATTATCGTACTGTAATGGTTAGTCTGTGGTGATACGGATATGTTAAGTACCATTAAACAATGCATCCAGCCTCTTCAATCACAAAGTTACGCATTTGAATGATATGTCATCTGTTGAGAAAGTATTTTAAAGTATTTTTTAATATTTTGAGAAACTATGGTGGGTTTAGAAATTATTAGGGAATAGAAAAGGTTTAGTTTATAGTTTAAAGATTTAATACATGTCAGTACGTTTCTAAAATTCTCTACCCTACTAAAGCTCTGCAATATATGGCATCACGACGTTTTTGTTATTACAAGCGCTAGTTGTATTGATCATACGCTGTGACTTAACGATGAAGTCTGCACTCTTCTTTTACAATTTTCAATAAGCCTTGGCAAATAAATATGTTCTGATAAATACGTTAATTTAACATTTTACGTAAACAAGAGAAAGACGAGTTAAAATATGGTTATGTGGTGGGAATTCTATCAAAATATTGTCATAAAAATTTTAGCTAGTCTTTTTATCATTCATCAAGCATATTGAAGCAGTATAATATCAAATACGATACCATGAAGTTGGTTAAATAGAACTTTCAATACACTTTAAAAATGTCTTTGCCTATACTATTTAGGATATTTTTAATATGATATAAAACTGTTTATACGTTACTTTATTCCCTTCAATTCGATTAAAATCGATTTTGAAATATTTCTTTGTATTTTTAAAACGTTTAAAGTAAAATATGGATGTTAACTGTCACTAACTGTTTGTAGAATGTCGCCTTCTCTTTTCTTCTCGCCCTAACTTAATTTAATTTAATGGAATAATTTTATTCGGAGATAGGACATTGACTGATCGCTTTTTGTGTATTTTTATAAATATTTTTGATTATCTATTCATTCATTCATCAAAAACTAAGTTTTTGTTTAGTCGAATATAAAATATTAGATTTCTAATTCTATTTATAGAACTAGTACTATTTTGAATCTATTTAATAATATACGTTAATTGACCTGTTGAGCAAAAGATGGCGCCAATCAATAAAATTGAATAATTTCTTTAACATTTTATTGTTTTGTCGACTCTATCGATTTCTAGGCTCAAAAAAATCTCACCATAGATTTTTGTCAATCGATTGTACAAATATGTATGTATATAAAAGAATTTCTCGTTTAATATTGTAAATAATAAATAAAATTCCGTAAATAAAATTGTCTTTAGTAGTTTCACATACGCATTCATTATTGTGAATCATGAGATACTAAAATAATTCATTTTACTTTATTTTCAGTTATCATAATTAATTGATTCATTAAATTGATAATTTACTTGAAGTAAGATTTACTGATCCGTAAGCAGTCATGCCCTTATAACTATAACTCCTAATATTCCCTTAAATTTTACCTTATTTTTACCAACTGAAAAATTATTATTTACGAAAACGACCGAAGTTCTACGGTAATTATCAAATTCCTGGTCCCATTTAGAGAAGGTCAATTGGTCAATTTCTTTTCCCCAAAGAAATTCCATTTCAATCCTGTGCTCGCTTCAACATCGATTCATTAACGATAATATATCGAAAAAGATCTAAAGCTGTAAAATGTTAAACGTTCGCAACATCTGGACCGCCTCGACGACAGAAATAAAACTAACGGATAAAGCTTTATATATTTTCATTTGACCACAGTTTCGTTTACCCCAAGAACATCCCCTTTTCGGCTTTCGAAAAACGTTTTTCCTTTTATACTCTTCGCTACATTTTTACGAGAAAAAATCCTTTTTTGGCCTACCTTTGTTCTATTTTATTAGGAAAAAGATAAATGGAAAGAAACTTAAACTAATAGTTTCGTAAATAACTTCCTGAATAGTAACATAAAAAAGGAATCGTACAGCAATAAACAGTCATTCATACCCTGTAACTTTGGAAACTTGTTTATTATAATACATTTTGTTGAAAAAAGCAATGCTTATTAACTCTGACGGTTTTATAGGGGATGGTTTTGATCAAACTGATAAAAGCACAATGCATAAGTGAAGAAGTTTGAAAATGCAAATGCAATATTAATTATTTTGTTATATTTTAGTCTCCTTTTTACCAATTAAGATTTATCTCAGTTGGACCTAGTGCTTAACTTGGGCTCCGAACCACGGAGTGACTAACTTAAAGTTCATCCCGTCATACCCAGCCTAGTTACTGGGATGGTTTCTTGTTGGATTTTACATTTTCCGAAAGACAATCATAATTATAAATGTTAAGAAATATAAATTTACAACCATACAACGGTAGGATTCGATCACGCGACTATCCACGCAGTAGGAGGGCTGTTGTGTCGCCTTGACCACTAATGTAACTAATGTCATCAGATTAATTTATTGGTATACTGAATGTTCGCCGTACAGTGATTTTCAAATATTTGTACAGTGTACAATTATTTTACTGATTAAATACTTTAGGCCCGACCAAAAAAGTTATTTAAAAGCATTTATATTGATAGGACATATACTCCTGATGGAAAATTGGCAGGTACGATAGATGGTAGACAAAGTATTCACTGTTCAAAACTGATTCACTATTTTTAATATGATCAGTTAATTACCCTGTATTTATTGTAACATTCATAATAATAATTCATAATAAGTTATGTTTTTGATGAAACTATTGAAAATGTTTTGACTGTATTCGAAAGATAATTTAGTAATAAATATCAGGTGCCTTTATGTACTCTTGATGACTTCCCCCTTAAAAAAGGCATGTGTTTAAAAGCCGTACACTAGTCAAATCCAGTTGCTATTGATACAAATAAGTGGTAATCAGATAAACTGGTTTGGGCAGGTTAGGCAAATGTAGCGGATGTGGGGCTTATAAACTTGGAAATGATGAAATATTGTATTGGAAATGATAAATAATGTGTGTGAAAATTATATTAGTACATATTATTATTGTAAGTTATTGGAACTAGGCTTATAAAAGAAAAATACTAATTTTCTATCAAGATAACATATCTTCTGAATTAAATATAAATAGTTTTAATACCCAGGTCATGCCTTGTATTGCAATTTTTTTAGAATGATTTTTCTCATTATAAAGTTAGTATATGTTTTTTTTGTTCTGGCCTAAAACCAGGCGGTGGAATGCATAACGCATACCTGATCACAGAGACTTGCCCTGGTGTGACAAGTTGGAACGGGTTATATGGGACTGCCTCTGGGCTTACCAATACACTAAAGAAAAAGCATCACAGTTGACTCCTGTACTGCATTAATTTTAGGGATATGGCACCCGCTAAACGGACAGCCGTTATTGGGCACGAGGACCCGGCGAAAAAACATAGTGAAACTAACTATACATTCGTGGAAAAAATGGAGCGTTTAAGATTCTCCAGTTTCATCTGGCTGGGTGTAATAAACTTGAAGTAGACATTAGATCCGTAGAGGGGCACGGGCCGAATTACTATCTTGAAAAAGAAACAGTTGATGGAGACGGAAATTAGAGAAGTCTGCTAAAAGGACAAATCAGAGAAGATAGCAGGTTTGATATCCCCGAATCGTAGTTGATTTGGGATTGCCAATCGAACTGTCGGTTGAAGTGGAGACCTAGGTACGTGACGTTATCCAGCCATGGAATTGTTGCGGTGTCGATTTTAAGTTGCGAGACGCACAGTGCATAACGCTTCTTATGGAAAATGATTTCAGGGGGTTGATTTGCATCCTTCGGAATTAGAACCACTTGACCGCATGATCGAGTTGCTTCTGCAAACGTTCTTGAATGGTAACCTCGAGCCTGGAGGCCGTGAAGAAAGCAGTGTCGCCAGACCGTTTTCTCGGCATATTTGAAATAAAGAGGTTGAATAAGGCTGGCGCCAGCGGGGAACCTTGAGGTATGCCAGCGTCGATTTGTTTTCAACTGGAAACTGTTTTCCTGATCGATAAAGAGGACTTGATGAGAGCGGGTCTTCTCGGTGGCCTAACCGCACGCATTTTGCGATCAAACTGTCGCGCCAGACTTTGTCGAAAGGTTTGGTTAGGTCTAGTTTTATACGTTGATCAAGAGCGTAATAGGTGAGCGTGGTAGTGAGCGGCCAGACGGGTGGCCTGACGGACGGATGAATGGTGAGCGCGAAAGCCGAATTGTTCGTGAGGAATGATGTTGTTGATGGAATTAGATTCGTTGATGACAGTGTCATTTTGTTTAGGTTAGGAGCTTTCATCTGGGCCTCGTAGGTATCTGAGAGGAGCTAGACTTTTTCTTGGCCAGTGACTGCAAACTTCATATATTCCTCCTATTCAAGGGGTAATATTTTATATATATTTATATTCCATGTTTTCAAAGAATATGCTGTTGCGACGATTTTTTAAAATTTAAATTGTTTTGAGACATAGCTCTTTTAGTAACGCTGCATCTAGACTCTGCGTAACTTTATTCGAAACTTTGGGTGGTATTTTAATATAGAAATTTGAAAAAATACTTTTTTCGAGACGGTTGACATATCTCAAGTTCTATTAAACCAATTTACTTGGAATTGGGTGTGACCCTTCTCTATAGATTCTTCTATCATAACCAAATAAATTTCACAAAATTATATATAGAGTAGGCTCACAGCAAATTTCAATTAAATCGGTACAGTAGAACATGGTATATCATACTAACAGTCTCACAAAAAGTACTTTTTAGTTTTTGCATGTCATGTCATAGCCTTTTTAGCGCTATATTTCCGAATATAAATTTTGTTTCTTTGTAATCATCACTTCTACATCTTCCAACAATCCTGAATGACCAGGAGTGAGTTGGTTTTAATTACTATTGGTTGTACGCTTGGATTTGGGTCATCGTTCTCTTGTAGATGTTCAGTCTTCTTTCTCTCAATTTTCACGTTATCTCCTGATAGCCAACTTTCTATGGGTGTTAACTATTCCTTAGTTAATTTATTTATTTAATTGGATATTCATTTGTCCTTTTGTGACAATGTGACTCCTCCACGACATTATTTTTAAGTCTTCACCATTTATTTACATATTTAAAAGAATTGTAAAATCAAGAATCAATTTTGGATATAATTTTAGGAAAAAAGTAAATTGATTTACCGTAATATAAATGCAAAGAAACGGTGGTACAAACAACTGTTTATACCAAGGTTTATATAATTTGTACTTGGCCCGATCAAACAGTCACTGAAGCTCTATTTAAAGGGCTTAGTTTAACGACAGGACGACCAACAAATCGGTTTATCCTTAACGGCCGTTGCCACCCTCGCGTATTGGTCTAGCAGTGATTTCTATTTTTAAAGAAACGCCATTTCATTCCCGTTTTGTACGACAACAGCGGTTCATTAACGACAATATGTCGACGAGACGTTTTAGCGCCGTACTAAAGCTGTAAAACGTCTGTAACGTCTGGGCCGATTCGACGACAGCGCCAGACTAACGGATAAATCTTTGTATTCTTTCGGTCAGCCACGGTTTCGTTTTCTTTCACATCTCCCTTTCAGCCTTCGGAAAGCTCTTTTCTTGCTTTATATTGCGCTAAATTTTTACTGGTGCCTATAAAAATCTTCGTTTCTTTTCTTCCATTTAATTAAAGGGAAAACAAGCGAAAATAGTCTCTCGACTAATAGCTACGAAATAGACGATGTCTTTATATCCGTATCTATATTCCGTTAATTAATATTCGGGGCACTGTTTTTGTAAAAAAAGTATTTTATTGAGAGTGAATCAATTTCTCTGAGTGGATTTATGGTAATAATAAGAAAATTTATTTTAAATGTAGGGTTTTATTATGAGAACAACAAAAAGAAGGGTATAAAGGATTAGATGTTTCCTATAAAAAAAAACTCTTGTTTTTCTTGTTGATTATAGATCTGTTTTAAGATTTTTTTACTGTGCACATATTTTTTAATTATTCTTCAAATATATTTTGATAATTCTTATAAAATATTAGTTGTTAATATAAGGTTGTTAATATTAGAATGCCTTTTAAATGAAAGTATTAATAGTAGGTGTATGTGTACATGCATATGAATTTTAGTGCTACTTAATCTTTCCAAAGAATTCGTTTAAATCTACTACATAAGTAAGTTCAATAGTCATGCAATTCAGAAGATCTGCAATTTTATTAGGTAATTATTGGCGTCATATTTCATACAATTTAAAATATACAAATAAATGATTTTATGCCTTCCTAAATCTCTGATATGACTGTAATAGAAACAAATCTATATATATATATATATATATATATATATATATATATATATATATATATATATATATATATATATATATATATATATATATATATATATACATATATATATATATATATATATATATATATATATATATATATGTATATATATACGTATAAAAGGTAAAGTAAAAATAATTAAAAATGTATTTGACATTTGTCATGTTTAAATATAACTAAGTTGTTCGATACTTTTTTTCAGTCGAATCTTGTGGTATTTTATTTTCGGGGGAATTTATATCCGTGTATATAATTTTGTAAAATGTGTAACAAAATATATATCCGGTTATAGACCAACTCTTTATCGAACATTTTGAACACGAGGCTTCAGTCAGCAACTCACTAAAACCTTCTATCTGGTTCATATATGTGAACGATGCCATTGCTATTGGAATTGTGGAATGGACATACTCAACCAGTTTTCTGACTAAGATGATTTTTTTTGATATCTAATCACCCAATTCCCCATGGAGAACAAAACTAATTACGAGATGTACTTCTTGGATGTTTTAGTTCGACGAAAGGACAATATTCGGCCAGTCAGTTTCATACATACATACTTTCAAGTTAAGTCATATCTTTATATATTTACTAAAAATGTATTATATTTAAGGAGATTCAATGTTTAACAAAGCTAATTATTATAAAACTTGTGTCAGATTAAAGTTTGGTGACGATTAAATTGTTTGTTTAAATAAAGATCAAAGGATTGTCGACATTTTGCTGTATTACTTTAATCTTCTGTCTCCTTTTGGGTGCATATAAAAGTATGGAAGTCAGGCCGTTGTTGGCCGTTGCCATACAAATTGTTGATATTGTTGTCAAATTGTTGATAAAAATGTAAACAACTTGATAGTAAGCTCCGTAGTGTGAATAGGTTAACAGGTCGCCAATTCCATTAGAGCAATCACTAGCTAATCTGGATATACGGCTTTTAATTATGGGAAACAGCAATATAGAAATATTGGAAAGCGTCTATAGTAGGGCTTTAAGCAACTTGTTCAATATTCCTCAAAGCAAGGCAACAGGTATATATTTTTGTCCGATATGTTTCGATCTTTTTTCAAAATAAATTAAATATTATGTTAATAAACCTTTAAAATTGGTACTTAGCTTTCCATTAAAAATATTACTACTCTTTAAAATATTTAGAGAAAAAAATATATAGGCTAATATTTCACTATTTTTATTTTTTCTTAAAAATATCGATATATTTTTTCTCCGCTATATCGATATAACGTAATATCGATATTTTTTTCGGTGGCCAACACCTCGCAAATTGAAGCTCCGTCATAAAAAATACAATCACAAATAGTTTAGAAGATGAAAAACACAGTTGTTTATTGTTTTAAAATAAATTGCCAGATCTGGAGAATACGGTGGATGAGGAAGTAATTCGAAACCCAATTCATGGATTTTTGCCATCGTTTTCACTGACTTGTGATAAGGTGCATTGTCTTGGTGAAGCAGCACTTTCTTTTTCTTCAAATGCGGCCGTTTTTCGGCGATTTCATCAAACGGCTCAATAACTCTATGTAATAGTCGCTGTTCATGGTCCTTCCTTCTTCAAGTTAGTCAATGAAAATTATTCCATGCGTATCCCAAAATACAGACGCCATAACCTTGCCAGCCGATTGCTGCTTTTTCCCACGCTTTGGAGCGGGTTCATGGTATGCAGTCCACTCAGATGACTGTCGATTGGACTTCGGAGTGAATTGATGGAGCCATGTTTTATTTGTTGTTTTTGGTCAAAAGTGAGCTCGCGCGGCATCCACTTTACACAGAGAGCTTTCTCATACCCTAATATTCATGAATGATATGATGTACACAGTCAGTTTATATCTTTAGAGTGTCTGCTATTTCATTCAATTTCAATTTACGGTGATTCAAAATCATTTTGTGGATTTTTAAAATGTTTTCGTCGGTAACAACCTCTTTTGTTCATCCACTTCGTTCACCGTCTTCAGTGCTTATTTCACCACGTCTAACCTTAGCATACCAATCCTTGATGGTTGGTTTTCCTGGAGCAGTGTCCGGAAACTCGGCGTCAAGCCAAGTTTTTGCTTCAACTATATTTTTTCCCTTCAAAAAGCAATATTTTATCAACACGCGAAATGCCTTCTTATCAATTTTTTTCACAATAACAAAAGTTGCTTCACTCAAAATGTTATAATTTACAAACTAATGATTCAACAGCTGTCAAATTTGTACACGCATCTTTTGAGAGTTAGGGTTAACTAATAAACATGTGGATTTAATTCTAGTAGTGCCATCTATGTGTCAAGTCGGGGACTTTTCAATTGACCTGTTAATTATGTCGCAACAATGAGTTCGCTGTAATCTTTAACAGACTATAACTGTGTATGTGTTTATATTAATTAGTTCAGTTAAATTATGATATGTAAATATTTATAATGATTACACTGGATGTAAGGGCTTTGGGAACTGTAGCGTTTATCATAACAAATGCCGTAAAATTCAATTAACAAAATCTACTACAGCGATCCAAACGAATCCTCCTCTAACCTGCTCTAATTCCCACAGCGCCATTCCATTCCCTTCGCGCCTCCCTCGGTTAATATTTGACTTTAAACAATCCGTATTCCCCAATAAATCTCCACAACAAAACTACAGGCTTACCCATCCGCCACCGCCGACGCCGCCGCCTGCCTGATAGAACTTTCGTATTAATCCGCGCCAGGACACGAAAACTTCCGACGCCAAAGTAAAGTTCCTCTTTCGAAGCCTTAAGTCCTCTATTATCATTTACTGCCTCGAAGGGCGATCGGCTAACGGAGAGTTTGGGGCGAGAAACGAACGACGAAGCACGAAAGAACGGAAAATAAAAGAAAAAGCAGAACGGGAAAAGAGAATCGGCGAATCGATGGGAAATAGAGATTGGACTCGAAGGACCGCAATCGCTGTTCGGAGGTCATCGGATGGAATTGGTGACAATTGAAATAAAGACTAGGATCATTTATTAGAATGCGCTTGGGTTTGTGCTAAATCTCACCCGTAAATATTTAGATACCATCGTCCAATGAGCCATTTACTTCATTCATTTGTGATCGTGCTGCTGTTTTTAACATATTTTTAATATATAAAAATTCAACTGACGTTTTTCTGTCAGGGTGACATTACCATGGTCACCGCTGCAATTATGGTCGTTGTTATGGTAACATTTTCAAACACCGTCATTGTCAGTGTTAGTTTCAATGTGCATGTGAGTTTCTATAACGGTGTATAGTTTATAAAACATCTATATATATATTCTCAGTGTGCATTTTAACCAGTAGATGGATAGAGGTATAAAATTTCATATATTTTTTATTTTTCTGCATAATTTTAAGGAAATATCGAGTTATTTTTCTAGCATATAAGGTAAATATTATTTGTTTAAATACAAATATAAGTTTTGTTTTCGATAAAAATATCGATATTTCTGTAAGCAGATATTTTTCGATATTTTTTCAAAAAAGAAATTAAATATATTATTTAAATATTACAAAAAATCATTTAGTTATTTTAATGGACCTGTTAAATTGGTACTTAATTTTAAGAGTTTAGTATATTTTGGGACTTAATTGTAAGGTTGTTAAAAAAATATCAATGTATATATTGTAAAAAATATCGATATTTTTGCTGATAGATAATACAAAATATAATATCGAAAAAACTATATAAAGTGTAATGTATATATATGTAATGTTCCAAAAATCGATATTCCACCGAAATTATTTGGAGAAAGTGGAGATAATATTATTTATTACTGAATAAGTATACGAATACTAATTTACAAAAAAAAACATGGGAAAGGAAAGACCGCGATATTTTTCTACAAGGCTTTCTACTAGTCCTCGAGTATATCGCACACTTTTTTCAAACTATGTTTTATCTGCTTGATTAATTTTTTGTATTGTTAAAGTGGAGGGAAATATGGCTATTGAAAAATTTTGTTTAGAATTTGCATTTTGACCGTTGAAGAACACATAATTAATTTAAATTAAGTTGTTGATGGTTGTTTTAGCTCTAGGCCTATTAAAATGTCGTTGATTGAAAAAACTTTAAAACATAAAAATATATGAATTCCTAATATTATTTAATCACGAGACACAGAAAACCATTCTTTATGCCAACTATTACAGTTATTGAGGGCCAAGAAAGAAATATACATAGTACCGTGAATGAAAAATAACGAGCCGAATGGGGTTATTATGTCAGTTGAAATGATGCTCGTTTGCATCGCCAAATTAAAAAAAGCTATTTTCAGCGTTTTTAATTAAAAGAGCTTTGGACTGCCACCACCTGAAAATGTAAATTGACCAACCTTTCATTCAAAAAGGTAACCACTCAGACCCCCCTAAAAGCTTTGCGGTTCTCGCAGTCGTTCTCTCTCCCTCTCTCCCGCTCTCTGTCTTTCCTCACCCCTTCTAACAAAGTGGAGATGAATAATTTAATCAACCTTTTTGGTCTGTACCAGATTGGATTACTTATTGTTGGTTTAGGGCGCTTTTTGTTCTACTCATTATCATCTCATGAAGACGCGTATAAAAAACGGATGTCGAGCGGCCGAGACAAGGATTCTCAATTAATCAAAACGTTATCATGTTCTCTGTGATATTGCCTAGAGCCTCGAGGAAGGTATTTAAAAAAAGCAATGAAAATTGAGAAATCTTTTTTAAAACTAGGTCAGAGATCAAATTGATTGTTTTAGTTTTTTGACGGTTAAATCGTAAATTTATTATTTTCAGTTAGATGAGTTAGACGGTTTGTTTTTTAATTTACTTCAATAAAATACCAAGAATAAAAATATAACTTCATAATACTGAACATTGCTTTTCCATTACATCTTTTATCGAGATGTTGTTGAGATGAAGTTGGGGTAGTGTTGTTTTGACGCAAAGACGTTCAGTTTGCACGCTTCACTTTCGCGTTCAGGAAGTTACATGTAACTATTGGCTGTTGAAGCAGTGGAACAACGATGAGTAAATAGTTAATAATCTGAATGATAGGGACAGCAAGGTAATTAAGTTAATAATGTTAAATACAAGGGATAGACAAAATAATATGAACACAATCTCATATAGTATATATTGTTGCATAGTGGCAACACTGTTTCTCTGTAAGTATTGCTCATTTTACAGGCCAAGTTTTGTAAGTTATATTTCAGTATATTATATGTTTTGTTCTTTGATGTTTAAAACATGCGATCGATGAAATGTTTAATCTTTCAGATGTTGTTTAATGTTTTACGAGCGACAGTATTTACGGTAATGACCACATACACAAAATATATTTTTAACAAACAAATTGAACCGATTTCAGAAACTAATAAGGAACCCACTAAAAATTTTAAAAAAATAATCAAACTTAGATTTTTAATTTTATGTATAAATATATTATAAGTATATATTTTATAATTTTGTGTATATGCGTGAAAAATCTCAAAAAATAAAAAATATGATATTGGATTCACCGAAAACAAACCGCCGTCATACGAAGCGGGTGCCAATCAAGATCAGCTTGATGTTAGCTCTATCAGAGATTAAAAATAAGAAATGTATGAAAACAGTGAGTAGTTTTTTCAACACAAAAATAATTTAAAACAATCATTTCAAAGGAAACTGTTAGTCTGAAAAGTATCTCTTCGATACTTCAAATATTCGTCAAAAGGAATTTTCAGATATTACTTTTAAAGAGTAAAATTTATTAGTAAGTTCATTGCAGACATATTTTACTCCATGCTAGAAACAGGAATGGTTAGTAACACCTTCGGTTTGGTTGAACTCGATAAGACACATTGAAGAAGAAATTGACAAATGATGAAATTGCGAATAAATGTTAGATCCATTGGAAATTAACAGCTTACTTATTCACTTGAATGAAATTTTCTGAATATGATATGATTCAGTGCTGCCAATTTCTAAGGCAGGATGACCAGAGTGGAAACAAGTAAAGGTGAGAATATAATTAATATATGATAAGTTTAGGAAATCTTATTATAGAGAGTAAAAGATTTATGTGCATAGATATATGTGTAATTATTCAGAATATACATGAGCATTTGGTAAAAATGTGTCAAAAAGAATAGTAAGTGTTTTGCAGATTTATCAAGAAAGACGTATATAGGTATTAACAGAACACTGTACCGAAGGACAAAAGAACTAAGCGTAAACGGTAAATAAAAACTCTCTAATGAAAGTAAAATATATTACCTGGATATACAATTGTTAATTAAGTGCAATGGGCCTCAAGGGCAGAAAGAACCCTCGCCTATAACTCTAACTCATAGGTGGTATGGAAAAGAGTTTAATGTAAATATAATAAAACACAACCCTAACCTAGAAACTATTATAGTTTTGTACTTAATTGTACTTTCAGTTTAAGTAATTCGATAGTATATGCACTAGATTTACTATAATTTTAAAACAAATTATATTTGAAAGCACTAGTTTTGTTTAATTATTTTATTTAGATTAGAATTTTGTTGTATGTCAAAGCCAATCTGAGCTAAACTCAGAGTTGATACGGCAACATTGCGACGTATTGACGTCACATATTTTGATGACTTATGTACAAAATAACTTTAGATAGACTATAACCAGCATTGGACTGCTAAATATTGTTATATTCCAAGATGGTAAAACGTTCTTATACATAGTTAAAAGGTTCCGTCTTGGTTTGAGGGATATCAGAATATTATCAAGCATCTTTCAGCACTTCATCATCGGTCATCTTCTAATGCAGCAAACAAGGCCAGCATAATCAACTGACCAGACCTGAACATTAATGAACTGTTATGGGGATTTTCAGAGTATAGAGTGAAAATTATAAGGACGGGACAACATTCCTTTGGCCTGGGCAATTATCCAGACACTCAACGAATCTAATCCGCGAAGAATTGTAGCTGTTTTAAAAACAAAGGGTGGCTTCATTGCCTTATTTATAAATAAATATTGTGGATATGTCAGGTGTTCATATTATTTTTTCTATCCAGTGTAATTGGTATTTGATAATGTAATATACCATCTGATATCTTTGAACCTAATACACTAATATCAAAGATTCGATATATGGATTTTGAATTGCCAATCAATAAAACCTCATTAATAGAAAATTTTATAAAAACATTCAGAAGTAGGTTTGAAAAATATGTAATTAGACATTTGTTGACATTTTGAAAATTAATTAATAAAAATTAAAGTATATTTTGAAGATCTTGAACCAGATCCATAAATAATAATCTAAACCCATACACAATTATATTTATAAATAAAAATTACAGTGCCACTTGGTAAAGGCAATTGCTCAATGTTTACCGATCAGAAATTTAAAAAAAGTAAATGATGCCCACTATATGGTTTTCTATTTATATTCCAGTTTTCTATTTATTTCCATTTTGGCCGTTATCGTAAATCTGAGCTTCATTGAAAATAACTTAAATAATTTCCTACGGTGAAACAATCACGTCCTAACCTAACCCGGTTACCGATTCTAATCTCAGTTGGAACAATGAAAAACGAAAGGTGCTTTTGAGTTAATGTTGGCCGGTACCAGGGCGTAATCTTCGCGATTTATGTTCGCGGTGGATTATTAAAACTGTACCCAGCTACAAACGAAATAAAATAACACTACCCCATCTTCGCAATTGGATCGTGGCGACCGTTTTGGTTGGAACAAGAGACTCTTATGATTTTAATGAGTTGGGCAATTTTGTTGCAATTACAGGAATCAATAGTTTGAAATAAACTGTTCTCTACAACATAATGAACGTCCTACCTCTGCTAAGATTGTAAAAATATTCTTTAGTATGTATTCGAATGAAATATTAATTAGTATTTTCATTTGACTGCTGTATTGACGATCGACCGTTCATTTTATATTTCCAACGCTATTAAAGATGAATCCTGAATTCATTAGATACATTTTAATAAATTCAAAGGTTGATCGAAATAATCTATAGATAAAATGATTTTAAAGGTTCATAAAATATCTGAGTGTTAAAACAAAAACAAAAGCAGCTTTTGTAAACAAGAAATCGTAAGAATTTTATAATAATTAATATAATACTAATGTAACAGGAAGATATTCACATTTACCCGTTTTTAATTAATATTAAATGGTGACAAATTAACAAAAGCACTATTACGAATAAAAGCAAAAAAGGAAATTTAGAATAGATTTCAACCAGAACTGGTAACTTCCTGCCTTATCCAACCTGATTACTATTACTAACGTGATCATTCCTGGATTTTGCTATCGTGTAAACTAGGGCGCGTCATTTTTTTCTGAGATCCTCCATTTCATGACCCTGTAACTTTTTGATTTTCAAATTTTTCCACTTGTTTTCTTTTATGCATTTTTTAAACATTGATAAATATCTGGTAAAAATACTGTCTGATTTTCTTAAATTTCGTTTGAAAAAATTATTCACGCTTATATTCGTGTCACCTTTAAGAATGGATGTTTTCTGAGTATTTAAGTTCATGAATATAGTACTTAGATTAAACAGTAGATACAATCCACGTAGTAAGTAAAAAAGATACTTTAAAATATAATGTTATTTTATCATTATTTCAGATTAATATTATTATTTAATTATCAATACCACATAATATCAAATAAACTTAGCTGTTTTAACTTAAATATAAAAAAAAATGTTTAAAACATCACATTTTGATATATATTTTATTATCTCAAACGTGGCTGAACTCGTATACATATGCAATATTTGTATGTATTTTATGAATATTCAATTGTATTTGTTTTGTACATTTTTATTATTGCCCATATACATGTATATGTATTTTAAATTTATATTAATCAATTTAATTCTTATACTGTTAGAGTTTGGAATTATTTATATATAAAAGTAAAATTATTATTATTTTTGTTCTTACCGAAATTTTAATTGAATATTATCATATGTATACAGTATATACATCTATATGTTTCGTGTGACCTCAAATATTGATCAGCAAACATGTTTTCGTGTAATTGGGAGAAGGATTTCCGCTACGCCGAATATTCGAAAACCATTTTTGATACACCCAGGAGCTGATATTTTTATTTTCTTGATTTTTCGATATATCAATGTCAAAGGAAAAATTGAAACTTATCCGAGATTTCGGCCAGGTCTGATAAGAGGTGACACCATATTTATCAACTAATTTTAAAAATATATAGCAAGATACATATAAATGTTTACACATAAACGCATAGATGGCGAGCTTCTCGAAGCTGCTAACTGGTTTTTCAAAATATTGATAAAAGATGTGTTTAAATTACTTTCATATAACAATAGAAGGTAGATAAAAGTTCACTTATATTTTTATGAATCTTCCACGAAGTACTCTCACTGCTGCACTCCACATAACGTACAATTTTTACACCTAACTATCCTAATTCAAAGGATCTTTGCCTTTTCAACATCCAGCTAGGATTGTTGTCAAGCAGTTGTGGTAATTCGGCATTTTTAGGTTCACGCAATCTAATTTAATGTTTTTTTCACAAACTGTTGGTACCATTAGTCTTTGTCTGGATGTCCCTATTTGTAATTTGATAAGTTTAAATCTTATTGATATTGGATTTCTCTGTGCAATATCATAGTTACATACCGTAGATTCACACTAACTTCAAAATGTGTTTATATAATAACAATTTATTGAGGCTTCTTAACCTTAAACCATTTGCTATTTTTTTGAGCTTCATACAAATAATAAATCGTTTCGTTTTTAACATGCTCTTTCTACTAGGACCAATTATCATTGGCACGTAATTTTCGCATGTGCAATCTAGATATGTAGCATTTAATGTTATTCGCCATGTCTTAGTCCACTTAGTAATGTGCCAGTTGTTTTAATTAATCCATTTACAGTGGTCTTAGTGTCAGTTGTACAGAGTAGTAGTAGTAGTGCGGTATCATCAGTAAATGTGGCCATTCTTATTTCTTCATATTTAGGCATGTCACTGGTATAAACACAATATTGGTTCAAGCACACCATCTTGAGTATCAAATTTGAATATTGGTTGCCGTATTATTCTAAGGAAACGATTAGAAATGTCGACTTTTCAGAATCTGACTAATCTGATTAGGAAGTTTATCTGCCTTCGTGCCATATCTCATAAAAGGATTGGGCCAACGTCTAGAAATATGACCAAACACATTTTTCAGTTACATCCGTAATATTATATCTTTATTTCTAAAGTTTAATTGGTGAGCTAAGCTGCAGAAGTTCTTTTTGAAAAATTATTAACAATTTAAAATGTTTATTCCCCTTAATAACTGACCGCTATATGTTGAATTAATCATTGTATTTAACTATAATAAATAACACATATTGAATTTGTTATGACTCAAACATTACAAATGTGTTGTTATACTAATACTGTTGCGGTATTGATTCTATCAAACAAGGTGCCAAAAATTAATAAGTTTAATACTCTAAAAATTGCATATCTTTTGAGGCATATATCAAGATATCCTTGTAATTGCTAAAATGTTTCATGAAAAAAAGGCAATTTTAAAATCAAGTGTGATGTTATTTTTCTTCGCTTTTCATGATATTTTTCACTACAAATTTAATTCCACTGGCCCAAATTATCAATAAAAATTATTTGAGTCAATGAAGAAGCCTAAACATATATAGGCCAATAATTCTTGATTAACTTAAAATTCCTCCATCCAAAAACTAAAACTAATTCAACAACTGTTTTAAATAAATAATTATTGCATTGTATTATAAGCATCGTATCCAAGTGTCATTGCTTTGAAAGAAACTAAATACCTGTTTTGTGTTAAAAGTTCTAAATACTATTCCATTTTTTTGATTACGCAAATCTTCAATTTAAGTGTCAATATTTGTCCTAGTTTCTGAGTTCGCATATGGTGACGGCACTGTACTTTTGTATTAAACACAATTAAACATTATCTGGGATTTGCTTTTATGCTGTAATGGTGCTTCGGAATCTTCAAAAATGCAGAGACAACATTGTAAAGTCGATTTCAAGCGTTTTTGTTAGGCTTGTGGATGTTATATGCTCGGTAAACGAGGATAAATCATGACAAATGCATTCCAAGATGCGTATTTGCGCTAGTTTGGTTTTGTTGTAGAAAACACTGGCAAGAACACAACACTGTTTTGTAACGCGTGCAGAATAAAGCGGTATAAGTGGCCACCTTGCGAAAATGTATACTTTTCATTTTCCGTGCTAACAGAACATCAGAAAAATCATGTAGATGATGCTACTTTTGCTCGATGCATATCGTCGGTATAAAATGTAAAAAATAACACAGTACAAATATATCGACGTATCATCACTGTCGAAGGCAGTTCTATATACAAACAGTTATACATTGCCAATTTGTCCAAGTACATGTGTAAAAATGCCTTAAAACATTGCCTTCAAATGATATTATCTATACCTTACTATGACATGAGCGATGAGGAAGGAGAGTGGATAAGACATTAGCGAAAATCAATTTAAAAAACTAATGATAATGATGAATGCTAATGATTTGTATTCAGCCTTATTTACCTTATAAGCAGGTTTTTGTTGCTCAAGTTCAAAACCGTGTACTTGTGCTATTTTTTGAAAAAAAATATTGGTATTATACCACTTTTCATATTTGATAATCTAATTTTTATTTTATTTTTTTATTTTCAATAACAGATACAGAGAGAAAAAACCAAATAACAACACACCAGTTCGGATTTATTAACAAGCATTCAACAACTGACCAGAATAACAGCTGTTATTGAAAAAGCCTACGGAAGTAAAAAAGTATGCTCAGCTATATTTTTAGAGGCATGTAGGCCTTGTTCATAAACTACAGAAAACTTTACCAAAACAACACACCGAACTACTACAATAACTGTAATTGTACATTACAGCCAGAATGTTTAAAGTTAAACAAGGACTTAGAGAATATTACGATCGCTACATTTGCTGATGATACTGCGATTATAGCTGTCGGAGACAATAGTGGAGAAACCACACTAAAATTACAACAGGCAAGTGACAATATAAATAACTGGACATTAGCTTGGAATATAAAAATTAACGAAAGTAAATTTGTGCATGTGCATTTCACCTACAATCAGGTCGTACAAGCACGAATAACATTAAATAATACTATCATTTCATATAACAACGACGCTAAATATCTCGGAATAAATCTTGATGCAAAACTGGAAGGAACATATAAAGAAGAGAAGAAAAAAACTGGAATTAAAATATAGGAAAATGTATTGGCTAATTCGAAGAAAATCACAATTATCAGTACATAAAAAATTGTTATTTTATAAGCAAATACTGAAACCTATGTGGACATACGGAGATCAATTATGGAGGTATTCTGCAAGGTAACATAAACAAAATATAAATTTTTCAGAACAAAGTCCTGAGAAGTATTGTGGGCGCACCCAAATACTACAGAATTGACTACCTACATCGAGACCTTCAGAAACCCACAGTCAGCCAAGAAATCAAGAGAATTGCAAAGCGGCATGAGGAATAAATCCATTCTCATGAGAATATTGAAGTGGGACACAGACACAAAAGAATCAAACCATCTGATCTTGTGTAGTGAGATGTAGGTAATAAAAAATACAGCAACGCCAATTATGAATAATGAATTATTTCATCAGAGATCGAGATAAGGCCGTCGTGTCGTCCTAGTTATATACCTAGATTTAAGTTATCAGAAAGACAAATTGTAGGTTAGTCGTAAACGACTAGTAACAATGTAATAATTAAATAATAATAAAAAAATCTTCAATAACCATTTGGTTTTTTTTCATATTTCCCAAACACTTGTTAGGAATTATAAACCAATGCTATTCGAATTCTATGTGTTATTTTCTGGAGTATCAATTCGATAAATACACTACATATCCCAATTTATACTGGTCTATATTAAATTCTATAACAAATTTAAGAACTTTGCTCAGCTGGACCGCTTCGTGACGTTTAATGCTACGATCCGACTCAATTTTAAGTGGAACAGCTTGAAAAATCACGCGATAATTTCGAAAATCATTCGCCATCTAGACATCTGTTGCAGCACCTTATTTTATCCAGAAACGGAGACTGGTAACCGAGGGCGTTTCTCTTTCGTAGTCCGTTCGCCTCCATCGTGACCCCATAGTTTTAATAATGCATTAGCCACGTTCCCGCATCGCCGCTGCAGCGCCCTCTGCAGTTTGTTTATTACTTTTATTTTCGATATTGGCCTGCTTTTTGGGAGTATTGGCTGACTTTTGTGGCTTGATAGGGTCTGGTCTGGATAGGGCCAATAAAATATTGGTAAGTTTTAATTTGAATTAGTGATAATTGCATAAAATTAACTATTGCACAACATATATGGCCTATAAATTAATTTTAAATGATCTACAACAGGTGGTGTTATTCTCTATCAAATCGCATTTACAATCAACTCTATCCCCTCAAAAACCTTACTGATAGGCTTTACTTTCTTACCTCAAGATCAATGCATGGGTTATACCATTGTAAGATTAGAAACACTCAATCACTAGTAAGCGACAACACTAACAGATTCTATTGATGAACATCAATTTGACACTATTTACTTTCCGTTTTATTGATAGCCTTGTTCTCATTACGCTCTGAGCTCTAACTATAGTCTGTTTGAAAGATATATAGTTTTTTTTCAAATTTAATTCCGGCTTCTAGTTGTTGAAAAATATTTTGTATACATGTCATGTATATAAATGGTATGCGGTATCCTTACTAGTTATAAGTTTATTTTTAATTCAGGATATTTTAAAGTGTTCTTTTAACTGTTTAACGTGAATTATAAACTTTTTCAAGTATAAATATTTAATTAATATTAAACTTTTGACATGGTCTTTTCTTGAATTTATGATAAAGTCATGGAATACATTTAAGCTTTAAAAATTTATATCGCATTTTTACTCTGTATACAAACCATACTTAAATAAAAATTGGCATCGTTCACGCCCCATATTATGCCAGTAACAACTTAATTTAGGGCGATATCTCCCTGGAAACCACAGCAAGTGTGACCCAAAGGCAAGGTAAAGTACTCTGAAAGAATATTAGTGCACCCGAATGCACTTGTAGGTTAAAATATTTATTACCATCCGACATGATTAATAAACATAAAGAGTAGTTTTTAGAATAACGTAGAATAGTAATTAAATTAATTATAATACTAGTTTATAAGTTTGTGAGAGATCACTAAGAGAATACTTGGAATTCTAAGAGAATTATAATAAAAATTTTCCACAGAACAGATATAATGCTTACCATTATTTCAGAGTTGTTTTATCCGTCATACATATCTTGATGTTAATTCAGTTATTTGTATTCGTAATGTCACTCTCTTGATCTTAACGCTCTCTTCTCGTCATCGTTGTACCTTTCCTCTAAAAGATTGGTATCGTTACAAAAGTATGTGCGGAATTTAATTACCATAATTGTGGAAGTGGAGGTTTCTATAGATGGGTCAAACAAATGCGCCTATTTACTTGTGTTAACGACCCGGATTATGTTCTCTTGCTTTACCATTAAGATTTATGATAACAGAATTTTTTTAATGTTTTGTCGCTTTGACGGATGTGAATTAATAACACAAACAGGGGCATAAAAGTATACATATTGTATATACAATTAAAAAATGAAAACAAATACCGGACTACAAGCACAACCATAACGAAGTAGAGGTTTATCCAGACAGCACACATTAGCTCCCATACCGAAGTGGTAATGGTTATTTGGTCAGTAACACTAAACTTAGCATAGGACAGATTCTATGAAGAAAATCGATTTCTCGTAGAAAGGCATTTCTAAAATTCGCAGCCCTTATTTAGTTCTAATCTAGATGAGCCATGGATAGTCGTTCAGTATGTGGTAGCCTGAATTAGGGGCACGGTGACAAAAATCATAGTAAGAAGGCGAGCTCGAAGTCATCAAGTAACCGTGCGAGAATTAACAATGAGACAATCTCAGTCGATTCAAAGCTACGGCTTGGTGACGAAGGGAAGGAATGCAAGGAGAGGAGAAAAAATCAGCTATAAGATCAAAGGGCCTGTTGTGGTTGGCTTCATAGGCCCAATGACGTTGTACCTCGTTATTTGTGAAACAATAAACGAATGGGATAAGATCAGTATGAACACACACATACGTGATGGGACGATGGCTTCCGATTTAGCCGCATTATCCGCGCGCTCATTTCCCGGTATACCAACGTGAGAAGGTATCCATAGTAGACTTGTCCTCATCCTCTTCAGATATAGGGTACGGATGATTGACAATGAGTCGTTGACAAGGGGATGTTGCACTTCTGTTCCAGGAAACATTCGAGGGCATTTCGGGAGTAGGTCAGGATTAACCATTCTTTGAAGGATTGTGTTGTGATGTAGGATAAAGCTTTGAATATCGCGAAGAGTTCACCGGTCAATACTGAACCCTGTTTAAGGAACTTGAAACGGAATGCCCGTTTGTCCACCACAAATGCACTGCCAAGTCCGCTGGGATATTTGGAGCCATCGATATATATATATATATATATATATATATATATGCTTGCGGCCAGGGTAAGAGTGGAGAAGTTCACAGAACTTGTACTGAAAAAGGTAACGACAATGTTCTCTTGTATAAAATTAGAACATACTCTTAATTCAAAAGGAGTGTATTTTGCAATTTAACAAACGATAAATTCCTAAATGTTTCTTCTTTCTTTCGCAGCCTGTAAACATAGGAAAAAAAAACAAATTTCAAACTATTTTAGAAACAGTCGAATTAGCAGTGACAGACCACGAAGGAGCCAGGAAACGCCAATACAATATCTGTCAGTTGTGGGCGTTGATAGGCGAAAGGAAACGGAAGCGAGAGAGAAACGACGAAATTAGAGACGTGTTTGGTAAATATTGACAGCGATTAGAGACACCTCCACAATTATCGATTCATGGCGGAAATGTCTTTAGGACTAAACCGTTAATCTCCAGGCCGATTCGGTGTTGCGTCTCGAGAGACACGGCGAGACACGAACATTCCTTAGCGGTTTGGGTTGTTTATGATTAGCGTCATGAAAATGTTGGGGGGGGAGGTTTGATTGAGCCGGTGGAAGAGTAAGTTTTCAGCTAATTATACCATGAAAATAATGGGTCTGAAGACGGATATTGTGTGTTTATTGTTAAAGTTTGCTTTATATAATGTTTATCTTCTTAAATAACTGAAAGTAACAAAGTTAAAATACCTCTAACGGATACGTCGGTAATTTCCTTCCGTTTTCTTTTTCACTCAAGAAAACATGTTATATATAATGGACGGTTAAATATTATTTATTCAAGGTATTGGCTATTTGATTTTATAATTTATGGAAGCAATTTCAAAAGAACAGTTTCTCCTTTCAGCTAAGCGATAACTTTTTCAAAACTAGTAAACCGAGCACGTGCCCTATCGATGCGAAAAGATGGTAGTCGGATGGAGGTTATGGAGATATACGACGGCTGCTATAAAACTTTTCCCATCCAAATTATTTCAACACTTTTGGTTTCGCTATAGTATGAGACATACATGCATGACAGTATGCTTGTTTAAAATCACCTTATCATATTGTTCACCGTATTGACACGTTTATCGATCAATGTATAGTTCAAATTGATCACTTGTTGTTGATAGCGATCATTATTAACTGCTTTTCAGATCTCAATAGTTCATACTATGCAACAGCAAGCTAGTATCATTAGTCACAAAGCATGGTTTTTCTGTTAATGGGTTGACTTGGCCAGGTGATAAACATGATTTTTCGCTTAGGATTCTCGAAATAAATCCATCTTCATAGACTGTTGCTATTTGATGCGGAAATGACTTTCTTTCATACCTTGAAGCAGCATTTAACTGACGATTTTTCGATTTTCTTCTCAAACTTTTTAGCATACCAGGATGATTTTTGCGTTTAGCGTTGAAGTCACGATGTCTGAATTGTCAAAACATTTTATAAATATATTCGTTCATAAATGTTTCATATGTTTTTATAGTTGGAGCATGATCATCGTAAGCCTCCAGCAAAAAACGATAAGTTTCAGCGGCTTTTTTATTTTGGTGAAGGAAAAAAAGTAATGCGTGTTGCAAATGTACGTTTTCAGTCACAAAACTCGACTTTTTAAAAAAATTATAAATCTATTATGTTTATTTTGGTCGAAAGTCATTAGAATAGAATAATGTATGTACCAAATTATAACAATGCATACTTAGTATTAGTGAAATCTATAACAAAAACTGGAAAGTAATTACCGCTACACCTGGTATAGGAGTCTACCCTAGGTTTGTGTTTTGATATAAGATGTGAGGTATTCATGTAAACAACTTAACAGTTAAATTCGATGAGTTTGCAATTTCTTTACATCAAATAACAGTGTTCCATTTAGTACTGTATTTTTAATTATTCAGTGTATATAACGGTAATCATAGAACAATCAAAATTGTATTTTCGTTATTTCATGTTTTAGTTGCAACGATTTAAAAGTGATGATTTTGGTGTTAATGACAAAGAACAGTCAAAGGATTACAATATATAGAAGAAAATGAATTGTTGTTAAAATTATTAGATGGAAACCCAAGTCAAACCCACCAAGAACTTTTAGATACCTTTGATGTTGATGAGTTAGCTACTTCCAGATGTTTACATTCGGTGGAAAAGATCCGACAGGAGGGAGAATGACTACTACACGAATATACTAAAAATGTCATTTCGAATCGTTTTCACATCGCGGTTTTATTGCATGCCAACAATAAAAATTGTTGCGTAATAAGGCTGGCGATGAAAGATGGATATATTACAACAATAACAAGTGCAAAAGAAGCAAAAAGTGCTGTCATGGACCTGCCGATTCCGAAAAATTTACGAAAATGTTTATTATTGTCAAATCGTGTAATCTTAGTGGTCAATTTACAGTACATCTGCGAACGTTGGAAATGCTGTTGGAATTACAAATCGTTCACGTCTATATCGTTGAATTTTTCATGTCATTACATCAATGCAAATATGACAATTATGCTTGTTAACACGGTTGTTCATCCTAATTTGTGCTTTGCCGTTAAATTAATATTTCATTGTTTGAATAAAATATTACTTTCTGTAATATAATATGTTTTGAATTTATAATTTATGAATTTATTGTAATAAATTATATAAATTATGCTGGTGAAGTTTTAGTAGTGCATGAACGTTATTAAAGTATATCATATGTTATATATATTTTTTAATTATTATTTAATTATTACATTGTTTCTAATCGTTTCCGACTAACCCACAATTTGTCTTTATGATATATGGAGTATGGAGTATGCTTCGGCCCTATCCCAGTCTGGTGAATGAATGGTGAAATAATGTTTATACATGTCACTGCTGTATTTCTTATTAACTGCACCTGACTACACAACACTACACAAGATCAGATGGTTTGATTTTTTTGAGTCTGTGTCCTGCTCTGATGGTATCCAAAAGTTGAAATACTTCATTATTCTCATGAGAATAGAATCTTTCCTCATGCCCCCTGCAATTCTCTTGATTTCTTAGCTAACTGTGGGTATCTGAACGTCTCGATGTAGGTAGTCAGTCCTGTCGTATTTGGGTGCGCCCACAATATATATCCCATAAACCTCATCATTGAACTCCGTATATCCACATAGGTTTCAGTATTTGCTTATATAATAGCAATTTATTTTGTACTGATAATTGTGATTTTCTTCCAATAAGCCAGTAAGCTAGTTTTCTTATATTTCAATTCCAGTTCTTTTCTTTTCTTCTTTATATGTTCCTTCCAGCGATGTTTTGCATCAAGATTCATTCCGAGATATTTAGCGTCGTTGTTATATGGAATGATGACATTCATAGATTTACTTTCGTTAATTTTTATTTTCCGAGCTTGTGCCTGTTATTTATATTGTCACTTGCCTGTTGTAATTTTCGTGTGGCTTATTCATTATTGTCTCCGACAGCTATTATCGCAGTATCATCAGCAAATGTAATCATCGTAATATTCTCCATTTATAGTATATCACAAGTGTAGAGTAGATAAAGTATTGGCTCCAGTACACTTCCTTGTGGTACACCTGCTTTAGCTTCTTTAGTGTAGAGTAAGCGTCTTCTTGTTTAACTCTAAACATTCTGGCTGTAATGTATGTACGATTTTAGTAGTTCGGTGTGTTGTTCTGGTAACATTTTCTATAATTTATGGACAAGACCTTCATGCCAAACCTTATCGAAGGCTTGTGCTACATCTAAGAATATGGTTGAGCATACTTTTTACTTTCGTAGGCTTTTTCAATAATATCTGTTATTCTGTAGACCTGGTCAATTGTTATAGTTGAATGCTTGTTAATAAACTCAAATTTGTGTGTTGGTATTAGGTTTTTTCTCTTTATGATATATCATATATAATAATATAGAAGTCAAACACCAAATATTTACTCGTAATTTATTTTTTACTAATAATTAATATCACCAAATTTAATCATTTGCTCAGACTTGACCATTCGATCATTTTCATTGCTTTCGTCACAACTAGCTCATAAATAAATCCTCAGACCAGAATATAAATCACGAAGATGTAAGTGCGATACCGTTTGGTGTACACAAAAAATGATTAATCTGAATTTCCCTTGAATAAGAAATCGCATTAGAAAGGAACATTTTGCCGACAGAGAGTCTTTTTTGTCGCCTATAGGCTCGTTACGTTTTCGAACGAAATATCGAATAACAATTTTGAACTTCATTTAAGCGTAGCTAACCTGCTGATTCGATCAATTCTGCCCTTGATACCCTTAGGTTTTAAACTTTTCTTTTTCCAGAGATTTTCGGGAATTAAGTAACTTCGTTTAATACGTTCATATACGGGGGTCAAGGTATAGTTATCGGGAATTGACCATTATTCCATTCCAGATTGCGAACATTTAGTCATCTCTCTATGTAAATACTATTAGGCGCTTGTATGAATTTTTATCTGTGAAGTATCACTGCAAACAACCTAACCTAATTATTACATTCGCTGGTTTTGATATTTCGGTATATAAAATAGCAGTTTTTGATTTAGAAATGTTGAGTGATTCAACGTCATTCAGTCACGGAATGTTAAAAAATGTATATTCCACATTAATTATTTTTATCGTTTGGTATGAAGAAATATGCTGCCCATCAAACACTTTTAGAAATCCATAATGATGCTCGGTCATATTTTAATCATCGATTTTAGTTTAAATGATTTAAAAGTGGTGTAAAGTAACAAAGAATGACTTAAATAAATAAAAATATCGAAGACAAATCAAGACTTATTGGACAAAAACCGTTCTTTGGACAAAAGAAGTCTTAGCTGTTGATGAGTCAATCATTTCTATGATGGAAAGGGTCTAAAAGAGGTGAATATTAGCTACTAAACGAGTTAACTCATAATATTATTTCATGGTGATTCAACATCGCGGTTTCAAGACAAAAAACATTTTTCTGCGGAATATTATAACTCGAAATGAATAGTGTTTGACTTTGACAAAGTCTAGTGCAAAAAGTCATGGGTTAGTCAAGAAAACCATCCAAGTCGACTCCTGACTGACGTAGCTCGATTGCTCAGTTGTGGAATATTGGTATCACTACTTAAAACGAATTTTCTAACATTTATAAGCTTCCAAAGCGTCATTTGGTAATTTTATTCAGAAAGAGATGTTATGCTTCTGTTCGTTCTATTACACATGTAGTGCGATATTCCCTTTTTAGTGTTTACTATTAAGTGGTGTTCTTCATATTTTAAGCGCCTAAGATGATCCAAGATATTATCACTTCTTATTCTTGAAATTCTTGAAAACGATTTTTAATACTGTTTCATTTAATATAAAATACACATACACTATAAAATGCGAAAATACGCATATGAACAAATTTTAATTACTTTCAAAGCCAGAAATCATGAAATTTGGATCAACAGTAATGTAAATTAATGATTAAATTGATTGGTTACAGGAACTCCATTTACGAAACCCGGAATAATTTATTATTTTCTATGACTCATATATTATCTCTCCGAACTCATTCCAATGTAGGTTTGTTATTTTCTATTAAATATTGTCGGCGTTTACAGCAAAACAAATTCAATTATAGTTTATTTATTTTCATAATTATAATATTTATTTAAACGATGTTATTTAGGTTAATAATATAAATATTTATTTTAAATTGTTATTTTGTTTGTTGCTTTGTATGCTTGTTAATTAATTTTTACGTAATGAGGAATATCAGTAATGTTTTTTTTCTGCTAATTTTTATATATTCCTGCAATTTTAAGTAAATATTGTGAATTTATTTGTCATAGACTCTGTGGTCGTAAAGTACTAGTAAATGCAAACTGATATTTGTTACCATGTTTATTTGCAAGTATTAGTTAGGCATATTACTTAGTCTGTAATATTTTTAACTATAAAAATAATTTTAATGCCACCTAAAATAAATTTTGAAGAAATAAAAAATTGAATCATCTTTCTCATTGCTATGCATTTGGTGGGACAGACATTTAATTAATATAACAATAATATATAAAATAAAGCATTTACTAATACAATTATTAGTAACTATTCAATATAATAATCATGAAATAAATAATATTATAAGAATATAGGTAAAATAACTATTATTCTTAGTAGTCTATTAAATTCTATCTAATTAAAAAATTGGAAATTTACGTTTTGTTTATCAAAACTTCAAAAATAATCATTGGACTGCCTGCAAATCTAAAATCAACTACTGCATATTCAGGAGATGCTAACTAGTTGTTAACCAGCTCTAAAGATCCATAATTGCCATTACAGTAACTCTATGGTTGGCACAATTTCCATATTAAACAATTCATGAAAGCAACTCACAAGGCCTAAAACGCATCATTTTGCCGAATACCCTCAATTAACTTTTTTTTAAATATACATTTAGAATATTAGTATGCCATAAAAAAGTCGAAATTTGGGCCAAAAATAGAATACTAAAAATATAAAAAGGTATCCCCCTTATCTCTATTTTTTTATTACAACAATATCTTTAGCCGGCTTTGTCGACGCTATGGTCAAGGTGACAGGATGGTCCTCCTACTGCTGCGATAGTCGATGGTTCCAAACCTGCTGTGCCACGTTCGAAGATTTATTGTGTGATTGCTCACACAAGTTCAGCAAGACTGCAAAATCCAACAAGGGAAATGATCCCAGTCATGCCATTAACTAGGCTGGGTAAGAACGGATGCCTTTTGAGATGATTTCGCGCCAGTCAATAGGCTTACTGCCCAGGACCGCGGTTCGGAACCTACATTAAGCTGCAGGGTCACACCAAATTAAAAACTTATACATAGAATAATTTTTTTGGTTGGTTAATTTAAGATTTGGGGGCATTTTATGATATTCCTACTATATAATACTTTTTATCAAGCCTTCGCAGTAGAAATTTATTTTTGTAAAATGTTTGTATTTAATTTCCTTAAACGATTCATCGAGGAAATACAAAAAGAAAAATTAGAAAATTATTATTGGAAAATGTAATAATTTTCTAAACAAATTTATTTGTGTAAATAAAGTTATACATGAGTTAATCCAATTTTTAACAGGGAGAACTTCACTGCCACAATGTGGATATAGGACTCGTTTTTTATTCTATTTGGTTCATCAATAAAATGTGATAGCAGAAACAAAAGCCTGGATTTGAACCAAATAAAAAGTGCAATTTATCAACGAGATAAAATGTTTGTTTATTTATAAATCGGGCTTTTGTAATGGATATGTAGGATCAATCATTAATTAATCTTGTTATTGTGTTCAAATGCGTTTGGAATTTTGGAAAGTTCATTATTTAAAAGCTGATATATAATTGTTAGCAATGATATTTCAGTATTGGTTATTTTAGTTACTAAAAAACATATATTTTGACTTACCTCATCTATTAATATATTGGCAAGCGATTGTTAATTACTTAATATTTTCTTTATAACTTTAATATTCAAGTTGCCAATTTTAGTTTACCAATTTTAGTTGAGCAAGTTAGGTAAGATAATACTAGGTAAGGTAATAGTATTAAAAAATATTTTCTTAATTGAGAATTATGTATGATATGATCTCATTTTAAATTGTTAGGTTTTAACAGGTCACAAAAATCATCACAATACGCATCAGAAAACTCTTCTTTTTGCCTGGCAAGAAATGAAACCGCGGTGTTGAAATTATTCGAAATCCAATTTCCAGCCAATTCTTGCGTTAACCATTTTCTCTCATTTTGTAGCTCTCTCAAGTTGTATGGAAATGTCTGGATTCAGCTGATTCAACTGCTAAGCTTTTCAACACATTTAAGCACTTCCATTACTTTTAAATTGTTGAAACTAAAAATGGCAATTGATGTATTATAAAGTAGCTGTACCATTAAGTTTCAATAAGTGTTTGTTGGGCTCTACCAGTAAATACTTTCGAGTCAACGAACAAGGGTAATCAATACCGAAAATACATTTCTGAGGTTCCATGACTAAGTTATGTATACACTGAATACCTCAATGAAATTAAAATTGAAAACTATTACTTTATGGGAAATGTCAAAATCATCGAATTTAACAGTTAGGTTAAGTTAGTTTAGTTGTTATTTACATACATATTCATGTACATTTTATACATGCGACGTGGCATACTCACCAATTGATATCGTTGATCAAAATACATGCAAGCACGTAATATAAACTAATACGAAAGCACGCAATATATATTATGAGATATTTTTAAAACCCTGCATTTTAAAACACATTTCAATCAAAATGAACGATTTACTACTGAGATATGTATATGAATAGGACTATTATCATAGGAGAAGGAATAGAACACAGTTTTGGCTTTTGTCCAAATTATATAAACGGGACATTATGAAGATATAAAACCTTCATAAGCTGTTTTGACTCAGCAAATTTTATGAAACATTTTGCTGGGCCCTTTACATATCAAAAAATAATAGACTTTGGTTATCCAATAATTTTATTAATTTTGATTAAGAAATCGAAATAGTTTATAACAATTAATTTATTTATAAACTGAATTAGATTTTGTTGAATATTTTCATTGAAATCGAAATATTCACGTGTATTTATGAAATGGAATTTTAAAATGCACGATAAAAAAATGCTCTCTCGCGATATTCAAAGTGATTCTTTTAGCTAAAACATTATTAAAACAGTCAATGAATGGACATTTTCAAAATGATGCAAATATTTTTTTATTTTATAAAACTTACTTATTATCCTGAATACTCTATACAAGATGCAGACAGAGATAAAGTTTTTTAAATAATGGTTTATTCGCCCATTACAACACCAACATGCGACATTCTTGATTAAAAGATTTTTTGATTTGCTCCAAGTCTTTATGTTAATAAAGGATCTAATACCATACTAATAAGGAAAATGGCTGGTGATTAAAATGAGATATGGGTGGATTGTTAGTTGCAAACTATTGAGAATATTCTGTTTTAACAAATAATCCGAAGGCAGAAATATTTATTAATATTAAACTAAATTTTATGGACTTAATGGATATCTAAAGAATTACTTACACATCTGTAAGCGTAACTACAATCAATCTATTTAAGAGGTTAGTTCGCTTGTCTAAATTACTTTAAAAGAAAATGTTAAGTATTTTATACATTTAATGCTTGATGTGCCAAGCCCCCCTTTTTCAATTATGAGTCTACTTTTTACCAACTAAGGTTTATGTGAAGACTGTTTTTTAGACCGACTGTTTAACGTGGGCTCCGAACCATCTTCGGCATTAAGCCTATTGACTGGCGAATGACCAAATTATAGATCATCCCAGAAGATATCCGGTCTTACCCAGTTTGGTTACTAGCGAATGAAATCATTGTTCCCTTCGAATTTTGCACTCTTGCCTAAGGATAATCACAAAAAAAAATTACGACCATGTCCCAGCAGGATTCGAACCCGTGACTATTTTACACAACAGAACCATCTTGTCACCTTGACCACTGCGCCAACCAAGTCGGCAATTATGGATTTCGATTTTCGTTATAATTATAATAAGATGCATTTAAGACACAAAAATTAATAAATTGTTGATAATAGTATCTATTTGCTTTGTTATATAATAGATGTATAAGAAATATTTTACTAAACAGATCTTTAAATAAAATACACTATAATATTTAAATTATAAATATAGTTTAGCATTAAAACGATTGTCTAACTTTTCGGGATATTTCTTATTAATAATTTTTAATTAATTAATTATTTAATATTTAGGTGAAATGTTAAACTGGCCCCAAAAATTTAATTCTTATCTCTAAAATGTGCATTTCAATGTACATGTTATATATTATAGTCTTCATTTTACAATTTTCAGGTGGGTTGTTGTTAATAATAAAGACGTATATGAATAAGAATTAACCTACTGACGATAAACTCAATTTTATAGAAATTAATAAAGGTAGTATAAAAAAGAAATAAAAGCACGATTTTTTGCTTAAGACGCTTCTTGTTGGTTCAGGCAAATTAATCGGATAACTTGACAGCACAAAAACGAAAATGATTTGTGAGTGATCTCGCTATAGGAAAACTATAAATACAACCATGATAGATGGCGCATAGGTGAAAAGTGGGACAGAAAACATGGAAAAAATGGCAAAAACTATGTTGTCGATAGCGGAGGATGCGGCAAGATTAATGTCTGCTTTTTCGTTGGCTAGTAGCAACCTCGATTTCCAGCCACGAAATAAATGAGAATTTTTTCTTATCTAAACCTGTTTAATTTTTTTCGGTCCTGTCGAACATACGTTTGGTATTTTCTAAATCATTTCGTTGAAACGGTCAATATTCAGTTCAAATTACAGACTTGATAGAAAATTTATAGACACTTTCTTATTATTCATATTTTTAGTTTTGTTTCATTCTTTTTTTGTTTTACTTTAGTTCGTTTTCTATCAGTATAAGCAGGGTTGGGTGGTATTTGAATTATTTATAATTAAAATTATACTGAAAAAAATATTACCAATGAAAATACAAACAGATATTTGGTATTTGTAATTTTTACAAGTAAAAATCTAGAGTGCATGAAAGAAAATTATTGTTTAACTGAATAAGATTATATTATATTATATTAGTTATATTCTATTTACATAGCCTTTATATTTCAAATACATGACTTAAATATGTTTTGTATTTCGTATTTCAAAGACATGCGGATAGTATTTTATAATTGGCATTTTAATTAAAGCAAAACATGTATTTTTCCCAGTTTTGAGTATAAGCGAAAAGGTAATATTCACAAAGATATTGAGGTACTATATGAAAGACTAAGTATAGATATCTATAAATGCAATATAATCAATTGTTTTTAATTTTTTGGGTGTTATTTCAAATTACTGGACATTTCTTAATGGTTTAGCAAAAAGTAACGATTCACTTGTATTCTCTTAATAACATTTTAGACCATATTTTCGATTACTTGCGGCACTACCTCACGATTAGTTCGACTTATATTGGATACTAAGCGGAAACTTGCTTTAAAAATAGTTTTAAAAATAGATAAAAAGTGGAATGGGATAGTTCAGGAGACGGATACTTCATTTACATCGATGCCGAAGCGTAGCGTTAAATGCCATAAACGGTGGAATCAGTAAAGTAGAGTATATACGAGCGGCTGAAACCGAATGTTTATGCAAATATTTACCGACATCAATTGAGTATATTGAATTGTTTTAGAAAAACAGCAAGTAACAGACAAAAAGTTATCCTCTGGAATGACAATGTTCGGCTACACGTTGCAATAGTTCTGAACGAAACCATGTTGTTGCCCGTAAGGGTAGTTTTACTACGTACACACTAGACATAGCACCTTCTGGTTAGTTACTACTTGTTCAGATTGACGCAACACAGATTGGCTGACACACGGTTTCGAAATATTGAACAAGTGCGAAAATAAATCGAAGTTGCAATCCAATATTGCTTACAAGCCAACATCGTTTTTTCGACATGGTATCGCTATATTGCCAGAAAGATGGGAAAAAGTTATAGAAAATCAAGGAATAACTTATTAATACATTGCACTAATTTTCTCAATACATCATATCTTAATAATCTTTTTTTATGGAAAAAAATTATGAGAGTACCTAATATTTTAATTATGTGTGTGGATGTAATTCGAATACGTAACACATGTGTCATCAAGCCTTCTACAAGAATTGTTTTAAATTAGAAGTTTCAAATTATTAGGGTAAGTACCGACATTAAACATTTTTATGACGGTATATTCGGTTGCTAAATAATTTAATTTTAATTATTGGGGTTGGTTTTATTAGAATTTTTTATTTTCAGGAGTTATGTACACCTCTAGGGATTAATATATTTCCTAATAAAATGATTTATTCACTCTTTTAATATATAATTTAGATATTATAAGAAATTTTTGGGCCATGCTAATTTTGAAAAAAATAAATTGAAATTTAAAATTTACTTGGAATGTTAAAGTATTGAATGATGGTTAAAAAATCCCAATTTATAATAGTACTTCTTAAAAATATATTTAGTAAGGTGGCTTCTCATGGAAGCCATTTTCTAAAAAGAATACAAAGAAAAATATTACTATAGCATCAAAAACACGTTTTTCTTCAAATTGGATGATACTTTAGCATAACATACACCTTATTAAATGAGTTATTTTTTGTATATTGTTACTTGAAATTAACATATTTTAATGTAACATTCCCTCTCTAGATTTATTGCTATGGGGAAATATAGAAACGTATTCAACGTATTACTTATTTAGTCATCTTACCCTTTTGATTTGATTATTGACCCTTTTCATATTCATTTTCGAGATATTTGTCGGCAGGAATGACATAGGATGATGTAGACTGTTTAATTAGGAATAAACTTACGAGTTCTGTCAGTTCTATAAAATGAATATTTATTTCAGTGGTTATTTATTTGCTTTTAGGGGTCAAGAGGAAATATAGAGGAATATGTTTGTTATCACTGTTGACTTAGAGCATAGATCGGTCATTATTTTCTAAATTTTCCAGTTCTATAAAATCTTCATTAAAATAATAATTTGTATAATTAATTGAAACTTTTTAGTAATTTTGCGTGTATTACCATGGAGTTTAAATCAACCGCAGAGCTGTTCTAATGATAATTATCGATACTGATTATTATATATCACGTTTCAGCGTTATTTGGTTTACTGAGTTATATATAGCATAATACAGTTTTAATAAAGCAAATACATATCACTACATAGTATAAAACAAAGTCGCCTTTTCTGTCCCTATATCCCTATGTGCGCTTATATCTTTAAAACTACGCAACGGATTTTGATGCGGTTTTTTTCAATAGATAAAGTGATTCAAGAGGAAGGTTTATATGTATAATACATGCATAATATACTAAGGCAACATTGCTAATTTTAGAGGTTTCTAACGTGATGTCGTAAATTAACCTATTTTTTAGGCTTATTTAGCAATTAGCAAAAACGCTGCCTAACCCTACGAGTTAGATCAAATTAATGTACTACAGTATTGTACACCATAAAAAGGTCTACAAAAAAGTCCGCGATGGTATATGTTTATCTTTTAGGGATAACCCACATTAACCATTTTTATTGTTTACTTTTTACGTGAGAAAATGGCTTATTTACGAAGCTATTTTAAGCAATACGGCATTAATCCTTATCGAATTAAGTACCTTAAATACAGTGTGCAATTAATATAGATCAATATGGTTCCTTACAGCATGTAAATTAAACAAATATTTTCGGAGATATTACAAATTTAAAATTTGCGTTTAAAAATGTGTAATGTAATAAAAATTGTATGAATTTAGATATTCCAAAGATAGCAGGAAATCTTCATAGTAAGTATAGGGGAAGAGGAATTGTTTTACTCCAAATTTAATGCGTGCAGGCCAAGGGCAGTAATGAATGAACCAAAAATACTGGATCGATTTTAATCATGTTTTTATTGAGTGACATAGGCATATATATTTTATGCCCGTGCAAAGTCGGAGCGGGTCGCTATGTTTTTATATACAACGTTCATATTTTTTCTGTAGTGTATTTAATTTAGTATCAGCATTGCACCCGTGCGAAGCCGGGGCGGGTCGCTAGTACGATATAATATAAATAAAATCAAATACTTAGTATATGTAATTAAAAATCTATACTAAATTTCATAGAATAAACTCTCACTCTGAAAAATATATCAAATTTAGTCACTATCCATTAAATTGAAGAATAGTAGAATATAGCAAGCGAATATAATTATCGATATATTATTAATTTTATATTATATTAAGTCAAAGTTTCGCTGTCCATTTTAAGAATGTTGCAGGCTCAAAGAAAAAAACACTGTGAGCTTTATTTAAGTTCATATAAATAAGCAGTTGCTAGAACAAAAATTTATATATGATATGTACTACAAATACGTAAAATTAAAATAAAACACAATTAGGCTATAGGCAACCACCCATACCTGTCAATTCGGTTTCCCATTGCCCACTAGCGTACTAGCTCTACCTTATAAAGGACAAATTTACTGTTTTTGTTGGATTTATATGAATTATTGATGTATAACGTATAACATATTCGTCAGCATTCTAACATAAAATGCTATTTTATTTGAACAATAAGGAAATGAATCTATTTTGCCATAATTGTGATTAAATTTAAAAAATATTGTTTAAGCTTTTAGGTTGCCTTTGATTAATCCAGCCAATCCAGATTAACCACAAAAGAGCAATGACAAACAAGTTCAGAATAAAAACTGTTTTAAATTTATTAATTAACATAATAAGCTTTTAAATATTTTAGTAATAATAAACTAATATGCCCCGTTTACCATATATTCATATGCAAGAATGTCATTACAAAATAAACAGAATTCGAAAATAAAAATCAACCCTCTTTTGAAAAAGAGGATCAATTTTCAGGCCTTTCAGTTTCCACAAACATGTTTTTCAGATTCATAACATAAATATTGAACATGAACTTATAAAACATGTCAATTAAAATATAACTATAAAGTTAAAAAGTTAAAAGTTAGTAACATATTAATTAATATATACATTATCAAATAAAGACACATTTTTTTATACATATAGAAGTGTAGATAGAATGTTCAACCACACTGTATAACACAAACAAAAACAATACCACGATATACATCAGTTAGTTTAGCCACTATCACATTCTATATAACTGACTTCACGACTGAAGTGTCAGAAATGGGCTGTGTAGGTAGAAGTAGGGATATGTGGAAAAACATGTAAGACTCGGTACAGACATTCATATAGCGAAGAATAAGTCAAATTTTAGACTAGGCAACAATAGATCAAGTAAGTAATCATTAACAATAGCAAATTTAATGGATATTTTATGAGGTCTGACTATCATATTGGTTAAGTTTGAAGAGTGTTATTTCTCCTGTAATGCTGGGGGTGAAATCTACATTATGGGCGAGTGCATCAGTATACTCGGTATCCAATATTTCACCGTAAGAAGGTGTTCATGCTAACGAGATTTTTAAGCTCAGGGTAGAGAGATAAAGAAGGATGGCTGGAAATCTTCGAATTTTTGAAAACTTGTAATTTGGAATGGGTTTCCAGTGCCAATTTACTACTAATTAGAATCTGCTAATTTTACAAAATTTATTTTGAAATCAGTACCATAATTATTTTTATGGGGATGTCAGTGGAGTCGATTTAAAGTTCCTTTGTTGCTACTAGAACATGTGCAAATTGTTTATTTTAGCTCTTATTACGATTTTTAGTTTTGCATTACTTGTTTACTAAACACTAAACAATGTTCCATATGAAGGTACCTGCTCATTTTTACGGTAGTTGTGTAACATATAGATAAGTATAGGGATGTTTTAAATAATTGTGTCGTGGTTATGATCGTAGTTTTCGTTGATATTGAAATTTCAGTTCTCCATATTTTTTTTAAATTATATGTAACCAGCGTATACAATAGTGTTAATAGTACAATAATAGTTGGTGTAGTGGTCAAATCAACAGGATGGCCCTCCTACTGTTGCGATAGTCGCGGGTTCGAATTCTCGTGGAGCATGGTTATACATTTTAGTTTGTGATTGTTTATAAGACAAACTTGTAGAATTAGACAACGGTAGACCAACCGGGACAGACCCTGACCGGGTGTTTTATGGAATAATCTCCAACTTGGTTACTCGCCAGTCAGTAGACTTAATTTCGAGGACATTAGGTAGGTAGTAGGTTAAGTCCGAATAAACATATAGTTAGTAAAAATTAAGCTCTAAAATATAACAAAAATATTCTCAATATTACATAAAATAGTTCTCCTCTTATTGAATTTCGATATAACAAATATGACATTATACGAGTGTTATAAATGTCAACCATGTTTTACCTGGAATTTAATACTAAAACCGGGTTTTTACTGCAAAATCTACCAGCGAATAAATATTACCTAGATAATCTCATAATGATAAAATACGTCCCTTTGAATGTAATTTCATTACGAACTTTATGACCCGCGAGGTAAAATAAATAAGGATGACATGTTCGGTGTAATTTGGTTTCGCTGCAAAAAACAATATTTAGGTAAATATTAATGGTAAATTGAAATAACGTTGATAGGGATTATTACATAATTAGTTGTTTAAATATTAAACTCATAATTAATTGGTATACTGTGTATTCAACTGAAATAATGTCGAAATTAAAAAAAAAACGTTTGAAATTACACACAAGCCTTTAAACAAGAACGGCAAATTGCTTTAAACAGGTCATAGAGAAATTTTCATAGAAAATTAACAAAATTAGCCTCCTAAGAATAAGAAAAGGTTTTGGTCTGTGCTAGTGAACGTATATTCGACAAAAAAAATATATATATCTAAAAGTTTTTAAATAAAATACTATTTTTTAAGTATGTTCTCTTTTGTTAACACAGTAACACAATTACCTACGTTTTCAAGAAATTTGTCGTTTTATGACAAGAACCAAGACTTTTTCAGGATTCAGCGCACTCAAAAACACAAATATCACAAAATTTGAAGAGATCTTAGAATTTCTTTTCACAGACCTGTCTTATTTATGAGAGGCACAAATTGAAAACCGCCGTTATTTTTCAAACATTAAAGAGTTATCACACAAAGACTAATATGATTAATATGACAATTTCGCGTTGATTGGTTAAAAAAATAAAAAATGCGTTGCGGAGACGATTCAAGAATGGATCTAAATTTTGATATCTTCTTCAAAATAAAAACGACGTTCAGCAGTATGTCGTTGAACGAAATGAATAATAATCTGAGAGGGTAATATCTGGAGAATACGATGGTTAGGATAAGGTTGCCCATTTTAGCGTTTCAAGGTAAGTTTTGACTTTTTAAATCACATGGAGACGTGCCTTACCATGTCATTTATAATAACAAAATTATCTTATTACTTTGATATAGCTTTATAGAAATAGCGGCCGTTTTTATATGTATACCCCGGACATTGCCGAGAAAATGGTTTGTTGACCAACCCTAATGATTGGACAAGTTCTTGATGAGTTGGACAAGAATTTTCGTACAGTAATTCCAGTTTGCTCTGGAGCACACTTTATCTTTCAAGCGAAAATCGTATAATATGAGAGCATGGAATTTCCAACACATTCTTTCATTAATATATTCGGCACCATACATCTCTATTATCATTTTACATACTTCAGTTGCAGTTTTTTGCAATTAAAGCAAAAAAAAACAAGCATTTCCGCAAAGGGTGCTTATTGTACATTTTGCTGGGTCTAATTCGGAGAAATGAGGAGAAATTGTGGATATATTAAATTCCAGTTGGACGTTTTATGCCTCCGTTTCTCTTTGGGTACATATTTTGCGGGTTTCAATTTGTACTTCGAATATATTTAACTAATAATTAGAATAACCCTATTATATTATATCTAACGGGGGCAATTTATGCATTTTATGGTTTTTGCCTAAATAGTTTAAGTAAAAGACACATTTAAAGCCTGGACAGTTACTGTATAAGGTATTTTTTTAGCTTATATATAAATATTTCAATAGTGTTAATAAACAATATTATCTTCCAGGAATATTATCTCGTTATAGAGTGAGCAAAAAAGCTCCTGGTTATGGTCCAATAATTGAAAAAATTGTACAAGAATCATAGGACTTACAACTAATAACATTTATATTTAATAATTTCGGAAAGTTCCTCTAGAACAAATACATAAACTGGTAAACTAAATAAATAGGCAAATATATGTCTGGCACATAAAGTCGCATGTTAAACGAAAAATGCTTTCCACTCATCCACACTTTCAGTTACTGTTTCGGACGGTTTAGTATAATAACAAGATACAATAACAAATACAAGATACAATAACAAGACAAGTTGAATATCTGAATGTATAACCTATATATTCATTATTCATTCAGGTTCCACAAAGCAGCATACTGCTTTCAATACGTATATCCTGCATATTGCTGATATTCCGATCACAAAAATGATATTGTGGTAACATACGTCTTAGTCTTAGCCCACATGCCACATGCCCACCAGGTCTGATTGCTGTCTTCGCTGCAGTGATAATTCCTTGTTATATCATGTAGAGGGAACATTTTGTGTGATATTAAAATGATCACTGAAAACATAAGTGGCTGGATTGTATGAGAAGCTCACATAATTCGCAACGAGTCTACTTTTTACCAACGTGGGTTTATCTGGACTGGACCTACTCTTTAACGTGGGCTCCGAACCACGATCCTCGCCATTAAGTCTACCGACTGGCCTGTGACCAACTTAGAGGCCATTCCAGAAGACATCCGGTCTTACGTAGCTCGGTTAGTGGTGTGACTGGAATGGTTATTCTTTATCCTTGGATTTTTCACAGTTGCCTATAAGGACATTTACATTTACAATCACAAACATAAAGAACATCCATGCTGCCAGCAGGATTCGAACTCACATACTTAGCCTTAACCGCTGCGCCAACGAAGTCGGCAATTTATTAATTTATCTACATCTACAATGTTCGAGTAGAATATCTTAAACATTCTGTATTTCAGTACACGTAGGGCATTTGAAACTGTTTGTCTACAGTAAAACAAGGTGTGCCCACTATTTTAAGAACGTTTTTCAAAAATGCGGAGGATATTACAAGACCGTCGTTAGATATCATTAAGTAAGTATTTCAGATGCAACTTTATTATTTATAATAATATGTAGTAAAATACAGTTATGAGAAAAATAAATGCTATCCATGATAAACGGGATTCGAACCAGCAACAGTAGCGATCATCCTATTGCCTTGAACGTAGTAGTTTTCAAAGCAGCCGAGGTAATTCATATTTTCCCTTATTTCTATAACATTTTGTCTCGATATAGGTCCGAAAAAATGTCTTTTTAAAATAGAGTAACAAAACACATGTAATAAGCAATTCAATTAATTAAGTTCACTTAACTTATGCTTTATAGTCCGAATAGCTGAAATTTATTAATGTTACTATTATTATTTAAATAGGCGTAAAACCATTTATTATTCACAGTTCGAATTTGTATAATAAATATTAACACGCAGCAGTATTTTTACAACAAATTTATAACGATGTCAACTTTTAGTTATATTACTTCATGGCCCATAAAGTTTGTATTCGAATGACAGTCAGAACAACGTATTTTATCATTATATATTAAGTGTTATAATAAGAATGACAAAGTAAATCTGATGTAATATATGTTGAGCTGACAGTTATTATAGTAGGATTTCAAATAAAATAAGAGCGAATATTGGATATTTATTAAGAAAAATATTTTTTAGAATATATTATTCAGAGATCAAATTTATGTTTCAGCATTGTTTTAATTTAATTTTAAGCTAGGGATCACTGAATAAAATACTTCAAATATAAAATATAACAAGAAAAAGGAGAGAAAAAATGGCACAGCGAGGAATATCGGTAACTTGATTTTTTTGCAAATTGAAGGACTGGTCGCTGCTAGATATGATATTGGGTCGAAGGGTATGCATATTGGTTTAAGATGGGGAAAGGAGAGCTACTTCTAGAGAATCAATTTATTTTATTTTCTAAATATGCATATATTTTTTCAATACTTCATAATAATGCTATTAGTACTGAAATAAACAGTTTTATATTAATAATATTCCAGATGACCGAAAATGTAAAATGTTATATTTTCATTAGTTATTTTGAACAGAAACATAAATAAATGGTTTTTAATTAATTGAAAAAAAATTACATTCTAAGCAGTATTAACTGGGTGCAGTAATATAGATCTCTAGCTAAAAATTAACTGAAAACAATGCTGAAATATAAACTTGATTTCTGAATAGTGTATTCTAAATATATATATATATATATATATATATTGCCTTAATCAAATAAAAGCGTTTCCTTTTCAATTTTCACTCTGATTGATGACTCAATTGGTTGATTTCAAACATAGTATTGGTAATAGTATATTACACTATAAAGGCCGAAACGATTTTTTTAAATATTTTTTCATAGCTGGTCGGAGTTTACGTTATTAATTTAACTTTAAATTTTGATGAGCATGCTTTTGATGCCTTGCCTCCGACATCAACAGACTTCTTCGGCAACGTATCTGTATTTATTATCAGTAGCGCTTCTGCATCAAAATTTCTTATAACATCTTCCTCGTCTGTGGATTCCTTAGATGATAACGTATTGTTCATTTTTTCTAGATTATTGAATGGAGTAACGACAAAACAACATTGATGATTATTTTTAAGGTTAGAGGTAGTAACTTTAATGACAGGAGTAAACCATTTGTTGTAGCGAGAGAATAAACAGTCCCTAGTTACGAGTATATATAGGCATAAGAAATTCTTTCCAGCCGCCGTTATAAAGGGCGCGGGTATACTTCTCACAGGGAGTAAATGTTTAACTTTCTTCCCTATTATTAGGGACAGAAGTACGTACTTTCGACCGAATTATGACAAAAATGAAACTTAAACAACTGCGACCCCAATGTGGAGATTTTTCTAAATTTCAAATTATCTGCGAATGAATTATTAGAGAGATATACAAGAGTTGTTATTTATATTTGTGGCTTACTAATGCATTTAAGAAAATTTTAGCATAATCCATATGTTGGAAGCGATTTTCTTACCCTGTTTCTAAACCGACGTAACTCGAGAACACATGGTTCGAACACATTAATCGTTTGTTGGTTGTTTTAATTTTTAACGCCTTAATTTGTTCTTAATATGCGAGAATAAGAAAAATTATATTGGGAGTCAAATCAGGTCAAACGGATCAATTCGATATCTGACCTTTCGTCATATTTCTCCAGACTGATAGCAAACAAATGGTCGTACCCAAATCACAATTGATCGTCCTATATTGATAAAGCCCCTGTTGCTATATGACCTACGACCAAGTTTTCAATGGATTTGTTGGATTTGAAACGTCTTGGAAGAACCATACAATCGATTTCTATTTTGTTTCGGGCGTATAGGCATTTTTAAGAATAAGGATGTAGGATCTGTGTAGATGTTTTGAATTGATTAGATATTAGACGTACTTTTTAATATTTCCTTGTACTAGTTGGCGATTCATTACCATATAAAGGATCAAATGAATCAATATAATCTTGTCGTGTAATCTATGCCAAAATATATGAAAATAATTAATATAACGGAAATATTTACTTTTTGCTGAAAGTTTTACCTGAAATGATTTTTTTAATGAAATTTAATATAGACAATGGCAATTAATCGCATTTAAATTACAAAATAATTTTTGTAAGAAAGTTATGTTTAATAATGTTAAGTTTCCAGTGAAAATATCAGATGAAGTCTGACAACACTTGATGTTGTCAAGGATATAAATATAAATAGCAATCTCTGGTCCAGGTAGATCAGTTCGGAACAGATAGACAAGCTTTCAATAACGCAAACAAACTTCTAAGGAAATCTCATGTCAAATACCCATTCCTACAACTCCGGCATACTCACAAAGCCGGTGGATTCATTCTCCACCAATCAATCAAGTTCCACACTCCAGGTGCAACCTGGCAACCAAAAAATTATCAATACAACAATAAACCAAAAAATTATCAATACAACAATAAATTGTAGCAAAATTGTTTATTACATGAGAATATATAAGCAAACTTTTGAGAACCATTGAAATTATTTAGAAACAAAGAAATCTATGGGTATAAAACTTGACAGCAGGAAGTATTAAAAAGAACTGTCAGTTACTTTTCCACTTCCAAGATAAAATATTACTTATTGTATTTATTATTGTGTTTTGTGAACTTCATGGTAATGTTGTGATATAATATTTAGGTAAAGTGGTACAGGAGAACGTAGCTTTAAATGTGTTATTGTTGGGATTGTTTTGATATTGATTGAATGACTTGATTATGTTATGATTTATATAATTACGAGGTGGAATTAAATATAAACGGTGTTTTTGTAAAATAAATTCATTCATCAATGGTATACACAAACTAAACATTTAACATTTTTCAATGTAGTTACCTTCGTGCTCTACACATTTTTGCCACCGGTTTGGAAGCTTGAATATTCCTTATCTGCTACACACCGATTTTCCCCCTCCTCGCAAAACAACACTCAGAAAGAGCATTAAATCATCTAGATTGGAATTACGTGCTAAGCTAAATAATAAAAATACTGTTTATATTTCATTTCCCTCTACTATGATGTAGTAAATAATTAAATAAATTAACAGAATATTGAAGCAGGAAGGTTAAAAATTAGTTGAATGATGGGATATATCGGATTTATCATCTATTTTGATTAATATTAAATTGACATACAGCACTTTGAGTGTTACGATAAAACATTGGAAACTTATCAACTTTTGTCTGTCTGTTACAAAGATATCATAATGAATTTAATATTTTTATATAATAATAATTTAATTTTTCTTGATCACATTACGTTTATTTTAGAATTATTATTTTGAAATCAGCGTTTCCTGAATTCCCGGAAAATTTAAGCGGATAATCACTAGAACATTATTAATCTAAGACATATATGAATGATAATCTTACATAATAAGACATTTTATATCAGGCACTATTGTTACATTTAATATCCCCGAATAAGTGAAACAAAGACATGGGTTAAAAAATATTTTTAACACAAAAAATTGAACCGACATCAAAAAATAATTAAGGAACGCACTAAAGATTTAAAAAAAAATCAAACTTATATTTTCAACGACGAACAAAAACGATTTAAAATAAAATATGCATAATCGATGGCATAACTAAATAAAAATAAACAAAAACCTTATTTAATGTATTTACTACACGTATTTTATATTCTACTATATACACACTTTAGCTTAATACCTACCTAAATCTACTACTATGTATTATTTTGACTACTACCAACTGATTACTTTGAAATCGGTACAAGTAATAATTAGATTTGTTTTGTTAGAGTTTGTTCTTTTTATTTTTTTATTTTTAGTAAGTTCCTTAATTATTTTGTGAAGTCGGTTCAATTTTCATGCTAAAAATATGTTATTTTTCTCTTTTTAATGTTAAACATTTACTCGATAAAATACGCACTTATTTTATTAAGTATTACAATGGGCAGGCCAAGTAAAGGCGCAGCAAAAGAAACAATGATTGGAAATAAGAAACGATTCAGGCTCAGGGGTCCGCTAAACTAGGTGATTGGATAAATGTTCTAACTAAACTAGAACAACAACAAAAAGTCGTTGCCCTTGCAGGATATGGAACACACCACCTCCGCTTGAGCTGAATCACCACTACACCATAAAAGCAGTTGCCTACAAACTTTCTACGGATTTTCATATAATATGGTAAGTTATTAAAAAGCAAACTGAAGGGTTTTTGCACTGAATGACTTCCGGTCTTCCTTTACATCAGTTCAGCAGTGACATTATACCCAAATATCTGATTATTTTAGATAAAAAAATATGTGAAAACGTTTTAGGTGCATTTGAAATTTGAGGGTTTTGAATCAGTTTCTGATTTGACCTCAGAATACACTTTTTGTGAAATGCAAGAAGTGCACTCTTTCGAATAAAAAAATAAATTTGAAAATCGGTCCATAATTTATGTAGAAATCGGCGAACATATATTAAAAATAAAATATACAGTCGGTCGGTTGAAAAGGATATAATCCAAATGTTTTCGATCTGAATTGATCAACAAACATTAACAAAACCTCAGTTTATCTAAAGAAAACAACGATTTGTTGAAAAATTCGACGCCCTATAATGGAACTCGCTGGGCTATGAAATAAATCTGTAAAAGTGTTACCTATAATAATAGGTGTACTGGGAACAATTTCACCACTCAAGTTTGGCAGTTATTTTACTAGACTTGACATCGGAGCTATGATATAAGAAAAGTTGCAGAAAATCGTTTTTATCAGGATTTATGAGATTCGGGGTTGATTATACAGTACATTAAAAAGATTCTTGCATTTTTGCAGCATTGTAATTAAATTAAAGAACTTAGATAGTGCCATTGTTATTCATGTATTACGTAAGGCGATTTTTCCGGTTTCTGACCCCTTCACCTCTATGCAACAAGAAACAAGAATAGGCCGATTACCATCCCAGAAGACATTTGGTTTTACCCAGCCTGGTTACTGGCGTGATTGTGATAGTTATTCCTTGTCAGATCTTCTACTGTTGCTTATAAAGCCATTTGCAGTTTCAATCGCAAACATAAAGTAAATGCCCCAGCAGAATTCTGTGGCCTTGAATACTACAACCAAACCAGCCCTCTATTTAGTGTTTATTACCTAAGAATCTAAAGAAAATCATATACACGTGAAGTTTGTTTTTCATTTCTCAAATAAAAAATGTTTAGAAACGTTTATTTTTACCAATTTTGAGTTCTAGAGAATTTCTTATAATGAAATAGTCAAGGTTATGAATATTAAGACGTGTATAAATAATAAATAAATCTATAATAATTTTGATCTCATCATAGGCAAATGCCAAAACTATTATTCGACCATTATTATTCGACATTCCTGTCTCTAAGATATATTGACACTTAAAAAATTAAACTAATACATAGATACATATAATGTTTTTGTTTGTCGCGATGGATAAAACGTTTAATAAAATAAGTTAGAACGAGTTAAATCCGAATTGTATAAATTATTTAGAAAATAATAAATACGTAAAGGACAGCCGTAAGGGCACATAGCTTATGCAAATAGATCCTCGTTCAGTCTTCAGGCGTTGATAAAAGGAAGGCAGGAAAAAGAGTTCTTTCGTTTTAAATTAATAAATCGGATATCTGTTTCGGAACCAGGTGACGGTGAAATTTATGCAAAATTCCGATTTCCAAATCCGCTCGGATCTCACTTTAAATTTGGTAACACTCCCTTCTAATGGAAAATCCCGGCCGAATTAACTTGAAAAAGTTCCCTTTAATTGTTCAACTTTTAATGGCACCTTGCTCCGATAACCGTTAGCCCATCTTCATTACGCGAATTAATGGAACTTAAGCTGGTCTCTCGCCATCCTAATGGAGTAAAAACAGGTCTAGGGACGGTTTTTAACCGACCGACAAACCAATCGAACGATGCCAACTAACAAATTAAATTATCTGTTAGCTATTTTGTTCTACGTTGCGTTCTTTTCTATTTATTTTTTAAAAATTGATTTCAGTAACTCGTTTTTTAATATTAATATATTAAAATTGATATAATTAAATACATGTAGATATTAAGTTGAATTTAGTACTTCCAATAAAACAGCCAATATACTTTTTATTTCCAAATTTAATTTGTAAAAACGTAAAACTGGTTATAAACCCAGAGTGGGTTTACCCTTCACACTTTACTGTTGAACATTACTCTAGTTAAAAAATCACTCTATAAAGTTCTCTATTTGTATTGATACTGGTCAACATTGTTGTCAAATGCCTTGAAAATTATTCAAGACATTAATGATTATAATTATAAATTATAACTGGCTAAAATTGTTTTCGAGCTTGTTTTGATATATTTTGATAAATGCGGTTTAATATTTGTGATGACTCTAATTGCAAATGTTAAACTCATTAAATAGTTAAAGCCAAGAACTGATTGGGTCTCTTTTAGTTACTTCAAACAAGAACGCGGTAATGAGGGCCCCCTCTTGCCAATAAAATACGTTAGAAACGTAAGTATTAATATTTTTAAATATTAAGTTGCTGCTGTTTTATTGGAAATATTTTTTACCGTGATGCAGAGGTACTTAATATTATTATAAACACTGTGCCTAAAGTTTTCCAAAAGATAAAATGCAACATAATTTTTAAGTCACCAAAAACAAAAGGTCCACATATAAAGCGCGTGACAAACCTTGATGTTAGCTGTACTCGAGATTAAATTTATGAAATATATAAAACGCTGAGTCTTTTAGACATACACTTGACTTAACACCATTATTTTAGTGAAAACGCATCCGGGAAATATCCATAGAAAACTAATAGATATGCTCTTTGAAGGATGTAGGTAATATATTTACTATTATGAAATATAGGATTTAAATAGTGTAAAGATAACACACGAAGAGATCTAATGGATCTTTTAGACATTTAAATGCATATAAGAAAATTAAGGAATATTTATTATTTCAATTTATGTATCTAGACGAGTCATGGATAGTTCAAAACATTGGGGAACAGTGGGACACTCTTGGTAAAACGGTAATAGAGTTGATGGAAAAGACCACTTGGAGACAACAAAAGTTGACGGAAAAAAGTAAAAGTTAGAACAACATCTTATTAGGTTTAGTTCGTTAAAATATTTTTTAATAATTAATTACAGGTATATATAGGATTAATACAGGAGTATAGGATTAAAACGAAATATTAATATAGACTTTTAATTATTATTTAGGAATGAATATTAAAATGTAGACAATCTCATTGTAGAGTGTAAAAAAATATGTGCGTAGGTATGCTTGTAATTGTTTGGAATATATGTGATAATTAGATTAAAATTTATGAAGTAAATATGCCCTAGAATGAAAGTCAAATGCATTACTTGAATAACGCATGTAATTGTTAGAGTTGATTAGGCGTCTAAATGATTCAACCACATTAAAAAATGGGCTTAGAGTTCTCATCTCGTAGGTGGTGTCGAAAATAGTTCAATGTAAATTTAATAAAACAATAGTCATTAATTAAACACTCTTAGATTTATAGAGTTTTACACTTATCTTGGCAAACTAATATGATGTTTCACGTGTCCAGCACTTCCGTCACTTCTTTCATACGTATTTACACGCAATACAGTGGGAAATCGGGTTTGCGCCTTCTGCAATTTATCTACCTTTGTTTTCACTCAAGCAGTCATCCCCACAGTGGCAAAATACTAAAAATGATACGCTATGATAGCTGTACATATCAAATATGGTGAAAGCTGTTATATACTTCTCTACCATCCAGAGATTCTACATTCCACCTTTTAAAACATACTAGAATAGTAACAATTCATCCGCTGTCAACCTATCTCTCTAACAATTTATTTATTAAGAAAAGGAAACTGATACGAAACCCATAGCATCAATCCTATTTCATAACAAATACGTCACTGCTAGTTATTAAATAAAGCAATTACTTAAAGTGTCTACCAAATTTTATTTATTATTATTATATTTTAAAGCTAACTATTATATTTTTAAGTCCTTGTTACTAACTAGGAATTCTTTGGAGCGGACTGTTTAACATAGATTGAACTGAATTATTAACGACCAACTTAGAGACCATCCCAGAAGATATCAAGTCTTATACAGCCTGGTTATTGGCATAACTCGAATGGTTATACTCTATTGTACTTTACACTGTTGTCTAGAGATATTTACAATTGCACTCATCTCCATGACCTGTAGGATTCGAACTCGTGACTATAAAAAAAGGGCCGGGCTGTCGCCTTAACCACTGCCGCTAGCAATTCGGAAGAGTGATATACTATTATTACTGTTTTCAAGAATATTAAAAATTGATATAATAATTTATTTAATATTTACACTAATTTTTAATATATTATAACCTAAGCCTTACCGCAAACACTAAACTTTGCCATATATTTCTTACATTTATTAGTCCCAAATATGTCACTTTTGACGCCTATAAGGAAAAAGAGAAAAGAAAAAAAGACGCCAAGATCAAATCGTAACCCGGTAAGTTTTTTTTCTCATAAATTGAAAGTCCGCAGACCTGGTGGTGTAGAGATATGAAATAGGGATGAAGAACATAGAAAAAATGCTTGAATGATTCAAGACATTGATATAAAGCGGGAAAAGGGGGATATGTTTTTATAGGATCGGTATAGGAAACCTGATTTTTTTTCAATAAATGTCTTTATTACTTCGTTTGGTATTCAGCAATGATCATTCTCCAATATATCCTATAAAGAATATTGAATAATAAAGGGGCGTAGTTTATAGTTTTCCGGCTTTGTTATTTTTTATATTATGTGCGAACAGTTAAATATAAAGTGAGAAAAATACGACTTTGTTAGTCTATTTATGGATACTGAATAAAATTAAACAAAATGTAGAAAAAGTTTCGTTAAAATATAACAAAGAAACTTCCTATATTATTTGTTAAAACAAAAACATTACAATTATCATTAACATCACACTACTGTTTATTATTTTGTGCCCGATAATAATATCTCAAAAGGGATTTCTATAGCTCTTATGCTAGTTTAATGTTAATTAAAATGGATCTCAAAGATAAACACTAACACACATTTTGAAGACAATATTCTTTTAAGTTTCGCCTATGAATTTTAAAATAATAACATTTATATGGTGTGACGGTTATATTGACGGGTTAATGTTGAAAAATTAACTAAATGTTAATTAACCCTTGCAACTAATACTGATCTTTACATGACCTGTTAAGAAATATTCATTCTCCTCCGAAAAATATGAAATGCTTTAACTTTATATTATAATTTAATTTTTGTAGCTTTATATCTAAATTCGAGGAATCTAATCATGTTATAACAGGTAAATTGAAAAGTCCCCGGCCTGACACATAGACGGCGCTACTAGAATTAAATCCATATGCTGTTTAGTTAGCTTTAACCCTCAAAAGATTCGTGTATAAAATTGACGGCTGTGCGATCACTAGTTTGTGAACTAGAGCATTTTGAGTGAAGCAACTTTTGTTATTGGCAAGGAAATGGATAAAAAGGAATTTCGCGTGTTAACAAAATATCGCTTTTTGAAGGGAAAAATACAGTTAAAGCAAAAACTTGGCTTGATGCCGAGATTCTGGAAACTGCCCCAGGAAAATGAACCATCAAGGAATGGTATGCTATGTTTAGACGTGGTGAAATGAGCACCGAAGACGGCGAACGCAGTGGACGCCCAAAAGAGGTTGAGTAACCGTAAATTGAAATTGAATGAAATAGCAGACACTCTAAAGATATCATCTGAATGTGTAAATCCTATCATTCACTGATATTTGGGTATGAGAAAGCTCTGTGCAAAGTGGGTGCCGCGTGAGCTGATGATTCGGAGCTGTGTTTGGATGAAACGTTGCTCTATTAGTTCACTCCGAAGTCCAATCGACATCTGAGTAGACTTCACACGATAAAATCGGTCCAAAGCGTGGGAAAACGCAACAGTCGGCTGGCAAGGTTATGGCGTTTGTATTTTGGGATGCGCATGGAATAACATTGACTACCTTGAAAATGAAGGACCATCAACAGCGACAATTGCATAGCGTTATTAGACCATCTGAAGGACGAAATCGCCGAAACACGGCCGCACTTGAAGAAAAAGAAAGTGCTGCTTCACCAAAACAATGCACTGTGTCACAATTCAGTGAAAACGATGGCAAAAATCATTAATTCGGCTTCGAATTGCTTCCTCATTCACCATATTCTCCAGATCTGGCTCCCAGGGTCTATTTCCTGTTCTCAAATCTCAAAAAAATGCTCGCTGGGAAGAAATTTTCGTCGAATGAGAAGGTGATCGCCGAAACTGAGGCCTATTTTGAAGCAAAGGACAAATCGTACTACAAAAATGGTATCGAAAAGTTGGGGAGGGTCGCTATAACCAGTGTATTTCCGTTGAAGGAAATTATACTGAATGAAAAAAAAAACTAATTTTGTCAAAAAATGTGATTTATTAGCAGCCTACCGTACTATGGTAGAGACTTTTCAATTGACCTGTTAAAACTAGATAAGGAGTAAGATACCTAAAAAATAGATGTTGAGAGGGGCTTGGTCTGTTTTCTAATAGATCAGAATATTTAGTGTCACTTTAAATCACCGTTCAATAAGTCGCCGTTTCTTTCTTTAAATTAAAATAATATTTTGTAAATAAGGATAATTTAAAAACATTTACAGGTAAGATTGCTCTAACAGAAAAATTAAAACTAAATAAAAAAGAAGCTAGCGGATACTACGTATCTATATAATCTATATTAAAGTTAATATAAGACAGCATAATAATGTATATTTATTATATTATTTTCGTGATGAAATAGCGATTTCCTTAACCTTTTCCTTTTTGCATCAGGTAAAATTCCCTTATAGATTATATAATCGGAATCAGATGAGATCGATTTCGACCCTCCAGTAATATCTTTTTAATTTGAACAAGGAATTCAGTTATGTAAAACAGAAATTGTTTGAACACAGCTGACGCTTGCAGTAAAAAAATACGGAAATGAGCTTTAATTAACTTTACAACAGTTTAATTAGATAATTTAGCTTTACGAATTTTTTTAATTTTTGATAATGATTAGTATCATTTGTTATTTTTGACTTTTCGGATATATGAAAGAAATATTTTTGTATTCCTATAATTTAAAATGGACACAATTACAAAACGGTTTAAATTAAAAAATATTCGTACATGCTGGTATAGTAAATGTGCTTGAATATTAATAAACGATTAACTGGATGATATGATTGAAAATTGACTAGTGAAATTCGAAAATATTGAAAACAAGTATTAAAGAACATAAAAAGTAGGAAGTCAATCAATTGCTACGCTTATTGGACGAAAACCTAGCTGAAATTCTCAAATAATTTTCAGACAATTAGTACTTGATAAACACTTATAATATATTAGGGTTTCTGTCACACTGAGATTACTCACTAGATATAACGTTTTCTGATTATCACTTGTGCAGAGCGACGCAGCATAAGTTGCCTAGCATCTGGTTTTAAAATGCTGAAGAAGTGCGAAAATTGATTGATGATTAGATCACTAGCAAACCAACATCATCCTTTCGACACGGCAAATGATGGAAAATCATTTGACTAATATACTCTGTCATTGTACAACTCAATTCTCAATTCTCAACTGCCATTCTCAATGAATTCCTTTCTAAAATGAAAAAACTGATCAGAATATAAGTAAGTAGCTATTATCATATATCACTTTATTTTACCATGTAATTAGTGGCTTTCGATTATCTAAAATATACATCCTACACATTCAGAATATACATTTTTGCTTCAATATGTATTTAGTCCAGAAGGAACGAATGTTCAAAGAAGTAATTTTCTACATAAACAAGGAACCGTAAAACAATTAAAACATGGCACACTTTGAATTGATATTTTACCATTTATATAAATAAGCTTATTTTATTTACCTAACAAACGAGCTTTTATTTATACACTTAAGAAATACTAGAGCTATGGATTAATTCGTGATAGATTATGTTATCTGGCTTGGGACATATGTGTAATTACGTTTATTAATCTATAACATTTATATTATAGCTTTTTATATACAAAGTTTAGCTTTGCTTTTGTTTTGCTTCACTTTTTTTCCTTTTGTAATTCAAAAAAAAAATTTAATAGTGTTAAATAGAAACATAGTATAGCTATTAGGGTGGACAGTTTGGATGTGACAATTACCTTATTTAAAAGAAAAACTCCAGATTGATAAAAAAATTGGGGATATCATGATTAAACCATCTCAAATAGATTGAAACCATTATAGAAGATTGGTTACAATTGATATGTTCGAGCTGGCAAGAATAATTAGAGAGTTCTACTGTACCGGCTATATTCACTAGCACTTGTTCCATTCGATATGCCCAAGAGACCTGAAAATTATCCGACTTTAGCTTAAAAAAACATATCGTGTGTTAGTTATTCAATAAATTAATAAAATTTAGTTAACAGCTGAATGTTATGTCATTGATGAATATCTAAAAATTAGTACAATGTATATATTGCTTTTCTTCTACTAAATCTGCTCCCCTAAATAGAACCATCTAAAAATACATTTTCCTTTCAATATAATTAGAATCTGATAAGTTCAAGTTCCTGGTAATTTCTTTTTAACCCGAACAAGTCATCCGGATATGTAAAACAAAGCTCGTTTAAGAACAGCTGATGCCTCAGCAAAAAAACACAATGGGTTTAAATTAACTTCACAACGACTTTGTTTGATAATTCAGTTTTACGATTCGAGCTGATTTCGGAAATTGCTCTGTTTTGCTGCAAAAAACAATTTGTTTGATTAGGCGTCGTCAGAATCGATGTCAATTCAAGTAAATATTTATATCTAACATATAAAAATGAATGCTAGCCCAAAATTTATTTTGATTATGAAAATTTAAGGGTGTTGAATGTATGAATGTGGTACTGTAGTTGTTTTAAAACTTTATCTTTTAGTATAATTCTCCGGAACTTATATCCTTCAATTTATGGATCCCGTTTTTTGAAAGACGTACAAAATAACCTCTATAGTATTATCTTTTCGAGCGGAGATTACATGTATACAGCGAAATAATTAACTGAAGAATAAGAAGCTCAATCGTTATATGGAGCTAAATTTCGTGAATTGATGAAGTAATTTGTACTTCGCTTAACATATTGCTCACTGTACCTAATTAAATGTCTGCTAAGTTCTTCTTTGTCCATTATACGATTTTCCAAACCTATATACTTGCATTTTTGTAAGGATATATTTATGCAAATTTTAGATTGTTTTCAAAATCTGGAGCGGCGCTGTTGAGCATCCCTTTAGAAACAACAGTTTTTGAAGGAGTTAGTTTTATATCCATCGATTGTTCTCATATTCATGAAATTTAACTATTTTATAACAAATTCATTCACTACAGGATATTTAATTTACACAACTTTTAAAAATTCGCTAACACGTCATTGGGGTTGCACTAAAACAAGAAACCAACTAGTAATCCAGGTAAAACAAAGTTTTACAATCAGTTTCCAATGCATATGACTACTTAACCAACGAAGAGCTGCACGATGACCGCGAAATCAAATATATACATGAAGTGACAGATTTCGTCTTAAAACCTGAAATAGGGTAGTTAAATCACAGCAACGTCGAAGCAATACAGCTACTGGACAATACGCAGGAAATCATAAGATTGTAGCAAGCCAAACCATAAGAACATATATAGGATAAAAGTGTATTTTTAACGTTAGCTTAAGTAGTTTAATTTTATGTTAATTTGGGAAATATATACTGATGTATTAATCCCGTACTCGCCTTACTTGTCTATTAATGCATATACAACAGAACAGTAGTAACAAATTTATTTGTAAATTAAGATTGTACTAAGATTGTCTAATATAATATGTAATTAATAAAAAAATGCCCACATTCTGAAACGTTTTGAATATCTATCAGTTGTAAAGATTTGTATGTAGTACGTTTGAAGGCCTCAGGTTGTCTGCATAGGGAGCAACATGGCACCTATTATATGAAAACAAACTACAGCGGCAATAGTCATTTTATTAGATGATAAATCAAAAGTTAACTAAAACAATGGTGTAAAAGATGATTATTGCAGCGACCAACCTAAACATTAATTTGCTGAAAGAATTACGATCTAATGAACCATCAGATTTCAAAAATGGTTTTAGAATAGACAATAACGCATTTAATAAAAATATGTTATTAGAATTAGTTCGGAGAAAATTGTTATTTTTGTTTTTTTACGATAGGAAACTAGCAATAATGAAGAATTTGATACAGCAATATTTACTTTTTTCCAATTCATCTATAAATATGCCTACCTGCTGATTTCTGAGTGGGAGGTGAATAGAAGTAAATCAAAGTATCATAATGTCGGTTCTTATACTCGTATATTGTTTGATTTTCCCGTGCCTTTAGAACATTTTACCTTCTCCAAAATATAGTATTTATATAACTTACTTATTTTGGGGTTTCAACTGTATTATTAAATATTTTTACTGTACTGTAGCGTTGACGATCACTTATAGAGTTCGTTGGCGAAATCGAATCTATGTAATTAGAATGTTCAACTTGCGTTTTCTAAAATCAATAATTTTAAATAATACTCTTAAATGGCGGTTAGAAAACCTTCATATTTTAAGAAAAAAAAAGGTAGACCAAAGACCATCATCATTTAGAAGATTATATCTTATATATAAAAATGAATCGCAAAATATGTTCCTAAGCGCATAACTCAACAACGCCTGGACCAATTTGGCCAAATCTTTTTTTAAAATGTTCGTTGAAGTTCAGGGATGGTTTTTACGGCGAGAAAAATTAGAATTATTGCTGGAAAAACCCTAAAAATAGCCCTTTTTGTTTGAATTTGTTTCGTGTATCAGTTGACAATTCATCTGTCATCTGTCAAAAGTCATCTGTAACAGACAACTTTTTTTTTTAAATTTGATATGACTTGAACTCAAATCCTTTTAATCCGTACGAATTGTTTTATTTATTTAAAATTTTTTATTTGTTTAAAATTTAATTCAAATTTTAAATAAATAAAACAATTTGTACGGCTTAAAAGGATTTGAGTTCAAGTCATATCAAATTTAAAAAAAAAAGTTGTCTGTTACAGATGACTTTTGACAGATGACAGATGAATTGTCAAGTGATACACGAAACAAATTCGTATATCGTGTTTTGTGCAGAGTGTTTAGTTAGTTAGTGTTTGTTTAGTTCGTGATTAGTGAAAAAATAATTTATATTTGATTCGCGTGAAGCGCGAGCGCGACATTCAACTAATAATCGCGCAAGTTTGAATCCAGCTGCTTTCAGTTACGATGTGTCAATTGACTACAGTAACTACCAATGTGTTGTTATTGGTTCTATGAACTTGGTTTGCTCACACTGTAAGGCATTAAAATACAAAAACGAAGCCAATGGATTGTGTTGCGCAAATGGTAAAGTGAAATTGATACAATTGGATCCACCACCAGAACCATTGTACTCATTGGTTTCAGGAATAGGAACAGATTCTATACACTTTTTGACACATATTCAACAATATAACAATTGCTTTCAAATGACTTCATTTGGGGCAACAAATGCAGTTCGGGAAAATTTTATGCCAACTTTCAAGGTATGTATTATAGCAGTTACTCATAATTATTTTAGCGAACAAAATTTTCTGTCACCAAAGTTAAGATGTGTTACTAATCTTCAATTTCTTAATCATTACGAAATATATCACTTAGTCATCATATTATATGGTGATTCAGTTTCAGTGACACTTTTATTATATTTTATATTTGATAGATATTAGTTAAAACTAAATATATACTTTTTAAGATCAAATATTATTTAAGTTTGATCATTGACAATCCATTAATTTATACCACACCATAATATTTTTTTTATTTACAGATACAAGGGCAAATATATCACAGAGCAGGTTCACTGTTACCAGTGTCAGATAGCGACAACAAATTCCTGCAAATTTATTTTATGGGCAATTCACCACAAGAAATTGATCTGCGTTGTGCACATAACAATTTAGTAAAAAGGTCTATTGTAGAACAATTACAAACTTTATTTCATCAACACAATCAATTGATTATATTGTTTAAAACTGCCCTGGATCTGATGCCATCCGATAATCACAAAATTGTAATCAGAGCTGATAAAACACCTGCAGGTCAACATACAAGACGTTTTAATGCACCAACTATTGATGAAGTTGCTATCGTTGTAGTTGGAGAAAACTTGGAATCCCGTGATATTGTTTTACATCGTCGGAATTTTCAATTACAACCTATAAAGGAAACACACCGCTCATATGATGCACTGCAATATCCCATTATATTTTGGCAAGGTGAAGATGGCTACGATTTATCAATAAAAATGATAAATCCCATTACAGGTAACTAAAATATTAGTTTAGCTATGGCGATAATATCTCAGTCACTATATTATGTATTTTAATTTTATATTTGAATGTTATTAAAACAAAATCTGTTTACAGGTTCTGAAACCAACAAAAAAGTCAGTTCAATGAACTATTATTCATACCGCCTAATGATTCGGGAAAATGCAGATAATCGCATATTGAAATGTCGGCGATTATATCACAAATATGTTGATGACATGTATGTTAAAATTGAAACGGAGAGATTAACATTCATCAGGTTGAATCAAACCAAACTCCGATCTGAAGAGTATATTCACCTTCGAGATGCGATTAATACTGATGGAAATGCACAGAATGTCGGTCGGATGACTATTCTTCCAGCAACATACATCGGAAGCCCTCGGCATATGCACGAATATGCTCAAGATGCCATGTCGTATGTTCGTCATTATGGTACAGCAGATTTGTTCATCACATTTACATGCAATCCGCAATGGATAGAAATTAAGCAGGAGTTATTACCTGGGAAATCATCCATTGATCGTCATGATATTACAGCCAGAGTCTTTAGACAAAAGTTGAAATCTTTAATGAATTTCATCGTAAAACATAATGTGTTTGGTGAGACACGCTGCTGGATGTATTCTGTGGAGTGGCAGAAACGAGGATTGCCACATGCACACATTTTGATTTGGTTGGTTGAAAAGATAAGGCCAAATGAAGTTGATGCAGTGATATCAGCTGAAATCCCTAATGTACAAGTAGATCCTGGATTGCATGAGGTAGTTATCAAAAACATGATACATGGTCCCTGTGGAACTCTTAATCAAAATTCACCGTGTATGATGGATGGTAAATGTTCAAAACGATATCCACGGACATTAATATCGGAAACAATTACTGGTAATGACGGTTATCCATTGTATCGTCGCAGATCGACAGCAGACAATGGAAAATCAACAATTGTCAAATTAAATCAACAAGATATTGAAATAGATAATCGTTGGATTGTTCCATATTCACCCATTTTATCAAAGACATTCAAAGCACACATCAACGTTGAATCTTGCCATTCAGTGAAATCGATTAAATACATTTGCAAATATGTAAGCAAAGGGAGTGATATGGCTGTGATTGAAATTGGTGCAGAGAATTCTAATGATGAAGTTACCCAATACCAAATGGGCCGCTATGTCAGTAGTAATGAAGCAGTTTGGCGAATATTTTCTTTTCCTATTCATGAGAGACACCCTTCTGTTGTTCACTTAGCTGTGCATTTAGAAAATGGACAAAGAGTGTATTTTACAGCACAGAACGCAGTACAAAGAGCTGCTCAGCCACCATCTACTACATTAACCAGTTTTTTTGAGACATGCCAAAACGATGATTTCGCACAAACATTGCTATATTCTGAAATGCCAAAATATTATACCTGGAATCAATCCTCAAGGAGATTTATACGACGGAAACAAGGAAAACCAGTTCCAGGATATACAGATGTATATTCCACCGATGCGATTGGCCGGATTTATTCAGTACATCCAAGCAATGATGAATGTTTTTATTTACGACTGCTATTAGTCAATGTACGTGGCCCAACATCATTCCAACAGTTACGAACTGTTGATGGTGAATTGTGTGGATCCTACAGAGAAGCCTGTCAACGTTTGCAATTGCTTGAAAATGACGCTCATTGGGATCAAACTCTCAATGATGCTGTAATATCATCACACACTCATCAAATACGAACATTGTTTTCTATAATCATATCTACATGCTTCCCATCAAACCCAATTGATTTGTGGATGAAGTACAAAGATTATATGTGTGATGATATTTTGTATCAAATACGGAATAGAATGGGAAATCCAAATATACAAATCAGTGAAGAAATTTACAATGAAGCATTGATTTCAATTGAGGACATGTGCTTGATAATGTCAAACAAACTATTAATTCAATTAGGCCTGACCGCGCCCAATCGTCCAATGCATGACGCTTTTAACCAAGAGTTGCATCGAGAAAGACTGTATGATCTCAACGCTTTGAAAGAATAAATTCAAACAAATCTTCCACTGTTAAATGAACAACAGAAGTATGTATTTGAAACTCTTATGAAAGTAACAAATGATGAAACTGGAGGGATTTATTTCTTAGATGCACCTGGTGGTACAGGAAAAACTTTTTTTATTTCATTAATATTAGCAACAATTCGCTCACAAAATAAAATTGCACTTGCACTCGCTTCGTCGGGAATCGCAGCAACTTTGCTTGAAGGTGGTCGAACAGCCCATTCAGCACTAAAATTGCCATTAAATATGCAAAGCAATGAAACTCCAACCTGCAACGTTTCGAAGAACTCTGCAATGGCAAAGGTTTTGCAGCAATGTAAATTGATTGTTTGGGATGAATGCACGATGGCACATAAAAAATCTTTGGAGGCTTTAGACAGAACCTTAAAAGATCTACGTAGCAATAATAACCGATTTGGTGGTGCAATGATTTTATTAGCAGGAGATTTTCGTCAAACATTGCCAGTGATTCCACGATCAACGCCAGCTGATGAACTCAATGCATGTCTAAAGTCCTCCAATTTGTGGAAACATGTTAAAGTACTTCATTTAAGCAAGAATATGCGTGTCGAGTTGCAAAATGACCAATCTGGAAACATATTCTCTAAACAACTCATTGACATTGGTAATGGCAAATTTCCTATAGACATGTTGACGGCTTGCTTTTGCTATGACTATAAACAAGTCCCAGGGGCAATCATTAAGTGTTTGTGGTATTAATCTAGAAAACCCATGTTTCTCACATGGTCAATTGTATGTTGCCTGTTCCCGTGTTGGAAAACCATCAGATTTGTTTATCTATGCGCCAGGTAATCAAACAAAAAACATCGTATACCACAAAGCAATATAATGATAATAATATAATAATTATGATTCACATGATTAACAATAAAGCGATTACTTACTTTTCAATCCTTATATATGTTTTATTTAATTATTTTTTATTCACAACGCCCTATCACCAGGGTGATGGTTCTGTTCAGGAGAATTTTTTAAAATACGTAGGCACAAAAACTGCCACATTACAAATCTTTTTGACAGGACGAAGTCTGTCGGGTCAGCTAGTAGGAAATAAAACTGTACAATTGCAACTAATCAAAAAAAAAAGAAGGACTAAGAGATATTCTAAGCTTGTTACACAGTCCAAAAGTAACTGTTTCATGTATTTTTCATTATGAGCATTCGGTTAGATGAGTATGTAAGAAAATATGCAGAGGACATCTTATCGAAAAGTTAATTAAAAATTATAATAATTTTGAATATTAGATAGAATATATTTCAATACTAAAATTAGATAAATTGGATAAAATATTTCGACAATTTCTCTTGCTATATTGTTAATACTTTTATACATAGTATTATTACAATAACACCTTGTCCTACACCTGTTCCAACTTGCTGGAAGTTCAGGTAAAATAAAGAAATATCTTACAACTACGTGACTACATAAGTTTCCGTATTCTCTGTTCTCTCGCTTAGAGTGCGATCTCTGGACGTTCCACTTAGACAAAAGGTGGCAACTAGCAATCTGCGATCTCCCAGATTAATATCTCGTCAGCTTCTGATAAATCCCTTTGTTACCATAAGTTCGCGGTGTCGTCTTGGTATCAAATCCTTGGAAACGATGTGAAATTACGAATCGAGTACGAACTTAGATTTAGGTTTATATTAATCTAACTAAAACATTAATTTGATGAAATTATTTCGTTAAACACATGTTTTATCAAAATCATATCCTTGAAATAGTTTTTTGAGCTTATGGGATAGCTGATATAAACTACTCGTAGAGCTATTGACAACATTAAATTAATCTATTTTGAATAAATTGTACCTTATCTAACCAGGTGACAAACTGCTTTTGAAGATTCAGTTAGTTGAATAACGCTTTATTACAGCGAACCATAGTTTTTGTTGATGATTTGAATTATTATTTAGATTGTTGATTAATTAGTAATATAATTAGATAAATTGCCAAATCTGAAATTAAATTCGAGGGGTCCACCAGGCATAATTAGTTAGGTAAGTTATGGTAAAACAAAAAAATATTGTATATCTTGTAGAACTGCATCAGTACCAAACTACATTCCCATGAGATTTCATATGACAATTCTCAATTGTTAATTTCTATAGATTGCTTGGTAACACTTTTCTTTAAGAACAAGAGAAAAAGGATTAAAAATCACTCATCACTCATCAAAGAACATGGCAAGAATTATCAATATTTTTGTTTCCAGATGGTTCAATTACAGGCTTAACAAACACCACTAGACTATCAGGAATTAAAGAATTATAATTGTTGTTTGTTCGCAGATGTCCTCAAAATATATTAGAGCAATATGCTTTTTAAACTATATCAACTAAGATGCCATGAAATAAATTATATTATTGTTAATTAATTATTAATTAAATAATTAGTCATACCAACTATATAATTATGTTGGATATAGACATTTTGGTTGAATTGAGTCTTTTATATTGCTTGGGATCTATTTTATGTATTAGGTTCCCAAATGAATCCCTCATTTTGCTAATCTTGCTTTAGCCATTCTTCTTGCTCATCGCTGATGTCGCCTTAGTTTCGTCCAAGAAAATGAAGATGTGATTACAGAAAATGTATTTTGAGGAAAATGTAAGTAGTCGATTACGTACTTGTAATGCGGTGATTTGTTGTTACTGAGAAAAGTGAATAACATTTTGAAACGATGCCCGTGCTGCTGCTTCGTCATTCCTTAAACATTTTTGAAAAACTACTCACAATTCTACGTATTTACATTAGCCGTGATAAAAGTTATTTTTGCAAAAAATATACCTGAAATAAAAAATTATTTTTGAAATATTATGTAATTTTTAAATGAAAGTCCAATAAGAATACTCCAAATATGGATCTGACGTAGTTGTTTTGGTCGCACCCGACGATATGTATAAACACAGAACTTATTTATACATTATTTTAATAATTTTGTGTTAACAAATTGTGTATTTTCATTTCAAAATAGAAAAATGTTTGAAAATTATGTTTAAAGTATAATGAACGTAATATCGAAGCAAATAACAGTATTGATAACATTTGAGATCAGCCTTCATTTGTTTTTTTTATTGTGTATATGAGTCCCTAATAATTTTGTTGTGCATGAAGTCAGTCATATATTTCTAGAAGATTCGAATGCCAACCAGATAGATGAAAATGGGCTTCTAATTAAAGTCACTGAATATTTACTAGTGTTCACTACTGAGCTGCCATATATTCTTAATATACAAAGAAATATATTAATGAAATTCAAGACTTGGTTAGATTACAAAAAGCTAATATCTAACATCTTCTTGTACCTCAAATACGTGAGTTTTCTGGTTTATATCTCATCTGGTTAAGGGTTACTGATATATATATATATATATATATATATATATATATATATATATATATATATATATATATATTTGATTGAATAATTTGATTTTATCAAATTTTTACTCGCCGATATGGGTATGCTATGACAAACATAAGTTTTGAAGGATCTTTCAAACAATAGTTACTTATAGACGATATAATATAGTTACTGAAGTCGCGTAAATTAAAAGAAACTAAGCGGATATCTAGGTTAATATTTCATAAGAGAACCTAACATATTAAAGCATGTCTAATTACAGATTTTGTAGTACTTGCAATAGTACTTGCAGTAGTCTAGCAATTGTATGAGTTTACAGTTTTGCAAAGATGTTATTCAAATAAACCCATTTTCCCAAATATCATTACCTAATTTGATACAATATCGCATACACTTTTTTTTCAGTGAACTGTCTCAAGTAAATCAAACTGACATCTATTATTAAATGTATATAATTTAAATATTTGTGTTATAATTACTATCAATTATGTATATTTTATAGCCCTGTCAACAATATTAATGTCAATGTGTTGTATCGCTTCTGATTGGTGTTGGTCTAATATGGCGAATTTTGAAATTTTGTGTTTCTATTTCTGGTAATCCCACTTTTAATTAAAAAAATGTATTTTTAATAATATCTCTCGTGTATTATTATTATAAATCAATATTTTTGTGATTGTTTATTATAGTCGTCTAGCCTATTAGTTACTGCACTGTAAAATCGACTCAGATTTTACAACTTTGAGTTAATACTATAGATTGCACAGGATGGGTCTTAAGATTTGATGACTAAAATGTTTTCGATAAAAGCTATAATAATGTACAAATTTCTATCTAAAGAGTTTAACTTATCTCATACAATGAACATCTAATTTCTAAAAATTAAAAGACCTTATTTTATATTTAATTTCTTTAAACAATTTATTTCTATCTAGTTTACTTTATCGAATGATAATTAATAAAGTAAAACTAGTTAAATTGAAAATGATAAAGCTCAAATAATAAGATCGATAGATCAATTTATATTTCAGGAGACTCAATAGATATTTTAATTTTTTTTGAAACAGATGATTATAAGTATGGTATAACTTTGTAAAAGCCCAAGATTAAGAGCAAGGATTAAGTCTTGTGTTAGTTGCGCTGTCAAGCCACCAACAAGTATCACAAATAATACATCCCTTTCTTTAACAACAAACCTCCGAAATAGTCAGATCACGTTCTTAGTTCCACCACACGTATCTCGGCAAAATCATCCGGAATTATCCCGGTATCCAACTAAAACCGACAATTGTTCCAGACTGACATTGCTAAACAATGTTTCGAGAGAAAAAAAAGGAGATCCTTTTCTCTTCCCGATCGTAAGGGTCGGTCCCTAGGCTCTCGGCCAAACGAAAGGTAACGAATTCTGCGTATTTTGCAGATTAATCCCCCGTCAGCTTTTGATAAATCCGCTTGTTACTATAGCGCTCCCATCTCTCCTTGATCGTATTTCACCTACAGTGATGCTAAGCTTATCAAATGACTTTAGACGTTCCAATTATTCTTTGGAAAATCGCGGGCTTGGTTTAGGTAATGACTGATTAAAATTAAAATATTTTTTTGGGGATAAAAATCCCCTGACTTTTTTATTCAATTTGAATTTACATATAGAAGAATGAATAATAAATATCATTGCTACGATTATTAAAAAGTATTACTTGCATGTTGACGAACCACTTTCAACTACTAATTTCCCTTCCCTTTTTTATTTTCAGAAATAAGAATAAGCTATACGGCTCCACGTCAGGTGAATACGATGATTGATAAATTGTATTTATTTAGTTCTTTCAAATAAAAAAAAAAGTTGGTCTCACATTTACCCTATCAATCAGAATCGTCTTGATTTTATTAATATTCTTACCATTAAGAATCCTTATAGGTTAACCAGAACGAAGTAAACCAAGTGTGGTTTTTTAAATGCACTACATCATTATTATAAGCTATGTTATTGATATACAAAATTCACAGTATTCTGTAATATTCCACTTGAACAATTAAAGAAAAGTGTTTTTAATTAATTACGAGTTTAAAAGTTTAAAAGTCCCACCAATGAAAATATATTACGGCGATTCTATATTTTATTATGAAGAAGGCAATTGGTGAATTGAATTGGCGAATGGTGAAGTACAATTGAAGGGCTGAATCCAAATAAGCAGCTCGATTTTTAAAACTAGTTCTAGTTTTCGAAAAATTCAACACATTCCTTATTTTACTATTTTTGACCATTAACACTATTTATTGATATAAAGAATAAATCAGAGATGAACCGAAGTTGAAAAAAAAGGAGGTTCTATGTTCGACTGTATATATAATATTGTAAATAAATAAATAGGTTTAGGTAGCTAAAAGCTTTAATCACTACACCATAGAAGCAGGTGTATATATATATATATATATATATATATATATATACATATATATATATATATATATATATATATATATATATATGTATATATATATATATATATATATATATATATATATGTATTATATATGTGTATATATATGTATATATATACATATATATATATATATATATATATATATATATATATACATATATATATATATATATATATATATATATATATATATATATATATATATATGTATATATAATACATGCTCGCCGAATTATCTGTTAATTGTAGACCGACTTTCAAAATAATTTTTTTATTCGAAAGAGTGCAATTACGAGGTAGTCCCATTGGAACAGGATCTTTAGGAAGTAGGAGAGGGGTGATCGAGGGAAAGGCTCAAATTTTAAAGGCACGTACAAGTTTACATATTTTTTTATCTAAAATAATCAGATATTTGGATGTTATTGCTGAGATGATGTGACGGAAAATCGGAACTCGTTCAGTGTAAAAGCCATTCAGCTTGCCCTTAAAGTACTAACTATAGCATATAAGACCTCGTAGAAATATTGTAGACACCTGCTTCTATGGTGTAGTGATTAAAGCTTTTAGCTACCTAAACCTATTTATTTATTTACAATATTAACTAATTATTTAACTACTACCTACAATATTATGCCGAGCCCAAACAATACAAAAATAATAATATAATTTTGTGACATATACAAAAAATAAATTAACTACAAAGCAAATTTAAATTAATATATCTGTTTGGGATCGCCATCGACTTCAAAGTAGTCAGTTGGTAGTAGTTAAAATAATATTATAAATAAATAAGTTTAGATTGGTATTGATCTATATAGTGTGTATATAGTAGAATATAAAATACGCGTAGTAGATAGGTTAAATAAGGTTTTTGTTTGTTTTTATTTAGTTATTACAACGATTATTAGGTACATATTTTATTTTAAAAGGTTTTTTTATGCGTTAAAAATCTAAGTTTGATTATTTTTTTAATTTTTAGTGAGTATCTTATTTATTGTTTGAAGTCGGTTCAATTCTTTTGTTTAAAATATTTCATAGAACCTGAGATCAGTTTCACGCGTTAGGTTCCAACAATAATCACTCATCATGTCTTCGTCCCGAAATCCTTGATATCGTCTTACGATTTTCGCTATATCTTAGAGTACCCGCTCTCTCTTCACCCGTGTCACCTAAGTTTTGAGAGTCGCCTAAGAAAATCGGGATGTGAACACAGAAAATGTATTTTAAAAAACAAATGTAAATTGTCGATTACATTCTTGTAATCTGGTGATTTGTGATTACCGAGAAAGTTGGGAACAACACTTTGAAGCGATGTCGATGCTGCTGCTTCACTAGGCGTTGAACATTTTGTAAACTTTGCGCCATTCATTAGTTTTCGAATATTGGTTTCGACAAATATTCCTTCTTTGATTTTTATGTATGGTAGTTTTGGAACCAACTTGGTTAAGTACTGGACATATTTTAGTGGAAATGGGTCACTGTCGGTAACAGGAACTAAGGATGTTTATACTACACATTTTTCCGTGTGATAATTACCAAGTTTTGATCGTTTTATTTGTTCTGACATTCTAGTGCTTTCCCAATATTGAATATGTCTTATAAAACACTTTTAATGGAATGTATGTAATGTATTAATAATTTTGAATTACATGAGAATTTTAATGAGTTATATAGATTATTAAATTATTCCAGGAAATATGATTATAATATATTAATTGATAATTCTTTTTAAAGTTCGCATCTTTCGTTCGCATTAATCGGAATTGGTTACGGAAGTAAGTACAAGCAAAATATAAAAATCGAGAAATTTTATTCCACAAATCTACCTCACAAATTATGTCTTACGTCGGAAATCTCTCTCGGCAAAGGTAACGGTACATAGTTTATACATTAATCTTCCATTAGTCCTTGATAAAACCCGGTTGTTACGTCAACTTCCTGATTTATATCCGGTTTGGAACGCTTTTGCGCAGTATTAAAACGGCTGAATATCTCTATTTTTTTATTCTATTTTTTTTAGTGTTAGGTAACAGACGAATAATTTCAAGTTATTGAATTATTATTGATTGTTGGAAAATAAAAGTTATTTGCATTGTATTTTGGTAAAAATAATTACGAAAACTTTTTGATACTTTCTATAAATATCATTATAGAAATTTCTAGAGATTTCTAGATACGAAAACTTGACAAAACAATTTTCACAGTCCTTTTTTGAAGATAACATACAATATTAGGAGAGCTTTGCAGAAAAGGGAACAAATGTTATACGGTCTAAACTAAGCGGTGGATGACTCAAAATTTCCCAGTTAATCTTTCTAATTTTATGACGATCACTAAATATATATGTGATCTCGCATTCTTAGGATAGAATACAATGCTTTTCTTATTGATCAATATTGGTAAATTTAAAAAAAAATCGCCTGATTCAGTCTTATAAGTAAATATTTCCAAACTGTTTTATAACCTGTTTAAACGTCAATTTCATCGAATATTTCATCGTTAGTCGGCCAGTACAAGGTTCATCTTTAACATCAAAATTTCCAGAACTAAAACTAACAAATTAATTATGACACTTGTCTTCAGTCTAAGTACTCATTATCATAAGCACCACACAATTTTCGAAGAACTCCTCGAAGAATTTCTTTTTTTTTTTAAAATAATTTATTTTCGATTAGAAACTTCGGACCGAACGAATATTCGGTTTTTCGTAGAATAAATTCTAGGAAAATTAATATTCTCCAATCTTATATTATTTTATCCCACTGGTTATTTTTTAATATATCCAGTCCATCCATGCTTTTATTATATGGCAAACAAACATGGAAAAACTTTTAGACACTCAGATCTTAAACTTAATCAAACAATAAGTGCGATCCAGAATAGCCCTAGTTGGCAAATAGTCTCTAATTACGATAATAATAATTTCCATATATTCAATTCACTAAGGATATGATGTCGCAATAATATGATCGCTATATACAAATTATCGAATATCAATAACTAAATATTTGGATCATTAATTTACATATATAAAATTTGCTATGTAATATGGAGGTCAACTCAATTTTAAAATTTATCAAAATAATTAATTAGCTGCTGCAATACTTAATACTGCACAGTATTATTTACCGGAAATCAATATATTCCTATATACAATTTCTTAAATTAATTTCAAATTGTCATTTTCCCTAGAGTGAATTGATATTATTATAATTTTTTGCAGTGAAGTACTATCTATTGCTCAAGCCTGGTGAATAATTACTCAAAGTAAAGTTTACGTAAGTTCCTATTTAGTTTTTTATATGTCATTTCTCTCTCCTTATTTTCTACTTTAATCTAATTACTTTCGAGGTATATTTTATAGCCGACCACTACTTGTTTTGTTTTGCTAGGGAACGTCTTTCTAGTTTACAGACGAAGGTAGTTTTATAAAATTAGAGGTTTTATATAAGCATACCAACTGTCATGGATCAGTACTAGCATATTGTAGCATTTTGGGCAAATGCAGTGTCTAGAGTTAAAATTACCTTGTTAAGTGTCAGGTCAGATTTATAACTTCAAAAACTATCAAAAGATCATTCATAGTGTTATTTTATTCGAATTTCAACAGCTTTATTGAAAACAAGGTAAGAAAGCATTTCAACAATATCAAATATATTGAAGTTTTGTTATATACAGTTTCGACATAGCATAATCTAATGTATAAATCCTTAAAATTGAGTCATTTAAACTCGCAGCTTCCAAATATGAATCCTTATAAATAGTTACTACTCATGTTTAAAGCTCTTTTATAGATTACATGATAAGGAGATTATATCCCGGCGTTAAATGATATAATTTCGGATAATTTTTGTGACGTTAGTGATGACATTTGAGCATTTACCACTAACTACACATAAAAAAATTTAGTTATTTAGTTTTTTCTACAGTGAACCTACTGTATAACACATGAGCTGAAAAGCCCCTGGCGTACCATATAGATGGAACTGGTTTTTATGCATTCATCGCTAATTCAGTTAGTACTAACTTTAAAAAGAAAGCTGTTAAAATTTCATAATATTCTACTCGTATGTCTGTGAGTTAACAGCTCAATTGAAAAGTACCCGGTCTAACACATAGATGGCGCTACTACAATTAAATCCATATGTTTTTTAGTTAGCCCTAATACTCAAAAGATGCTTTTATAAATTTGATAGCTGTCGGATCATTAGTTTGTGAATTATAGCGTCTTGAGTGAAGCAACTTTTATTATTGTGAAAAAAAATGGATAAAAAGGAATTGTGTTGTGTTGTGTGTTGATAAAATATTGCTTTTTGACGGAAAAATACTGTTGAAGCAAAAACTTGGCTTGATGCCGAGTTTCTGAACGTTGCCTCAGGAAAATCAACCGTCAAGGATTGATGTGCTAAGTTTAGAGATGGTGAAATGAGCACCGAAGACGGTGAACGCTGTGGACAGTGGACGCCCAAAAGAGGTTGTTACCGACGAAAATATTAAACATATCCACAAAATGATTTTTAATGACCGTAAATTGAAACTGAATGAAATAGCAGACACTCTAAAGATATTAACTGAACGTATACAAATCATTCAAGAATATTTGGGTATGAGAAAAGATCTATGCAAAGTATGTACCTCGCGACCTCACTTTTGACTAAAAACAACGACGAGTTGATGATTCGGAGCAGTGTTTAAAGATGATTAAGCGTAATAAACTCGAGTTTTTGCGTCGACATGTGATAATGGATGAAACATGGCTCCATCATTTCATTCTGAAGTTCAAATGAAATTTCAATCGACAGTCATCAGAGCGGATTGCATACGATGAACCCGCTCCAAAGCGTGGAATGGCAAGATTATGGCGCCTGTATTTTTGGATGCGCATGGAATAATTTTCATTGACTATCTTGACAAAGGAAGGACCATCAACAGCGACTATTACATAGCGTTATTGGACCGTTTGAAGGACGAAATCGCCGAAAAACGGCCGCAAGTCACCAATGCACCGTGTTAAAAATCCATGCATTGGGCATCGAATTGCTTCCTGATCCACCATATTCTCCAGATCTGGACCCTAACGACTATTTCTCAGATCTCAGAGAACGATCTCAGATCTCAGAAGAATGCTCGCTGAGAAGAAATTTTCGTCGAATGAAGAGGTGATCGACGAAACTGAGGCCTATTTTGAAGAAAACGAAAAATCGTACTATAAAATTGGTATCGAAATGTTGGAGGGTCGCTATAATCAATGTATCACCCTTGAAGGGAATTATGTTGAGTAAAAAAACTAATTTTGCCGAAAAATGTGTTTTACTATGGTAGAGCCGGGTTTTCAATTGAACTGTTATTGTGCCAAAAGTGACACCACTTCTGTTATTTTCAAAATAATGGATCAAAAACAATTTCTCTTTTTAATTTTACACTGCTTCTTGGTGATAAAATATACCGTTCAAGCGAAGCAGTGTCTCGAAAAGTGTTATAAAGACTCCCGCTTCATCAGAAACAACAATCAAATTTTGGTTTGCTCACTTCAAACGTGGTCCTAGAGATACCGGTCGTGCAGAACGCAGTGAACGTGCAATTCATGTGGTAACACAAGAAAACATTAACAAAATCCACCAAATCGTTTTGAATGATCAAAAAGTGAAGTTTCGTGGGTTAACTAGTATCGTAAACACATCAAAAGAACGCGTTAGTTTTATATTGCATAATCCTTTGACTATGAGAAAACTCTGTTCAAAGTGGGTACCGCATTTGCTCACTGATGACCAAAAACAAGAAGGTGTTGATGATTCTGAGCAGTGTTTGGCCATGTTTAAACGTAACAAACAAGAATTTTTGCATCGTGCGTGGCAACGGATGAAACATGGATCCATCACTTCACTCCGGAATCAAAACGATCATTATCTGAGTGGACACCAACTGGTGACAGGCCTATTTTGAGGCATAAAATAAGGCATAATTATCGTTCTACAAAAGTGGTATTGAAATGTTAGAGCCACACTGGAATAATTGTGTAGTTCTTGATGGAAATTATGTTGATAAATAAAGCCAATTTCGAACAAAAAGAAACGCGTTTTCTTTGTTACGTCCATGTGTTGCATTAACATTTTCAGAGTTTGAATTGAATTTACAATTTACTCTCATCATTCCATTCCACATGACAAATTACCATTAACTTCGAATTAAAGATAATTTAAAATAGTATTGCTGTTTTTGAAAACCCCATTGGAAATTAGAAGGAATCGGTAAATCGTTGTCACGAATGGGGAATCGTATTTTTCCAATTTCTGATATTGATTCATTCGCTGGGCCGCATTCAATTTAATTCCATCTGTCGTAAATCCTGACGTGTTTAAATGATTGATGGATTAGAGAATCAGAGAACGTTTATCTCCGATTCTGGATATAACCCCCTATCCGAAGAATTAAATATGTGTGTATTGCGTGTGTGTAAGTTGTGGGCGATAAAAAAGCGCTTTTGAAGTGGTTGTCGGTTTGCGGGGTCTTTAAATGCCCACCATTTTTAATATTTTAGACGTATAAATCATCATGATTAATAATACTGTATATAAAGTATTATATACCATAAAGAAATATTCTGGCAATATTTAAAGTGTCCAAAAAATGGCTAATCCATAACTGACTAAAACAGAAGATGAATATACATAATTACCATACAGAATATCACATAATAAATTACTTTAAAACCAGTTTTATGAATTGCAACGATAGTCATTTGCTAAAAGCAAAAACAATTCGAAAATGAAGATTTATTTCAGTCAAAAAGAAATCATGTTTTAAATTACTTAAATATTAATAGAAATATTGGGATGCAAAAAAACATGGAATCCATTGAAAACATCTAAAAGAAAATAAAAAGTATTGAAGTTTACTTCTTAATTTTAACCTTAATTAATGATGGTTGTAGGCGATTTTAAGAATAGGAAGTATTGATAGCATGAGAGGCAACACATGTGTAAAACCATTAACTTTATGAAATGGAATAATGAGTTGTTCATTGTTGCTATTGCTAGTTGACGTTGGTTTGTTTTTGAAGTACATGTTTCCTTATTGACAATTTTAACATACTGTAACAATACAATACAATGTTAAATTTCTATACAATAAATCAGTGAACCAGAATTGTTGCATATGAGTAAAAAAGGGTACAGAGGTATTTCTCAAACTATTACATTCGGAAATTCGGAAACACCCAACTAAAGCGAAAGAATGATGGTTGGCAAGTATATTTACTGAAAAGGCTGCATTTTTGAAAAATTTTGAATGGGAATCACAACAACGCATAATGAATACAACACTATCATTGTAAATGAACACATTAATTCCATCTGGACCATCTGGATCTAGTTTATAGTTGTGTTGAGTATAGATTGCACCTTCGTCCGTCAGTTTGTCTTTGAAGATATTGAAGTAGTACTTCTACACAAATTTCCATGGTGTTCCTCTATGGGATGGTTTTCTAAGTTTTGTTGATTCCACATTCCATTAGTCTACGGCTAAGAAACTAAGCTATTACAACCCGTTTTTGGTGATCGTTCACTCTGAACTAAAAGATTTTGTCCATATTCCAGTAGACTATGTTAATTCACAGCATCAAGAGTCAGGACCGCCTTTGGCGGCCTTATATCTTGAACTGTACTGGGAATCCACAGATTAACGGTGTTTTTCAAATATAATGAGTATTGAATTGAATTTTTCTGAATATGTTTGAATATTTCTTACTTGGCTTAGTTTCTAACTAGGGATCTCTTGTGACTCCATCTTTTGTGATCTTACAGCTTTATTTAAGGACTTTGTTCTTCTGGAAAACTTTTATTATATATTGCTTTTCGCGGAACACCTCCAAAATTAAATTCCGTAGTCCATATAGGTTTTACTTTTCTTGTAATGTTCTTCCGCTTCATAACTACATTTTCCTAAATTTCAAGTCTAGTTCTTTCATTTTCTTTTTAAAATATACCTTCCAACTGAGTTTTGTATCAAGAGTCATTCCGATATACTTAGGGTTGTTGCTTTATGGAATTATAGTATTATTTATTGTTATTGATGTTTGTACGGTTTGATTATAGGTATAATATTTATTTTCCAGGTTTGGGTCCAATTATTTATATTGTCACTGGCCTGTTAACTATTCAGGTTGCTTCTTTGCTATTTTTCTGACAACAGGAATGGCAGTATCACATTTTTCATTTAATATTTTGTAACCTATTGACTAATTAGAGGTCTTTTTGACATAACATATTTACTTTATGCAGTATTTTGTTTGAGTACATTCAAAACATATTTTGTTATTTACCTGATTTAATAAGAATCATGTTAAATAAGTAATCGCTGACATGATAATTAACATTAAGTTTGTCAATACAAGGGACCTCCGTTTCATCAAAAACATCCAATGTAAACAATCTTCCTAAACTAACCTTATTATCAATTCTTTTGGCAAGGTTTCAGTCCCAAAGAGCCCTATCACCTAGACAAAAGGTGGCGAGCTTTGTATATCTTACAGATTAATCTCCCGTCAGCTTTTGATAAATCCTCTTGTTACCATAACTGTGCTATCTTGCATCGTCCTCTTTTCTTTCGGAACGATGCTAAGATTACGAAATGAGTCTAGACTTTTGTTCCCCAGAAAATGGGATCATGTAATTTCATAAAGTTACATCTGGCAAATGAAAGACGAGTGGATGGTTTAATATATAGAGAAAAAGAGGGAGATAATTTGAGATGGGTAGAACTTTGGGGTTTGCTATAAGTTAAACTACCAGATAAGAATATCAAGTAGATGATATTAGAATTATTACATGCTTATAATATGTTTTCCAAAAAAAATTATTATAAAAATAATTTTTAGCCAGCAATACTTGTAAATGGAGCAATACTTGTTGTTTAATGTAAAAATGTAAGGCATAATTAATGCGATGTAATTACATAACTTGAACGATTAGACATTGATTTATATTCTATATTAATCAATACTATTACGATACATAAAAGTGTTCTAATTGGTTTGAGTTATGTTTACTGATGTTAAAAAATAATCATTATTGTACTTAAATACTAAGATTTTATTCTTCAACCCCTGTTATTCCTCTAACAAGTGAAAATTTCTAGGTTATCTATAATTATAATGTCCAAGGTGTCTCAAAAGAATTATTCCCTGAATTATTTATCTAAAACATTCATCCCAAGTTCACTTAAGTCGTACACTGATTTTTCTGCTTACTGTCCTTATTTTAGATAATTTCTTTATCTGTCTTGCGTCCTCCATTCACGTAAGTGAGTTGTCTCCCCACCAAGTGAATTGTCTCCTTTCTATGTATTCATGAACTGGTTCAATATTGGGGTCTTCTCTTATTTCTTTACTTCTCATCTTGTCAATATTTGTAACACTTCTGACTCTGCTGAGGTATTTCGTTTCTGCTGTTTGTAGATTACTTTCATCTCTCTTTGACAATACCTACGTCTCAGTTAATGGAAAGTTAGAGTTTCTGTAGAGGGTCTGTTAGAGTCTCGTAACTGAAAGTATCTGTAAACTATACATTTCCGTTTTAATTTTATTTAATATTTCATTTTTATTAATTAATTTGTTAATTATAGCAATGTATAAATTCATAGTTTCTCCAACACTGGATTTAATTCAATTTTTATGCATTATTTTACATTTTTATATCCGTATATTTAAATGAAATTAATTTTTTATATACTCAATTTGATTTATTATTTTTTATTTATCACCATGCTTTTGATTTTGCTTTTATTCATTATAATTATGTATTATTTTGTATCATATTCAATCTGTTTAAGATTTTCTGTGGATAACTACTTTATATTTACTATGATTGAAAATACCGAAGACAATAAATAGTCAGTTAGTAACAGATTACGTTTCCAATTGACAAGTTCGAACAGGAATAGGTAATGGGATAACAGGGGAGAGGTAAAGTATTGATACTATTAAGTATTAAGTTTCTGGATTTTTTACTGGATATATTTTGATTGTTTTGCAGCTGCACTGAATATTAGTACTAAAATCTCTTAAAAAGAAAAACAATATAATGTTGGATTCCCTGAAAGAAAGCCCCTACATAGCTTGATGTTAGTTCTATTTGAGATTAAATTTATGGAATTTATAAAAATAGCTAGTAGTTTTTTATATAAAAATTATATTAAATTTAATACAATTATAATGCTGGGATAACTGTTAGTCTGGACGGTATCCATAGAATACCTAGGGATCGATATGCGGCTCTTTTAGGGATATAAGCCATCCCTTCATACACTGTTAGAAAACATGGAGTTTAAATAATGTAAAAGTAACCCACAAAGAGGTATGACGGAACTTCCAGACAGTGGTTTTAAATTTACAATTTTACAATACAATTTTTAAGACCATATAATAAAATTAAGGAACATTTCTTATTTTAATTTGTGTATAGATATAGACATTTCAAAATGGAACATTAGACCACCTTTGGCAAGATGCTAATAAAAAGAATATAAGGACAACAAACATGAATATATGAATTATCCATGATGTTCTTCATCTGATTTGACAATATGCTGATAAAGAACTAGGAGAAACCATCAGTTATTGTTATGGATAATACCCTAGCCCACTGGTGAAATTTATTCACAGGCTGGTGGATTGGCAAAGACTGTAATTAAGGAATGGTTTGCATAACATAAATAATGTTTTCAAAATACAACAGTAAAGCATGAATTATTCCAAATTGTTACTTGGTAAATAAAAATGAAATGTTTAATTGTTTTTTATGTAATTTATTTGAATAGTGCCTCAGAAAGTAACAGTGGCTTAATGAAACCTTCTGGACATGGGATGCAATTCTGACGACTACCAAGACAGAGTGATGAGAGTGGAAACAAGTAAAGGTGAGTATATGATTAACACAGGACAACTGTGTAAAGGCTTGAGAAAATATTATAATTGTTTTGAAGATATGGCAAATGGCAGATATGGAAATATAATTTTATCAGGAAGAATATACAGAGGTAGTAACAAAAGTAACTAAGGAGAAGCTCAGGGATATTAAAATAACGTGACAAAGAAACACAGCAAGGATACGAGAACTAGAAGTAAAATATATTTCTTGGATTTAAAATTGCTAATTAGGTGGATTAGATCTCCAGATTGGGATACCATAGGTGATTTGGAAAATAATTCAATGCAAATATACTAAAAGAAATCTAACCAACAAACTATTGGCTGTATAAGTAATTGTAGTTTAAATATTTCCATAATATATGCATTAGATGCACTATAGTGTTAAAATAAATTATCTATTATACAAGTTTAGTTTCATATTTTATTTACATTAGAGTGTTGTTATATATTAAAGCCAAAATAAAGTAAAAGTCAAAGTTAATACGGCAACATTGCGATGTGTCAAAACATTGCGATGTTTTGACACCGATGTAAAGAACACCGGCTTAATGTTGACGATGATTTCGACCTCAATCACATTGGATCCAGAACTTATTAATATCTCACTCAAAATGTTCAATGGATATTGATTTTGAACTGATAACAGAAATATGGAATTAAAAAAAAAAGAATATAACTTCAAACTGTAATTAACAATTTTTTAACTTTTTATAATAATTAAAACATTTCCAAGAGCCTTTATAAATGAAATAACGACATCAGTTCTCTAAATTCATCTACCGTCAATCTTCTCGTTCAGCTTAACTACGTTATAGCTACGAGCCTATCTTCACTTCTGGTAAAACTACGACCACTTTACCGTCGAGTGTTTCAAAGATTCGCCATAATTGATGCCTAAAGGGTGGTTTAATACAAAAATTAATTGTTCTCAGTCGGTCGGAAAGTCTGGGGAAAGTTTCGGCTGGTTGGGTTTTTATTATCGTCATCGTCGTTAGTTCGTTAGTTTTCTCGGTACAATTGAGGGTAGGCGTAACGGGTGATGGTTTCAAAATGATTTTTGATATTGTGCGGGCTCTCGAAGATTTTAAGCCAGGGGAAATGGTTCATGTTGAAAGTAACATTTTAGCCTTTTTATTATCCTTAGGAAAGTCTAATGTTTCTCCCTTATTACTTACCTTATATACGAAAATACATGGTTAAATAAAATATTATAAGTTTTAAATATGATTTATCATTTCTCTATAATATTATTTCTAAATTGTATTGATTGATTTATAAATTGTAATCATTGATTTTTATAAATTGTAGTCTGGCTGGTAAATCCGGATTAGTTTTAGTTTAGTATATAAATTTCGAAGAGTTTTTTTTAAATATATTTTATAGTCTCGTTTTACCAACTAGGGGTTTATCTGGACTGAACCTACAGTTGTGATCCGAACCACCGTCCTCGGCATTAAACCTATCGACTGGCGAGTGACCAACTTAGAAATCCTCCCAAAGACATCCGGTCATACCCAGCCTGGTTACTGGCGTGACTGGGATCATTTTCCTTGTGGGATTTACACTTTTGCCCCAGGACAATCATAAATAAAAATTCACGGCTATGCCCCGGCAGAATTCGAACCCGCGACTATCGCAACAGTAGCTGGACCATGCTGTCGCCTCTACCACGGCTCCAACCAAGCCGGCTTAGACAAGTTTTATTCAAAAAACAAAATAAATTAATCAGGAATATGTTTGCTTTCAAATCATTCAACTGTCACGGCACTGCCTATGGAAAAGAAATCGCGGCCATGTGCAAGAGCCATGTGTTTTAAGACTGAATGACGTAAAGAGTGATATGGGTTTCATCTTCTGTTATCTATTAGAAAGCCCTCGGTGTCGTTTTGTATTACTATTCAACAAGTTGCCTCATAAGTGATTATACCAGTTTTATCCTTACTTTCACCCTTTTATGTCATATATTTTAACCAATTAATAGATTCATGTCCTTTTGAATGTTTGGGCTTGGAAGCTTTAGGCTATTAGCAGTTTATATTTCTTTGTTTTATAGAGATGGTCTCAAAAATTCTAACGTTTTGACGATAATTTAAACCATACTTACGGTTTTGTATCGCCTCATCTTTCCTTAAAATAAAATAGTGTTTAAAGTAAATTTAGAGGTTTTGAGTTTTAAACAATTTTACATATCATAACTTAAATCCATATATTTATAACAAAATATTTATACAGGGATTATACATAGTTGGCCTATAAAATAGTTATATGGCCTATAAAGGGTCTTTTTAATTTAAAACTTTATTGTGAAAAATCGGTACAATGTATTAAATTATTAATTTATAGGCCTGACAAGAATTTTATATTTACATTGTCACAATGTTTTCAGTATTGTGTTTACGCTATCAAGGGTCTGCTCTATAGGCTCATTCGTATACATATATATTATGTTATGTTTTGATATATATTATATTTTAATATATAATAAAATTATACATAAAATAAAAGAAAATACAGCAAGATAAATATACCTATTATATTTTATTTATATGTTTTTGATGTATATATTAGTGTATATTGTTATTCAACCATCACTGTCATATATGGCCACAATCAAAATGTCAATGTTTCCAGTCACACTAACTAAAAAGTATCGAGGATACCGAACTCGAAAAGCTTTATTAAATATCGATATAAAAACAACAAATTTCAATTAAACCAGAACAGTGTTATCCATATTTATAGATTATTATAAATATATAACAATATATTATTGCTTACCTTTACAACTGTAACTACTTAAAGACGTGGTTCGGGTAGGTAGAGATGCTAGCCTACCCCTGCAATGTGGGCAGGATTCGGCGCTGTTCTGTTCGGTGCGTGCCCAACGCGCCGCCACAGGAGGAGGTAATGGTGGTGGCGGTGGACTAGGACTGGCCGATGGACTCGACCAGCTTGGTTGCTCCACCATGTGGCATTGACTGCCACTACCGGTCATTTTAGATGGCATCTGAAAACCAAAACTTAATAATCAAAGATATAAATTTGTAATGAAGAAAACTTTGTAATTTTTCCAAATTAATTTCATCCCCTTCCAAGTAATTCACCTTAACTTTAATTAAAATCGCTTTTATATTTTAGTATTCTCTATTAACTCAAAACTATCTTCTCAGTGATTTTTCAAGTTCAGGTAATAACTTGTCCCACGGTGATAAATCAGGTGAATATAACTCCTAGGAAAAGTGGCATTATCATGATGAAAAAACTAAGAACCAGATGAACTCGGCTTATGTAAAATACTATTTAATAGTTATCTGAAATACTTAATAACTATTATATTGCACTTCAACAAATAATATTCATCGTAGTGTAATGATTACCAACACCTGATAATTGACTTTGATACTACTAAGTGGCATAATTAATAGTAAGTTATTGTATATATAAAGACAGAGAAAGTAGGATAGAAACACATATATAGTCTATTCAAAATAACAGTGAACTAAGATCATCAACATGTTTAGAATCAGACAATATTTTCCTTCTCATTTTATTCTGGTTAAAAAGAGATACAATGCTTTGTGATAAGTTCGGATATGTAATAGAATCAGCCTACGAAATTTGTTCGGTAGTTACGCTTTCCGTTCATCGATTGCAAAATCCTTCAAAATATTAGTTATAATAACTACAGGTTATAACCCGGCAAACGGTTTTAACGCTTTGCTTATTTTGATAAAATTCAAATCTGCTTAATATTACTTTGATTGAAAATGCCGAGGCCAGACAGTTGCGTCTTGAATCAGTTACTTCAAAAAGGAACCAGATAATGGAGGCCCCTAATTCCAGCAAAGTGCGATAATAATAAAACACAACCCTAACCTACAAACTATTATGACTGTTTAATTACTTATAGTTTAAATCCTTCGATAATATATGCATTAGATGTACTATGACGTTAAAATAAATTATATTTCACAACATTTTTTTAAAATTATTTTATTGAGATTAAAATTTTGTTATTTTCCTACACCGTGTGGTATATATTACAGACTGTAACTAAAGAATATTAGTATTACGAAATCGTATATTTACAATGCAAGCTCATTTGTGGGAGACTCAATTGCTGTTTCAGAGACTGCATAGGAGTTAGGGAACAATATCCTGTGTGTAATTTACCACAAACCGCGAGCTACCATGGAAGGGCCAAGTTTTGAGACGGTTTATTCTATGGGGAGACATCAGTTATTAACAGCGTCCGTTGTTGAGGCGAATGAAGGAATTGTTATAGGTTGGTGCATCATTTGCATCATTAAAGAACGTATTATGTCATATTGTGGTTTTATTAGGTATTACAGATTTATATAACATGACAGTTAACTCGCTTCATAATACTTATGCAAGAAGAAGTTATTTTCAAGTATTAAATTATTGTTGCGAAGAATTTTTAACGTTTTTCTAGCCATTATGTGCGTTATCAACCATGATTATATCAATATTAACATTAACATATAACAATACAAGAATTAACATATACAACATTAACAAAATTATATAGCTATAATTTTGTTTGATAACTACTTATATAAACTATTTATATAAACTGGATGAGACAAATTAAACATTTGAGATCAACCTTTCAACTAATATCGTTATATATATATATATATATATATATATATATATATATATATATATATATATATATATAATTTAATTTATATTTAATTTTAATGCAATATTCCTATTAGATTGTATATCCAAATTCAGTTTCAACAAATTCATAGTCCACTTTTTAGTGATCAAAATCCTTGATTATAAAAAATCCTTTCATTTACATGTAATATTTTTATCAACATTGTTTATATAGACTCTTTCTCCTATGAATAGACTACAATGAAAACTTCCAGTTCTGATTATAGTTTTTTTTATAGCGCTTCCAATTTAGTTTAGATAAAATCACTAATTCTGATATATTTTTTACAAGTTCCATACTAAATCCTGTTTATTTATTTCTTTATCTTTCTTCTAATTGTGTCCAATTTTATTGGCGTACAAAAAACATAAACATACACCAATTACTACATCTTTCTCTGCTCCAATAATATTAGGTTATTTAAAACGAACTTCTAATACTCATTATTTTCAATTATTTTTACAAAACTTATTAACGATATAACAAAAAACAAAAAGAATAACGAAATAAAAATAAAATTACTGGCTGAAAAATCCAAATATAAAATAATGCATTATTTTAACTAGCCATTATTGTTACTTGAGATTTGGCTTTGATAATTCTTCTGTAATTTGTGTATATAATGATTTTGTACTATGAAACAAAACTAAGTAATGGTGTGACAATTTAATTTATTAAGTTTGAATGAAACATTTCAGAGAAAGCATTTGGTTAACAGAAAATAGATTCTAGAATTCAAATTTCGAAATATTTTATATATATTTCGATTTCCATTCTTTCGATTTTTTCTATTTTTTAGTTGTGGGAAATTAGAATATTACTGAAATAATTGCACTGAAGCTCAAGGAGATGATGTTATATAACTAAATGTATTTCAAACCATAAAAGAATGTTTTTGCTGAAGCCGTATTCCAAATGTTTGTCGCTTGTACTATTCCGTTTAGTATTATTTCCTAACTAAATGAAATTCAAGCACCGATACAAACGAGTGCCAGCATTTACATTCAAAAAAACTTATTCCGAGACCCTGTTTCACCCTTTTGATTTCCCTTGTTGTTTCGAAAAGTTGGCAGCAACTTTCCTCCATAACGTCTAAACGTTTATCCCTGGCCGACTCTATTGAAAATCATTTTTTCCTGTTTTAGTCCACGGCCGATGTGAAAAACATTAAAAAAAAATGGCGTTCATACAGCTCAAAACTTTACAGGAAAAATTATTCTTTGCAGTAGAGTAAATTAGAAATTTTCTTTTTTTTTTCTTACTACATGTAATAACCATAGAGTAATAGAGATGTAACTCAATATGGGAATATGGACATCCAGAGGGCGTCATAATTGACCATTCAAGTAATTTGATTGGTCAATTTAAATTTCCGTTATAGGCACCTGTAAAAAACATTTCGCTGTGAAGACATGTGACTGGTTCTTTGATTTTGTTCTGAAGTTTGTCACGCAGATGCGGCACGTGTCAGTTCTGACGTCACGTTTAATTAAGCAATAAAACTTAAATAAAAAATAATTTAATTTCTGAAGTAAATTTATTAATTCAACGAATGATAATGATATATATATATATATATATATATATATATATATATATATATATATATATATATATATATATATAATCTGTAAGAATAAATATACAAAGAACTTTGGAACAAATCAAAATTACTTCTTCAGTATTTTCCCTTCTCTATATTTGTTTAGTGCCATCAATATAATCTCTTAGAGATCTATTATGGGTTTACCCAAAATTATATAGTACACCTTATTCTATCTGGAATATTCTATCTGGAAAATCATTATGTGTAAAATTAAAAGGTTTTAAAGTTACATTTTTTAGATATTCGACAAAAATATGTTATAATATCGATGTGGCAATATCGCGGGATAAAATAAGAGTTTAAAATAAAGAGACCTACTGACAGTATAACAAAACAATTTTTAGGGGCATAAGATATTGCCTTCACTCGTTTATTCATATAGGAACATCTGGAATTGAAGTTATAGAGTCATCCCCCGTTAGTATAGAGTGTAAATCATTTAAGGAGCCCTCATGTTCATCCTCTTCACAATTTCCTAAAGGCCAATGAGAGGAAAATATTAATTTATGTTAAGTCCTTCAAATGATTTCTAAAACATGCTAGCCGAGGATGTATATTCCTGAATCCTTGAGCTAGATCTAAAAACACTAACTTGGTTAAGTAGCCTTAGGCCAATATATCTATTAGGATAATTACACTTTTTTTTCTTTAGTGAAATGAACCCCTCCAGGTAGTTATTAAATTGATGAATCTGTAACAAATTTTAACAAAGTATTTAATGATCAAAACCAACAAGGCTTGGATGACAGAGAAGCAGAATTACTAAGAATTACGACGATCGATAAATTAGACAGGGCGATCAAGAATGGCGAAATTTGATAAAGATTGTTTAGGATTTTGCAGCACTTTAATTCAGATCGATCAAGTCTGACATATGGCCAAGTCGAATTGCTGAAGAAGTGCGAAAATGGATTGATTACTGAATCGATTCCCAAACCAAAGATCAGAACCAATTTTTCCCAATAAATGATTTTTTAAATTAAATTAATAATAAGTAAATTAATAAATAAATAACGTCTACTTATGATTCTACTAATGATTTTGTTACTTCACTTTATTTCTCTAATAATACGACTTTAGGATATGTGTTAAAGCATATAATATAAGTAAATTGATTAATCATACATTGTAAACATTTGCAATAATTCATCATGAATATGTTGTAGAATTAGTTATATAAAAAAAATAAAAAAATGGATAAAATACATATTTCCTGTAATAAATACTAGACGTCGCCTGTCTAGAAAAAGTTTCACAAAAAAGTTCACTTTGAATACTCTATATTCTACTGATTTAAATTATAGTTATTAATAAACTCAACTGCCATCCGCGCAAAAAAAATCAACTGTGTTTTTAAATAATATTACACCGTTGATTTCATCTCTTGCTTTATTTTAATAATCACCATAAAGTTAGAAGACCAAGGTTTACTTTAAAATGCCAATAGAGAATATTAATAGATCCTGAGCTATAACCAGTTTATCGAGCCCTAAGCTAGTAATATTACAAAAAGTGTTTAACTTAGAAATAATTTAAAATATAGGAAAATATGACACTAAAAGTCGAACTAAGGCAGCAAACAACCAACGTTGGTATTATATTATTCACAAGGCAATAACAATAAGGCAATTAAGGATTTTTTTCAATATTAGAAATAAAAAATCGCCAAACTTATTCATCCAGCAATAACCGAACAAATGATTTTTCCCGTAAAAGTTACAAAGTTTTTTTTACTATAATATGGACGTTTTACCATATCCGTCGAGCCCTAAAACAGAAAAAAAACTTTTTCAATAGAGTCGACCAAGAATAAACGTTTATGGAGAAAAGTTATTGCGAACTTCTGAAACAACTGGGAAAACTGAAAGGGTAAAGTCGCCCTTGAAATATTTTTGTAAAGTAGATACTGACATTTGATTTAGGTAGAATCTAAGACGAAGAGTAATTGTTTAGTGTTTGGATGATATTTATGTTATAGTTGTTAATATTATTAATTAGTTTGATCTGATAATCTGTTTGTTAAATACATTTTATATCGGTAACATTATTAAAGTGACATATTTAGTTCCAGTTAAGGATCATATAACCATATACTTTGCTCATCAATGATCATTTAATCATATCAAAAGCTTTAAATATATCAAAGACTTTAATAATGTAATTTACTGTATGATATTACTAAGCCACGTCTTACAAAATTGATTAAATACACATTGGAAGTGCTTCATTGATAGATTTAGTCATTTTAGTTTTTACTTACACTGATTGAAAGATTGTATTAATTATTCAAATATCCGTATTAGTTTTATGATGAATACGACTTGAAAAATAAGTTACTTCAAAAGATATTCAATCTCTCATTCAATACCGTGTAATCAATCTGCGACACTAAGGTGTCTAAATGTATAAACTACAATATAATAGATACCTGATTGAAATATATTTCATATTTGATTACAATTAGTAACCTATTTATAGTTAAAAAATATTTAGAAATTAAATGCAATAATATTGGTTTATAAAAATTTTATAGCTTATTTTAAGATCATATATGACAATTTTTAGCAGGATTCTCAAACAAGGCGTTTCAAAATAATTTGTATATTTAGTTGACTATTAAAAAGCTGTTGTATTAATTATTAAGACTGTATTAATTATTCTAGTGCATAATTTGTGCATTTGTTTCTCAATAATACTGGATCTAGCGATGCTCTAAAGACCGATAAATCTGAGCTGACACTACACTTCCTACGGTCATTTTGAGTGCTCAACAATTCATTATGAGTTAATTGAGCTAGCCTAAGAAGAAGAAGAAAGTAAAAATTAAAAAGCGCTCAATTGCCTATCTTACAAAGTCAAACTTCTTATTGGTATCTTGGGGCTTCAATACTTATGCTAATTAATTTATGTAGGTGTGCAGCTTTATTTATATATGCGAAATGCCATATACTGATTGATTATGGTTAAACAACCCACCTAGTATGCTACAAGGGTTTCTTATAAGAACTATTATAAATATAAATGGCATGCAGAAATGTACTTCAATCCTTCATTTCCTTTGTAAAGTATCACAAAATATTTCACTAAAGTCTGTATCTATCCTTTAATTAATGAATACTTCCATTCATGTTTAATATTTTATGTTTAGTCTACGCACTTCAAGTATAATAAAAGCACCGACACTCTTTCACAGTACTTAATACTGAACCTTTAACCTACATTCGTTATGAGTTCCAGAGATATATCACGCTGTATCATTTCATTGGAGACCTAAGACAGCGTCAGGTTGTTTTGTAACATTGAATGATAACTATGTTAGATTTGTTTGCAGCAACCTATAGCTGGATTCTGCAGGATTGGACGGGACTAACTAATTTTTATGGCAATATCTTCCATTCAACAAGTTCGTAATTTTATTGATTCAGTATAAGTTCAAATTTGACATTAGTTTAGATGCATGCCAAAACATTGAGCTTCCTCCGTCTGGGTGATTTACCAACTACTAATATTGACTGGGATGTGGGACGTTCTTCTACGCAAGGTACTTACGTAATTGCATTTACGTTATTTCAAATTAAAATATTTTCCTATACAATTATCAATTAAACGCCGTTCGGTTCACTCTATAGCCAATAGCTGAATGATAAAACTGGAAAAGGTAAAACATTAGTTGGGAAAAGTTGCCTCCAACTTTATAAAACAACAGAGAAGGGTAAAGGGTAAAGCAAGGTCCAAAATAAGCACATTTTAATGTTAATTCTGGTATTTGTAAGCGCTGTTATAAAGCAATAAAATAAAATTAATACAATACCAAACATTATATACATATTTTATCAACAAATAAAAAACGTACTAAATAATAGAAGTGTAGAATATGATTCTTTTTGCACTAGCTTTTCACTGATTTAATAAATTAGTAATTAATACGAGATAAGTTATCTTATTAATTACTAGTTTCTTCTCAAGTCTTCAAACACAGAAAATGTATAACAAATACAAACAAACTAAACTTCTCTTAACAATATAATAAAGATTTGTTGCCAAAACTTTGTCCAATTACCACAACTAAGTGTTTATTAACACAAGAATAATAACATAGATATTACAGTGATTTTATTGTCAAATATTGTATAATGTTAAACCAACCCAAGTATAAGACAAAATTGCACCATTTTGAGTCAAAAAGCTGAAAATAACATCTAAAGACTATGAGGAAAAAATAATAAGAAGAAAAGTAGTTATTATATAATTTTACACTAAAATTATGAAAAAAGAACATATCAAAACAATCAAATATAGATTTGGAATTGGAGATTAAAAAATTACTATTTTAATAATTTTGCACTAAAGAAATGACAAATGGTTCACAATAATCGACGTCATTCATATGAAAACAATTATGATTTGTGTTGAGAAGTTTTTCTTATTTAATATGATAAAGCATTTGATGAAACTATTATAGGAGATCCATTGTTAACATATTCTGTTTGGCCGAGTTCGATGATTCTGATCGATTTTTTGATTTTAAAAGAAATAAATATTATAGAAGATATAGTTGTTAAAAAGTAGTACCGAAGGCTTGTAAGTTATATAAACAATATAAATATTAGGTTAATCAATTTTTTACAAAATTTTATAGTAAATTGAAGTAGGCGTACGAATATACGAATACGAAGGAATACAATAATAACAAGCGTTTATATGAACTTATTCAGTTATTATTCAGTAAAATTCCGCATTATATTTACATTTTAGTTTTCCGCACTTGTCAGAGCGAAAAGTTTTCCAATCAAGTAGATCTACACGAAACGTTTAGGCTTACCCAGAGTTGCTTCCGACATTTTGTTAAAAAACAAGAAAAAAGAAAAGGTGAAACACGGGCTTTAGGTATAAATAATTTTTATGTAGATGTTAGCGTTTTTTCTGTTAGTTTTATACAGCACCTGTAACAAATCGAGAAACCAATATAAATCAAATTATATAAATTTGTATTAACAGTTTTCACCAGACTTTATTTTCAAAAATGTTCATTTGATCTTCATTATGTGTAAAAATTATAGATATATTTTATATGTGGTAGATTGAACTTTATTCCAATGATTCAATTAATGGGATGCTGCGATTGTCTTTAACTTTTCTTTTTCCAACTTGGTTTGTATCATAGATTCCAACAAAAATCTAGTTATGTATTCCAATTTTACCAACAATTTGAAGGCATCCAGCATTCAAATCATTTAACGTTTATTCGAAAATTTTAAGACCCAGGTAAATTATCTTAACGTACATTATCACCTCAAATTTATGATGATCTTGAAAAAATTACCTGAAAAATCATTTTGAATAAAATATTTTTAAACAAAATATTGAACCGACTTTAAGGTATAAATAAGGAACTCACTAAAAAGTAAAAGATAATCAAACGTAGATTTTTAATAAAATAAAATAAAATATGTACATAATAATCGTTGTAATAACTAAATTTAAAAAAAAACCTTATTTAACCTATCTACTACACGTATTTTTATAATTCACCAACTGACCACTTTGAACTCGGTGTTGTACCCAAACAGTTACATTAATTTGGATTTGTTTTGTTCGTAATTTAATTTTGTGTATATGTCTTAAAATTATATTATTATTTTTCAATTGTTACTATTTAAACTAAATTAAATAAATTTTAAATACTATTTTAAATAGATAAATAGGTTTAGGTAAGTATTAAGCTAAATTGTGTATATAGTGGAATATAAAATAAGTGTAGTAGATAGGTTAAATGAGGTTATTGTTTTTATTTATTTTAAGTCTCCTTTTTACCAAGGAGGGTTTATCTGGACTGGACCTACTGTTTAACGTGGGCTCCGAATCATGGTACTCGGCATTAAGTCTACCGACTGGGCGAGTGACCAATTAGAAATCATCCCAGAAGACATCCGGTCTGGTGTGATTGCCATTATTTTTCTTCATTATTTTGCACTATTACCTAGGACAATCACAAACATTAAAGAATCACATAGATAAATCTACGACCATGCCCTAGCAGGATTCGAACCCGCGTCTATCGCCACAGGACCGCCCTGTCGTCTTTACCACTGCGCCAACCAGGGCGTCATTGTTCATATTTATTTAGTTATTACAAAGATTATTATGTACATATTTTGTATTAAAACGTTAAAAATATTTTATTTTAGTCTTTCTATTGTTATATATTTACTCAATAAATTACCCAGTTATTATATTAAGTATTTCAATGGGTAGGCCAAGTAAAGGTGCAGCCGCAGTATGAGGAAAAATAGCAATAAAGAAACAATGATTTGAAATAAGGAACGTTTCAGGCACTGGGGCCCACTATCTGGTCAAGGTGATTTGACACATGTTCTAATCAAACTAAAATAACAATAAAAAGTCTTTACACCGGCCGGGAATTGAACCCACGATTTTTGCACGTGGACGTTCGACTCTAATCACTACACCATAGAAGCAATTGTCTGCAATATTTCTACGGTTTCTCATATGATATGGTTAGTTTAGCAATAAAATTATACACAAATATCTGATTATTTTAGATTAAAAAATATGTAAAAACTTAGTACATGCCTTTGAAATTCGAAGTTTTCCCTCGATTTTCCCGGATTCCGCCATCAAATCCTGATTTCTTCATAACACCTCGAAAGTGCACTCTTTCGAACAAAAAAGAATTTTGAAAATCGGTCTATAATTGACGGAGAAATCGGCGAACATACATTAAGAAAAAATATATACAGTCAAACATAGAACCTCCTCCTTTTTTGAAGTCGGTTAAAAAAGAAAAAGCTTCAAAAAAATATATTACTGGCCAGCCAAGTCGATGAAGTCAAAATATCCTCTCAACTTAAAATTTGTAAGTCAGGATTCCCATGTAAAAGTATTTTGATATCAAATACATTATTATGAGACATTATTATTATCTGATCTGTCAAAAATATTGCGAATTGATTAGATTGGCGCCCTAAAGCCTAATTAGGGGGTAGTAGCTGCCAAAGTTTGTTGTTCCAAGTTTACACGTTACGCGCTAGGTTCAGTCGAAACCAGTGCAGGTTATAATAAAATCCATGTACACATATATTCCATATATCACTATTAAACCTGACTTTTACAAATATTGTACATACGAATGAAACAAAATTAAACACTCTGCCTTCAAGTGGTGTAATAAGCCAACAAACATTTTCAGCGTTTGTAAAAAAACTGTCCATATTTTCAACGTTTTGCTTTTTAGACATTAGTCACGGTCTGAGGTAGAAAATAATATTACGCTCAGTGCTATACAGGTCTCCGGAATTTTATTTTGTTAGCCTTGATATTTTTTGTTTATGTCAATAAATTGTTTCTTTATTTATTTTAGACTGACACTTGTTTTAGGGATTTTCTTTACAAGAGGAATATTTGTTGTAGGATTTATGATTCCTACAAAAAACAGCTACAACATTCGTTAGGCTAATTATCAATATACAGTATATATTTATATGGATTTTAGTCACCTTAACTTCTTGGACTTTTAATGAGAGATCATCTTAAATATCATCCGAGCTTACCCAGCTAGGTTGCTAACTTGAATGATTTGTCTTATTTTACTCTTTTGCCTATGGAGAACCACATATCCAATGACAAATGTCAATAATGTAAGATTTTTTCTATATGAAGATATAATTCTTGAATATACCTCATTAATGACCAAAGTCGCAACTCATCAAAACATTAAACTTTGAAAGGCAGAAATTGAAAATGCGAAAAATATATAAAAATACCCTTCCCCTACTGCTCCAAAGAGGGGTTATAAGTCTAATTTATGCCTATATTGTTTATATAATTTAGACTTCTACAACTAGGTATCTCAAAAGAAAGTTTACTTGTGGTTACATCATTTTAGAGCTATTAAATAATTTATTGAAAACATCTTTCTTAATTCATTATAATACCATACTGGTATTGGATAATGTCGGTTTTATTTCTTGTTTTCACATTTCTCCGTTCTACATACTTTTGGTCCTTGCCTTTTATGGGGTTGCTCGCTCAGTTTTCTATTAAAAGGTGGATCTTAGCACAGAAGTCTATAACAGTACCAATGAATTTACTTTGATATGGTTTGATGAATGTATCTGTTTAAATAATTAAAGTATATCAACTTTTTGCTAAATTGTGTATATACATTTATTAGAATATAAAATAAGTGTAGTATTTTTATTTAGTTATTACAACGATTATTATGTACATATTTTATTTTAACACGTTTTTTTTTCGTTGTGTTAAAAATCTAAATTTTATTATTTTTTAATTTCTCAAGAGTTCCTTATTTATTTTTTGAAGTCGGTACAATTTTTTAAAAAATATTTTATCTTTCTCTTTTTAGTGCTAGATATTTACTAAATAAATTACGCAGTTACTTTATTTAATATTAAAATAGGTATGTCAAGTAAAGGTGCAACCCGTATGAGGAAAAATATGAATAAACAATGCTTTTTGAATCATAAGGAACGATTCAGGTCCCGGTGCCCGCTAACTAGCCTAGGTGATTTGACAAATGTTCTATCTAAACTAGACCAACAAAAATTATTTTCCGTGCCGGGAATCCAAACTGCGACCTCCGATTGGGTGCTAAACGCTTTAACAATTACACCATAGAAACAATTGTCATCGATGTTTCTACAAAGTCTAATATGCTATAGTTAGTACTTAAAAAGCAACCTGAATGGCTTTTGCACTGAACGACATCCGCTTTTCCGTCACATAAGCTCAGCAATAACATTCTACACTAATATCTGATTATATTAGATAAAAACTATGTGAAAACTTTGTAGGTGAAATTTGAGCGTTTCTCTCGATTTCTCCTCCTTTCCCTATCAGATGCTGACTTAATTCCAATGGGACCACCTCGGAAGTGCACTCTTTCAAATTCACATTTGACGTATATTGACTGTTTTATTCTGCTAGCTATAAGTACCAAAAGTACACATTTAATGAGGTGTCAGTATGGATATCCATAAATCTTAAATATGTACTGAAAGGATACAGTAATTCAGGTAAATAATATAAATGTTGTGAAAAATTATAGCTAAAAGTAGTCAATAATAAGAAACTAATTGTCTGGCATATAGAGGTAATTCATGCAAGTGCTAAATGCATTATTTATCTCAATCAATGTTAAAATAAATGTTTTGAAGCATCAGTCTCTCTGTCCGATCTCCACTAGAGTACGGTCTGTCTAACTAAGAATTATGTGTCTCAGATATTTCTGTATTTACAATTCCCTATATTTTTTCTACAAAACTCTTTTTGCTGAATTTATATACCATAGAAATATATATCACAATATATACCTTTCATTTAAAGTAATAAAATAATTTAAAATTTTATCTGATTGAGATATTCTCTAAGAGCATTTTTTATGAAAAGTTTACGCGATACGAACATTCGCCCGCTCCGTGTACCGGTTGGTGTTTAATACAAAAAAAGTTTTCCAATACGGACGGCCGACCGACAAAACGTGTAGGCGTTATGGAGAAAAGTTGCTGCTAACTTTCCCAAACAAGGGGTCGAGGGGAGGGATGAAAGGGTGAAACATAAGAATAGGTTTTTCTCTTGTAAACACCGCCGCTTGTTTTCATTGCCGCTGTGTCGTTATTTTTTGCTAGAAATCTGAAAAATAAGAAGTATGCGTAACATTTTTGATATAAACATGGCCATAAATACCAGTTACAAGTAAATTAAGTATTGAGTTTTGAGTTCTTGCAATTTTGAAACTTATTATAAATTGGTTGAAATTTTATTTAAGGTAATATACATCTTTGACCAATCTCTTCACACAGTTTCCGTATTAAAAAAATCACATTATCATATTTCGCTTATCCATTAATCAATCTTTGTCTTTTTCTTGCTTCTTGGCGGAGCCTTAATGGGCACACATCAAAATATGGTGTTACTGCTCTACCATACCTATTGTCGAGTACTTTCAACGATTTAAAAGTAGTTAATTTAATGTCTATGACGTTCTAAGTTCGATCTTAAGGACAAAAAATTTTCTAAGACAATAAATGGCAAGACTTTTTAGTCATCGTTGATTTGGGATCTGTTGGGTATTGGCATTATGTCAGCAAAAAAAATGACGTATTTGACATTCGTCGAAGGAGTCGAAGCACTGTAGAATAAATGCTTATTACAAAGAACATCAATTCACTATGGTATATTTAGCATCTACGCCTTATACACTTTCACTGCTAATAAATTTCAATACCTTGTTTTAATCAGAAACTTCTTTACAAATTGAAACCAGAGGTAGAAAATCTTTTGAAGACGTCGCCTGTAAATTCATGAAAATTAACTATGTCAAGTCCTGTGTTAAATATTTTAAATGCCGACTTCAGCAATTCGTGCTGCAATTGCAGACTTTTATAGAATACACCAAGAATTTCTATTACATTGACGTCAAACATTACCAAGCGATTGATTCACTAATTCCTTATTTTCTTTTATATTCTCTGTAATTTGGAACCCAACAACTACAAATTAAATCAATGGTGCCAATTCTGAAGCGATTATGAGTGCTGTGTGATAATGTAAACTCTTTAATGTCTGTTAGTGCCTCCCAATGTTAAGAGAAAAACTGGCAAAGTGACTTTATTTACAGTAAAACCTATTAACTACAAAGAGTAGATGGATATAAATGCTTAGTGACGATAATCTTCACACTGTCAAAGTGGCACCAACTGTGCGCTCCTTTAACCAGGTAATTAAATCTTCTTGATGGTTCGTGTAGACTTGTGTAAAGACTGTGTCTAATTAGACGGATACATGGTATCTTAATCCTCATTACTCCTCGCTTGGGTGCCTTGTTCTGGACTAGCTTAACTCTCCTTCTGGCAACCTGACTAGTAATTGTTTCTAGAGAGGGAAAGACATATTATATGATAATTTCCTTGTCTCGGCAAAAGAATACACCTTGAAAAATTCCGTCGGATTCCTCTTTAAAACGAGTTTTCAAGGTCAGTACGTTTCTCAGTATACGTCTTATTTACATCATCGGATGCCTTTCGAGGGCTTGAAATATTAACGTATTCCATCTGGCTATTTGCATCTGCACTCTCCTCATCTCAAATGTCTTGTTCGGTCCCACATAGGATTGATTTCACACCTAATTTTTTGCATTTCTTGACATTTATTTACAATGGGAAAGATGCAAAGAGAGATAAACTTAGACACGGATGGAAGAGTCCGCCGCGGTCAACGTATTCACCAAGCATAGCGTCTTCTGATTACTACTTATTCAGATCGATGCATGATAGTTTCGTTGGCATACTGTTTTTAAATGTTGAAGAAGTGACAAAATGGACCGATCATTGACCCAAACTAACTTAATTTAAAATCAGAAATGATCGGATTAAATGCAAACACCTAATACTTGAAGATAATGTTGATAAATATTTAATATTACGGTAATAAAAAAACTACATTAGTATGATACGTTTTAAATCAGATAATCAGGAAACCTGTAGACAATTTTAAATTACTCAATTGGTGACATCTTCGTTTGATAACTATAAGGGATTTGTCTATGCCCCTAGTAAATTTACGTACACATCTGATATGTTTAAAGGGTCAGTTCAAAATACGAATCCAAAAGGTTGACATTAAAATATTGACATCAAACTATGATATGACAAACAATTTCTTTATAACTTAAGTAGCTGCGAAACTAGTAATTTTAGATTAAATATATATTTTGTTATATTTTTCTATAATCCGAGCTTTAAAATATTCTTTTAACCAAATAAGGTTTATTTCGAGTGCTAAATGTGCAGTCCGCATTAAAGGTATCCAGACTTGATTAATGACATGACTGGATGATTGTTTCTTACTATATTTTATATTGCCATCTAGAGTAATGTACGATTCACAAACCTAAAGTATATCCGTGTAAACCGGGGACTGTCGCAGTAGCAGGGGAATCGTCTTGTCTTAAACACTAGCTACCAAGTGGACCTTTCGTAATCTGGTGGTGTTAGACGTGTGGGTATACCACAGGAAGCGCATTTACTGAATAGTAATTTAACGACAGAAAAAAGTAATATAAATATGAACAAAATAAATATTAACTAACTTACTACTATTAATGTAAAGCTTAAGTATTGGCAATCAAGAACAAATGTTGAATTATTAATGAAAATATAATGGCATAATAATATAAGTCTTAAATCATATTTTAAATTTAAATTTAGAAGGCATGACATCTTTGACATCTTCATTTCAGAGAAAAAATCAACCATGTACAACATGATATCCATTTCAATAAACTAAATATGCATTAGGCAACCTAATAACAACAAAATTTCATTAATATATGGTACACAGCGGAAACTTGAATATCTATAACACAGTTTTAAATTATTTTTTTTTATATAAATATTTTCTTGGTCAAGTGATCAATAGATGGAGGACTGTTCGATTCGACAACTTACAACACAACATTAATTCGTAGTTGTTCCGGGCGCCTACAGCTAAAAACAGTCGTCGGTGTTGCTGCGAAACATCATCATACGTAATTTTCGAGAGATATGCCATCGAGTGTCGAAGAAATCAGAGATCAGACGAGTGAGATAGCGCAAAATAATGTAAATTAACAATGCGATATGTGTGGCGCGTACTAGTGGATTAGACCATATCAGAAATCATGCATCGCCAAATACCACCAATCACCTTATGGTAGGTATAGATCTGAAAATTCGGGGCGAATTTCGTGAGAAAATTGTGAATGCGAACAGAGCTGAAATCATAGGTTACAAAACTGGTTCAAAATCGTAGTACCCATGCACTTAGTTCCAATGTTCGTCGCATGACTTTCAGCGCTTGGTGTTGCGCGGATCGGGCCGACAAATTTGAACTAACGTGGGAAAAATTGGCGGAATTATGAGTGACATAGGTTTTGGCTTTGAGAAAATAACCCTGTTTTTCCTTGTAATTTAATTGGTACTATAAAGATGTTTTTGAATGATAAATATGTGTTTAATAACTATTAATTATTAATAATAATACATAAAATTATATAAAAATCTGATAAAAAAGAACGTGAAAAAAATTTAAATGTTTAAATTTTATTTGCAAGATCATTGGTATAAAATCTGAAATAATATTTAACTTTGATTCCTACTTTGGTAGGAATGGAACTACTATGGTAATTACAAAAAAAACGTGTCATAAAAATATGAGTTTATCTTATTTTTATTGAAGGGAATTTCATTTATTGAGCATCTCCGTAATACAAAACATGTTAAATAATATGGAAAAAATATTTCACAACTGGTGAGAGAAAAGATTTTTAATAATAATCTCATAATAATAAATAACTATTAACAACATGAAAAAATTAAGTTTGCCAAGAGTTGTTGGAACATTATTTCCCGATATATGATTGTTCGGAGATAATAATGTTTAAAACATATAAACATATAAACATAACTTTGTTATGTTTATATGTAGTATTTTATCGGTGATTTTTTATAATAATTAAAACCGCTCAAACGGTACATATTATTTTAGTAATAAACATTACCTTTTACGAAAATAATTCTACGTGAGATTGTGAAAAATATGGTTCTAAACAAAAAGATACGCGCCTCCGAACCATACGTTGAAAAACGTCAAATAATTTTGGAGACCGGAACTTTCCGAGATGAACCGAACGCGCCACCAGTTGATTTCGATCACCGCGAACGGAGAGATATTCGCCGAATCGCCGAATCTTCGCGCAGACCGCGAACGTTCACTTCGTTCATGTCTGTACTCGCCATTACGGGTCGACGAAGTTCATCGCATCGCAGTTTTAAAAAATATAAATAAAAAATATTTATGTAGATGAGTCATTGCCACGATACAAATACGATTATTTGTCAGCATCTTCGATGATCAATTCTAGATATGATTGTCATTTGAAAAGTTAGTTAGGCTGAAATTATTATAGTTGAAGAAATAGTTTCTAAAATTAACAGTTATGATCTCAGTAGTCGTGATAATTGTTCTCCGTTGATATTTAATAACTGTTAAATAAAAAACAGTAGTAAATTAGGGTTATATGTTACATTAATACACGTTTTTTATTTTTGTATTTTCTTGTATAAGGGGTATTTTTGTATTATGTATCATTTTAAATATTATTTACACATCTTGCAAGAGTCAAACAAAATCATCACACACATCAATCAAGACATCACACAAAATTTGTGTTGGAAATATCAGTGTCCATTATTTCTATATTTTAAACTAACTATTAATCTGTGATATTTGATGACGTTATCCAAGTTACCTCCATTTATCCCTTGTCAAATTACCTCTGGACTGTCTCCTCCATCATAGGTGATCCATCCACGAAAATCAATTTTTGTAAATTTAACGAACTTTTTCCTATCCGAATAACTAAATGTTTAGGTCGAGACCCATTTAAGTGGTAAAATGAATGCTTTTGAGTTTTTATATAAACTGAATTTATATTTTATTATCAATTCATAGCGCTTGGGAGAAGTGTCTACTTCTGAACCGATCATCCACTGCTCATGGTGGCGAAGGACATCACTAAATTTCGCCACTGTTGGCGATCGGCTGCACCCGTTCGGATCTTCAAAAGCAATTGACAGACAACTGGCCAGGATCTCAAATCAATTGGTATTCACACACATCTAGTGAAACTTATTTAATTAACCGAAAACAATCGTTGGATGTGGACAGCAATTACTCAAAGGATTCCTTGGTGTAGTTTATATTATTTTCTGACAGCCAAATACAGTTTTTTTTTTGGGGGGGGGGTTATGGCACGATAAATGGAGATAGGATAAAAATAAAACAAAAATAAAACAGCGACGAAATACAAATAGATAAAAAAGGAAGAACAGCGTTGCTAAAAGCAGTGTTACCTAAAGGACAATTGAACTGACACGTCTGAACTGAATGCTGATCAGTGATTGAATGATCTAAAATACTCTTCTTTTGGGGTGGCCACATTTTCATTATAGTTCAATGGACGTCGCTGCTGGCAACCCGCACAACATCTGGGATAATAATATCTTAATATTTTGTAGACCGATATTCTAAAATGCAAAAATTCGACATGCCTCAAAGTTGTTACACAATATTTTGTCAATAACCATTGTTCAACGTCTTCATGAATTGTTTCGTATCAGGCAGTGATTGCATTACTTATAAGAAAACGTTCGCACTATGGAGTCCAACAAACAAATATTTCAGTAAGAACTTGAATGGAACAAAGAAGATACAATATATAATTATGTGGATGTTATTGCGATAACAGTGATGACGACATTAGTGTGGTGTCAAAAAATATTATATTTATCTAATAAAGTAAGATTAATCAATGGATAAAAATGTATTTAATTTAGTATTTAGGTCGATTAGACCGGTTACCAGGAATATAGCAATCGGCCAGTATAAGTTAAATAACAATCGAAGCTCCACATCATTCAGTGATTTTCTCACTCTATTTTTATAAAAATACAGTTTATTACATTATTACCAGTTGTTGTAAACTAACCTACAAGTTGTCTTTATAATAGCTTAAATCTAGGTATATATCTATTGGTCCTAACTTAGTCTAGTTAAATAATCTCTAATCTTTAACAATTCTGGTTTTCCTATTAAAGGCACCCCAATACACTACATACACAAAAGGTTTGATTCTTTTGAGTCTGTGTCCTGTTCTGGTTTCATCCAAGAGTTGTAGTATTTCGATATAAACATGAGAATGGAGTCTCTTCTCATGTCTTCTTACAATTTTCAATTTCCTGAGTGATAATCAGTATCTGTGGGTCCTGGTACAAGTAATCATCTCTATAGTTTTTGGATATACCTACTATACCTCGTAGGTTTTTGTGCTGGGATATTGATATTTAAAAACAAATGTATTAACACGTCAATTGAAAAGTCCCCGGCCTACCATAGTAAAACACATTTTTTTAGCAAAATTAGTTTTTTTATTCAACATAATTCCCTTCAAGGGTGATACACTGATTATAGCGACCTTCCAACTTTTCGATATCATTTTTGTAGTACAATTTGTCCTCTGGTTCAAAATACGCCTGTTTCGGCGATCACTTCTTCATTTGACGAACATTTCTTCTCAGCGAGCATTCTCTTGTAATCTGAGAACAGAAAATAGTCGCCGGGGGCCAGATCTGGAGAATACGGTGGATGGAAGCAATTTGAAGACCAATTCATGGATTTTTACCATCGTTTTTACTGACTTGTGACACGGTGAATTGTCTTGGTGAAGCAGCACTTTCTTTTTCTTCATATGCGGCCGCTTTTCGGCGATTTCGTCCTTCAAAGGGTCCAATAATACTATGTAATAGTCACTGTTGATGGTCCTTCCTTTTTCAAGGTAGTCAATCAAAATTACTCCAGGCGAATCCCAAAATCCAGACGCCATAACCTTGCCAGCCGACTGTTGCATTTTCCCACGCTTTGGAGCAGGTTCATCGTGGGCAGTCCACTCGGGTATCGATAATCATATCGACGCAAAAACTCGAGTTTATTACGCTTGATGATCTTAAAACACTGCTCGGACTCATCAACTCGTCGTTGTTTTTGGTCAAAAGTGAGCTCGCGCGGCAAACACTTTGCACAGAGTTTTCTCATACCCAAATATTCGTGAATGATATGATATACACATTCAGTTTATATCTTTAGAGTGTCTGCTATTTCATTCAGTTTCAATTTACGTTCATTCAGAATCATTTTGTGGATTTCACCACGTCTAAACTTAGCATGCCAATCCTTGATGGTTGATTTTCCTGGGGCAGTGTCCAGAAACATGGCATCAAGCCAAGTTCTTGCTTCCGTATTTTTTTTCTTCAAAAAGCAATATTTTATCAACACGCGAAATTCCGTTTTATCCATTTTTTCCACAATAACATAAGTTGATATAATTCACAAACTAATGATTTGACAGGTTAAAGTTATACGCATCTTTTGAGGGATAGGGCTAACTAAAAAACATATGGATTTAATTCCAGTAGCGCCATCTATATGTCAGGCCGGGGACTTTTCAATTGACCTGTTATGAATTTACTATCGAGCAAGGTCTTTTATCAAGGAAGTATATTGTTTTTTGAAAATCTTTTTTGATACCATTTGGGAAAAAGTATACTGTTACAAACGCATGATTGGTCCTGTCATTTTGGCAGAACTACCTAACCTTTCCATCCTTGGCATGGATTACAAAAGGACGCTTTTGGAATATCGAGAACACATTCCTCGATACCACCCCGTACAGTTCAAATTTATCTCTTAATAAACCTCTTTTTCTTAATACTTACGGGTTTATCGTATCGCTCTTATTGTTTTAATATATTGTTCACATTGTATATTCACATCATATATATATATATATATATATATATATATATATATATATATATATATATATTCACACCAATAAAACTAATATTCAGCAAACGAGGTTATAGGAGCGCACATAAATATTGTCGAAATAACATAGCTGACTGACGCTAAATTACAGCCAACAACTATAGATTTACTATCCAGATATCGCCAGTACATTTCTGGAAAATAGATGTATTTGTGTATTTGTTCGTGTATGTATGCCACGTAACGTTTGCGAAAGAAAATATATTTTACGTTCATTTGCCCTGAAATTTCGACAAATCACGGACTGATTTTGGTCTGTTTTAAGTTATTTCCTCTATTTGAGAACACAAATAAAATACCAACGAAATATCAATAAAAACTTATCATTTTATTATTATTATCAATAATTACGTATTTAATAAATATATGTAGTAAATTTATTAATGTTATATGTTAGTCTTGGTGTACTTAGTCCATCAGTAGTTTTCTTAAAACAATTTACTAGAAGATATAGTTTATCAAAATTGATTGAAATTTAAATAAACTTTTTATTTCTGAGAACTGAGATAAAACTGTGAAAAAATCAGAAAATACTCTGACCGCCATTAGATATATTTTTCTATGGTGTCTTAAGCCGTCTACGGCTCTTACGGGTTAGATTTTTAATTGAAAATTTTATATCCGCTTATAGGCTTGAATAAAATAAATCCTGTACTATATACGAGTCTTTGGACACAATTTAAATCCCTTACAAAGCGATTCGTTTGAGTTAGAGAAACTGATACTATCATAAAAATTAGCAATAATAGCTTCAGCATACAAATGTTAAAAGTTCATTAAGCAGAATTATTAAGTAATTAAAAATTTGGGAAGCACATTTTTATTTTTAAAATAAGAGTATGTGGAGTAAGTGGAATGAACAACGTAGTACCACATATTCAAAATTAATAAAAAATATTATAGGTGTCACAAGTCACTAAACTTTTTAAATATTTGCAATTCATTTATTTCAGAACAATTTTCAGGTACTGCCACTTAAAAGAACAGCTTATGCAGCCTAAATAAAAATTTGAGCAAAAAGATTTCCTAGTTCTTATAAAACCTACTTATCTACATCGTTTACATTTTCTTTTAAGTCAAATGCCAAATGAAAGATTATGAAGATATTATGATAAATGAAGAATTTAAGATTTGCAACTTTTGTTTTGTCATTGTTGTCAAATGTAACTTTTAGTTACAATCACGTTATTGGAAAATTCAATTAACTAAAAGATCATATTTTTATGTAGTATCTCCCATTTTTCCAGTCTTTTGTTCCATTTCCTTTAGTATTTCCTATTTTATTTTATAGTAATGTTTATTAATTTTTCATTAATTGTTTTAGCGTATAAGGTCGATTCAAACAAAAATTAGAAAAGAGTTATTCCTAAATCAGTTGTTTCTTTATTTGATTACATATTAAAATCAAATTCGTTGTTTAGTATACTAAGTTTACTTTACAATGAAGGAAAGCATATGCCTTATTAGACACCAAAGGGGTCACTTGAGCCAATGGGTTATACAAATCTTTACATACTTAAAATATACGAAATAATAATCATCTTCGATGCCTGAAGCAAAATGAGTTTTCTTTGCGTTCTTTTTAATCTTCTTGTTAACTTTTTTATTAATTGACTTATTTAGTGTCTTCTTTCAGACTCTGAGGAACATTTAAAAATTTCTTTAACTTTTCGATCTTCCTGCTAGTTTTAGATTTTTGCTATAAGATGCCCTTAATTTTTCTGCTGTATTACTTCATGTGTTCGTTACTTTATCGGTCATGCTTTTCAAAAATAAAATGTGGCCCAGTTTTATTCAAATGATCTCTACTTCGAATTACTTTGTAGGAATATTCGTCTTGTCGGTCGGAATGTGTAGCTGTCGACGCGGTCGTTTATCGGAAAACTCACTATTATTTTTGTGGAAGGAATTCGCACGGGAACAGAAAACACCGGCAGAATAAAAACTTGTTTATTACCATCTTAAATGATACATGTGTTCGATGGGAGAATGGACAGGATTAATATCCTATCCTAACCTAATGGTTAGGTAAAGGAAGTATGGAAGCGCTATGGAAGTGGTACTGTTACAAGGGGGTAGAGAAAAGAGAAAGACGTTGTCGTGGTGGTCTGTTATAGCCGGAAATACAACTATATATTATATTAAGATATTTTTATGCGGAGATATTTTGCGATATTTTGGCTATCTATATCGGTATGAAAGTTTGAATTGTATAGGGACATTTTGATTAAAACCGTGAACATTTTTAGGAGTTGGATTGATAGTTATTAGGTTAGGTTATTGTGAATATTGTAGTTTTTAAGTTAATAATAGCCATCGTTTTTAAGCTTTTATCTTCCTTTGTACCCCCTCTCTCCGTTCGTTCTTTATTTAGAGCAACCTCTTAGTAGTTTAAGATATCGGAGAAACCGAAAAACCACGTGGTACGCTTTAAATAAAACCCTTACCTTGAAAGGTATCATTGGTTAGATCCACCACTCCTAGATTGCCTCCTCTGATTACGCTAATACTACCTGAAGGCCATCTGACGAAAATCAAGTTACACTAATAACGTGATTTTTCCTAAGAAGACAGACAACTCCAAAATAGGAGTTGACGAGGGACGACGTTCTTATATAAAGTCACATGGAACTACCTTTTCAATTTTAATGCAATTAAAAATATGATACGTAATAAACATCCAAGTTTGATAGAAATGTAACATTCGTAAAAATATTCTGAGGGTGAACACTGAAAAGATCCTGTTCTTGCAGAAAATACATTTAAAGCCAACCGGAAAGCTTTATAAATTAAAATATGAACAGCCTATTAATTTCAGTCAAAAAGGCAAGGGGAAAGACCATTAAAGAAAACATTTAGTTGATTACTGTGAAAGTTTCTAACGAGCGGTTGTTTGGCTTGTTGGTACACTGAGCAACATCGTTAGATTTTTAATAATTCAGACATAAAACCTGTTAGCCAATATCAATATTTAACATTATAATTTGCCCCGATTTTTTGGCCCTACAAAATAATTAATTATAAATTTTAATACTACAGAACGAAATATACAGACCGTATATAATATTTTAAAATTGCTCCGGAATTAATGAATATAGGAGAGATGGGAAACAGAAAGCCTCTTTAATAAAATTTCGACGTTTAAACGACCACTTAGTTGAATTGATGTTACTTTATGAGCCGCATCATGGTATTAGTTCTATATTATATTTCTGCAATATACTATAGTTACAAAAGCTTCGAGCTTAAGACCAAAAGATGCGATCTTGAGGTTTTAAAATGCGGGCTCTTGTGCAAACATTTGCCATACTACTTGTAATAATAATACTTGTATATAAATTTTTCCATTTTAATGTTTCCAAGTATGTTTTCACCGATTTTGCTATATGTGGTAGAGTGTTATCATGCTGAAGAATAACATTGTCAGGTTTTTGCTCTGTTCCGGTTGTTTTTCGCGCAACGCTCCGCTCAATTGAAACGTAGACTAATACTTTGACTTTAAACTATTGAAATCGTTGTCAGAAGTGGTTTCCAATAGAGCTTGTTTTACTTAAGTCGAACTCTAGTGTACTTACATTAACTGGTGACACCTTATTTTCTTGAACGAAAGATTTTTACTTGTATATTTAATAGGGAAATTCATTTTTACAGTTTCGGTAATAAAACTAATTTATTAATTACCTTTAAAGTCCTGAATTTTAAGTCTTTTTTAGTACTGGACCTTCTGCTTAAGAGCTATTTTAGTCTAGAAATTTAAAAGAATCGATTTTTTTCTTCATATTTTCAAAGATTAGCCCCTTATGCCCCAAGGTGTTCAAAATTTAAATTAATTTCTGAGATTTAGCTGTTTTAGTGACGCGGCATGTACACCTTTGCATATAAACGGTTGACGTTATATGTCAGGTCCCACTGAACCGATTTAGCTATAACAAAATTTGGATATTTAATATTTTTCAAAATTTGTCTCGTGTTCTTTCAATTAGCCGTAATTTGACGAAAAAAATGTTTGGCTTTTTTACTTTGTATAATAACAGCACTAAAATAAGATTTTTCTTTTTTTTGGATTCAGATTACTAGATAGGTTGCAATTGTGTTAACGAGAGCGTGCCATTTTTTTTGAGACCCATCAGTTCATCAGTGTGTAATTTTTCGAATTCTTAATCTTTTTACTTTTTTATCTTATTTATTATTTATTATTATATATTTTATGTTTTTATTTAACAAAAGAATCCTTTATAAAATTTGGAGAGTATACATTTTATCATACCATACGTCCAGCTAACAGAGCAAGAGGAAGAAGTGCAATAATAATAAAAAAGAACATTTCCCATCATCAAGAACCCGGGCTCAGTACAACCGAAAATCAGGCAACAGCAGTAAAGACTCCATTCTCACACGAATATTGAAATATTACAACTATTGGATACCACCAGAATAGGACACAGACTCAAAAGAATCAAACCATCTGATCTTGTGTAGTGTTGGGTAGTCAGATGCATATATTAAAAAATTCAGCAGTGACTTGTATATATATTATTTCACCAGAGACTGAGATAGGGCCGATGAGTCCTCCTAGTTATATACCTAGATTTAAGTTATCATAAAGACAAAATAAAGATACAAATTAACTAAAAAAAACAAACTTTTTTATGTATCTTTTAAAGACCAACAAATATTTAGTAAGGAAATTAGCAGTAAAATACTACTTATTATTAAAATAAAAGTAATGCATCTAGACTATAAAGAATGGTTTCTTAATGTATACAGTTAATCATTCCCAGTGAATCAGAATTTGGTGCCAACTTAGAGACCATCCCAAGTGACTCTGCTATTTAGATAGATAGGGTATATGCGGTAATAAAAATAAGATATTATAAATATTTTTATATAAATATATATATAAAGTTTATAGTTGACTTATTTACTGCAAACGTAATTCATCTTGTCAAAAAGTAAAATTATATCACTTAAATTTAACCTCAGAAAAACTTAAATAACCTCAGAAAAGTGCTTCAATGAACTTAATAATGAATTTAATCAATTTTTAGAAAATATTAATTTTTATGTTCAAAATTTATTTTTTGACAATGATCACAATTATTTTTGTCCACTGTGCTTAACAACCAAATATAAATAGTAAGTTGATATATATATTTTACGTGTCGTTTTACATTTTATCAAATATGGAACAGTTTCAACTTTTCAAAGGATTATACAATATACATGATTATTAATTTCTGTTCCGTTTAGTTAAAACTTTCCTGTCGCAAAATACCGACAAAATATTAATGATTTTCAAACGAAATTGAGTACACGCGACATTCCAAATATTCCAGATATTTAAAGCTATCCAAGCAAAAACGGCCGGAATTTTATTACTAGCATCACTCATATCCGCAATAAATTCGGTTAGAATGTTCGCTCCACCCAACAGGTGATGTTTCACCTTTATTTCTTTTGTATATTTTTATTGTTCGCCCTCCGAAAATAAAATAACGGAGGAAAACAAATTAATTATGTAAATTGTTTCTCGTATTTTTCTTCTTAATTTTCCTCATCACGCCCGACTTCTCCGGCCCGGATTTATATTTGTTCCTCCTACGATTATCACGGAAGACCGATCTGGGCGCCCGGGGCCCTAATCTTATTTAAAAATATTATTCTAACCTTACGCCGGCCCTGTTTAAAATATTAATTAAAAAGTATGAACTTAATAAACGACTTCTGTTGTTTTTAGATTAACGAGGTCGGAATTTCTTAAAGAATTTCTATCTTTATTCCCGAAAATATAGACTGGAATCTTAATTTTTTATCTAGATAAACCGAGAAACTTTCAGAGAAATATAAATTTTTTTTCGCGACAAATATTGTTGAATGATTTTGTTATCCAAAAATTAATACTAACAGAGAAAACATTTTAGATTCGATAGCAAATGGCAAATCTAATAGACTCTTTTTGATGTCTTCTTTTTATAACTCTCCGATATCATTCCAAACTCGCGACAATGTGGAAAATAAGTATTAGTTTATCAATCCAATTATCTCCAAAGTCTAATTGATTTCTTTCGAATCCTGTTGATTTAATACATTTTCAAATGGACACTAATCAGAACTTTTATGATGACCCTTTACTAAGAAATTATTGCTTATTAGAAAGTTATTATATTAAAATATACTCTATAGTATTTTTTGAAGGAAGTAGGTTTTTTAGAAACTAACAGCTTGTTTTATATAAAATCAGTAATTCTATGCTTGTGATATACAATAGTGTATAAGATACAATAGTAGATATAAGTCTATTCAAAACGGTAGTGACGCACGTACTAAATATGTGGTTGTGGAAAGTTATGTATTCATTTTATAGTTAAACCATATTTTCTTTCTCATCTTATTGTATTTAAAAAGAGATACAATGCTGTTTGACAAGTTCGAACATGCAACTGAATAAGCCTGCAAAAAAACGTTCGTTTGTCAAACGTCTGCAAAATTCTTCAAAATATTATAATTACGGGTTATAAACCGGCAAGCGTTCTTTTAACGCTTTGTTTTAATACATCTCATATCGCCGCTTATTATTTACTCTGATTTAAACTGTCGAAGCTATCAAAGTCAAAAACTGATTGCGTCTGTAATCATTTATGTCTAACTGAAACGAGATAATGGAGGTCTCCTGTTGCCCGTACAGCGTATCAGAGAAGTAAATATTTTTTAATGTTAAATATTAATTGCTGCGATTTTTATTGAAAATATTTTTAGCGTGTTACAGCTGTACAGAATATCAGTTTGAGCACGGTCACTAAAATATCTCAAAAAAATATATATAACCTTAAATTAACCAAAAAGAAACTGTCTTTATGCGAAACGCATGAGGAATCAAGATCAGCTTGATGTTAGCTGTACCAGTGATAAAATATACAAAATATATAAAAACAGTAAGAAGTTTTTTAAATCAAAACATAATTTAAGATAATGATTTGAGAGAAAATTCTTAGGCTGGCAAAAATCCATAAAAAGCTGAAATATTTGCAGATAGTTGAGGGATGTAAAACATCCCTTCATACACTGTTGGGTAATATAGGATTTAAGTGGTGTAAATATAACCCAAGAAGGGGTTTAATGTAACTTCCAGACAATGTTTTTGAACGAATAACATTTTTAACAATATATAGCAAAATCAAGGAAGAATTATTATATCAATTTGTATATTTGGATGAGACATGTATATTCAGAATGGTACACTAGGTCACTCATGGCAAATCACAATCAAAATTACAATAGTAACAAATATAGTGTAAAGACAATAAAAGTTGATGGAAATTGTAATAACGTTGGAGTAACTATCGATTAGGTTTTCCTAAAGTCTTAGGGTGACTACCATGGAGAAATGTACCATAATTTGTTTTTGCAGTGGTTTAACAATCAGCTTTTAAAGAACTTGGAGGAACCACCGGTTTTATAATAGATTGGAAATAAACCGCTTAGTTATTTACTTGAGTAGTAATTCTGAAAGTGACAGGGATTGAATAAAAGAGGAAACGACTAAAGCTTAGTACATCATTAATATATTTTAACTGTAGGAAATTGTGTTATAGCGTGTGAAAGCTTTATGTAGATGTGTGTTATTGTTCAGAATATACATGAACTTTTGGTTAAAATGTATGAGGAAAGAAATAATGCTAACTCTTTTGCAGATATGGAAAATGCACTAAGGAGGATGAGGTGATTAAATCTAGTTTTATTAAGAAAGATTTATACAGGTAGTAACAGAACAAACTAAGGAGAAATACAGTAATATCAAAATGACTTTAGAAGGAAACATTGCAGCGAAGGAAACAAGATCTAAGCGTAAAAGGTAAATATGCTCTCTAAAATACACTATATACTATACCACTAGATAAAAAAACGCGCCTAGAACTCTGTCATACTAGTGTGGAAAAAAGGCTATATAATTAATTATAGTTTTATTATAGTTTCTCTTCGATAATATGCATTAGATGTACTATAATGTTAAAATAAATAATATTCTATAATATTTTTGTTTAATTATTAGGTTAATAACTTATATAAGAATTTTAGTATATGCCAAAGTGAATATGTACTAAAATTCAGAGTTGATGCAGCAACATTGCGTCGTCAATTCAGACCACGTGGGTTCACTTCTTTCCCAAGAATAGACTAGAGATATAGAATAGATATGTTATATACAATATATCTATGTTTATAGTGATGGCAACGTCTCCTTTTCATTTGTTTGTTTTGTCACAATATATTTTAAGATTTAAAATTGTTTCGGCTTTATGACGATACGTGCCTGGCATGTAGCATTTACCTCATACCAGCCAACTAACAACAGTTTAAAGAGTTTACTTTTTTGCTCGCCTGGGTCCGGAATGACATGTCTCGCGAGTTTAAAAGTTGTTCTTATAAGAAGTACATTTAATTTTGAGTATACCGCAAACAAAAGTATTTATTAAGATTTCTATTTTCTATTTTTATTAACCAGGCTTTCTAATATATGTTTATTAAATATTCAGATAATGTAAGATTTTAATAATAGATAAGTAGAACGAGACTTGATTTTAATAATTATTAAGTTATTTGTATTCTCATTTTTATCGGAAACGGAAAAGAGTATGAGCCATGGATAATCACATTATAAATGTGATTGTTTCTGGGCCTATCATGTGTAATTCAAGAATATTTTCAACGTTTTTTTTTTGAAATACTTGAAAGTGTTATATGGCCGACCATAATTTGTTAAATCAGGGTCTTTTTCGATAACGCAACTTTATTATTTCCGCACATTAGAGACAACAAGCATAATAGATCATCAGCTAGGATTAATATTCATAAAGCTGGATTTTGAAAGTTGGGTGCGGCTAAGAACGGTCTCGAATTTTAAAGGGGAAGGGTATTTGCATTGTCGTAGATATATTTTTTTCGTCCAAACTGAGATTATTGAAATATCAATGTAAAGAACTAAAATGCGATTTGCTTGATCATATTTCAGTTTTTTGCTTGAGTTGCAATTATTTAAATAAAAGTGACCATTTTGATGTTAATGACGCAAGACTTATTTGTCGAAAACGAGAAAACTCCCAAATAATTTTTGAAGAGCTTTGCAGTTGATGTTGCAACTGTTTATAGATGTTTATATGCGATGAGAACGATACAAAAACAAAGAATATGAACAGAAAGTTAACGGTTAGCCTAGGAAAGCTCTCTGGATATTTCAGTAGGGGTATTCATGAGTATATTTTGGCATAAATTCTTGCTGTGAATACAGTGGGATCAGCAAGTTGTGGTGTATTAGGAATGAAACTCTTACAGCGGATGTTTATTGGCATCAAATTAATTAATTGAAGGACATATCCTCTTCTTAAAAAATTATGTCTTAGCCATCGTATATACCAGTCGTAGAATCTTCTGATTACCTTAGTGTTCTTATATTGACAGAAAAAATGCGAAAAAGTTGTGAAAATATTTCATCAGTGAAAATTAGTGGTTATTCAAAGTGAAAAATTATCTAAAAAAATACTAAATATTACTTTTATCCATAATATAAAATCATAGCATTAAAATTGTTAAAGAATGTATTATTGATACTTCAATATTTTCTGAACCAGCTACTATAATATGCTAACAAAAAAAAAACACTCCCAAAACCTAAGCAAGCAAATGCGTATAGACAAGAGCATTAGATATGCAAATTGTCTTTCACGTCCTTCTCTTTAATTTTCCTTATTGCCCTCACTTCTCAGATTTATTTTTCATGTCGCGCTTTTTCGTACTTGCTCCAAGGGAAAAGGGGCAGGCGAGTCGGCTGTGATCCAATTTAAAGTTTTAAAAAACATATTTTTTCTTCCTGAACTGTTCCTACCCTTGGTGGGTAATTAAAAATTTAATACGAAGAATATTTAGGTGAATGAAGAAAGAGTTTCGCCGATACTTATCAGTAAAATTCGGATTCAAATTACAATACTGATATTTTAAGAAATATTTTGCGATTGAAATAGAAGAAAGGTCTCAAAGAGTGTGCAATGTCCTGCGGTCAATACTATTTTGAGTTTACGTTAATAAATCTATGAATTCGGCAGATTTAAAAGGCAGATATATGGAAAAAGATTGAGAATATTGTTAAAGGCTTTGGAAGGCTTTTGATTTATCGCTGGAATGCTAGATTGATATAATTCGCTAGAACCTTATATTAAACTAGGGATATATTAGGCCGAAAAATTAGTTTTAAAGGATTTTATTTATTTGAAACTTTAGTGAGAACCGGCGCAATGTAACAGGTCAATTGAAAAGTCACAGGCTTGATACATAGATGGCGCTGTTAGAATTAAATCCACATGTTTTTTAGTTAGACCTAACCCTAAAAAGATGCGTGTATACATTTGGCAGCTGTCGGATCATTCGTTTGTGAATTATAGCATTTTGAGTGAAGCAACTTTTGTTGTTGTAAAAAATGGATAAAAAGGAATTTCGCGTGTTGATAAAATATTGCTTTTTGAAGGGAAAAATACAGTTAAAGCAAAAACTTGATTGATGGCGAGTTTCCGGATACTGCCCCAGGAAAATCAACCATAAAGGATTGGTATGGTATGGTAGACATTGTGAAATGAGCACCGAAGACGGTGAATGGAGCGGACGCCCAAAAAAGGTTGTTACTAATGAAAACTATGAATACTATAAATTTAAATTAAAGGAAGTAGCAGACACTCTAAAGATATCATCTGAACGTGTACATCATATCATTCCTGAATATTTGGGTATGAGAAAGCTCTATGTAATGTGGGTGCCGCGCGAGCTCACTTTTGACCAAAAACAACGACGATTCCGAGCAGTGTTTGAAGATGATCAAGCGTAATAAACCCGAGTTTTTGCATCGGTATGTGGCAATGGATGAAACATGGCTCCATCGTTTCACTCCGAAGTCAAATCAACAGTCATTCGAGTGAAATGCACATGATGAGCCCGCTCCAAAGCGTAGGAAAACGCAACAGTCGGCTGGCAAGGTTATGGCGTATGTATTTTGGTATGCGCATGGAATAATTTTCATTGACTATCTTGAAAAAGGAGGGATCATCAACAGAGACTATTACATAGCGTTATTGGACCGTTTGAAAGACGAAATCACTGAAAACGGCCGCATTTAAAGAAAAAGAAAGTGCTGCTTCACCAAGACAATGGACCACAAGTTTTTCACAAGTCAGTGAAAACGATGGCAAAAATCCATCCGTCAACCGTATTCTCCAGATTTGCCCCCCAGCGATTATTTCCTGTTCTCAGATCTCAAAGGAATCCACGCCGCGAAGAAATTTTCGCCGAATGAAGAGGTGATCGCCGAAACTGAGGACTATTTTGGAGCAAAGGACAAATCGTACTACAAAAATGCTATCGAAAAGTTAGAGGGTTGCTATAATCAGCGTATCACCCTTGAAGAGAATTATGTTGAATAAAAAAAACTAATTTTGCAAAAAAAATGTGTTTTATTATGGTAGGCCCGGGACTTTTCGATTAACCTGTTATTTTGATTCAGAGTAGTGTCCGTCAATAGTCACAATTTCTTTCTTTTTTTCTTTCACACAATTTACGGATTCCATTTCGAAAGAGCGATGTATCTTTGAGGTTATCCATGAATCAATCCATATTTTTAATATCTTTATAAGAAGTGAATCGTTACTCAAACAGATCACGATTCCTAAGTCGGAACAATTAGTAATCAGAAAGAGCAATGCCTGGAGAATGCGGCGGGCGGGGTAGCACTTCCTATTTTAATGTTTCCAAGTATATTTTCATCGGTTTTGCATTAGGTCGAGTGTTGTCATGCTGAAGAATAACATTGTTGGATTTTTGCTCGTATTACGGCCACTTTTCGTGCAGTGCTGGACTCAAACGCATCAATTGTATGTAGTCAATAGTGATCCCTATTGATGGTTTCATCCTTCACAATGCCTTCAAATCCTCGCCTTTTTTTGGCTGCCCAGAAAACTCTTTGACATCTGTGCCAAAACTACCACCTTTAAAATATCTAAATCAGTATTTACATGTAAAATTCGATGAAGCATGGTTATAGTAACTTTCAAGAAGAAAGAAAACTGTAACAATATCCCAAAACATCCCGCAAATGCGATACAAGTTCAGACTATTGTAAATCCTTTAAAATTAATTTATGCGCCTAATATACTGTAAATTAAATTAATGAAATACAACAAGTTAACACTGAAGCAATTCGATTCCTCAACAATAATTATTCATCTAATGAGACAAAACACATTTTGAATTAGTTATGTGAGAGTATGTGTTTAAAAAATAAAACATGTATATAATATTTTCTTAAAAACAAATAATTGATCTTAAAATAATTTTACGTAAATATTTGAGTTAATTAAAATAAAATTAGCATAAGAACAACTTCTGTCATGTCGGTGTAAAAATATATACACTTAGGCTATGATATGCTTGCCTAAGACAATATGCCGTATAATAATAAATACGAGAGTTCGGTCTCCAAAATAGAGTTAGGGGGCAACTAAGCCAGATAGGCTACTGAAACAATGGTATTGCGGGGTGAAAGAAATTGTACATCTTTGTTTCGGAAGTTATTTGTTTCAGAGAATGGTAAATTATTATTATCATAGAACAATGTTGAATAATTCTTCCGCATATACGCTTTGCATGAAAGTTTCAAGGATAATGGAACAATAAATGCCAACTTTGACAATTGAAATAGTAGAAAGTTTCTCTCTCAATGTGGCTAAACTGTTATGTATCAAATGAAATCGGTAAAGATATTAACGATGATTATTTTAATTAGTTTTATTCGGTCTGGCCTTCCAGTTCCTCATTTTTATTTCAGTAGTATATGATTATGAAAAATACCACATTTGTTATGTATCGGGGAAATACTGGTGATATATACTAACTACTATTTAAAATTTAAGAAAATGCTCATACAACTTAGCTATATAAACAAATACTAATTTTTACAACAACAAATTTCTAAGCTAGCATGGTGTTAACTTGAACAAATAACAATTAAAAGGTGCACAAATCTTACAACGTGTGACCGAGCGTTGTCATGAGGACAACATTGCATTCTTTAGTCGCTATTGTTGGTCTTTTTTACAACAATTCTTAGTTTAGTTTTTTCAGTTCAACTGATGTCGTTAGATGACTGCCGTAGTATTTTTAGTCGGTTCTAGCAACTTATAATACACTATATTTTACTGCTTCCACCATATGCACAGGGTTGTCGTAGTAGATAAAATTTTTTGTCGCCAGCCACAATAGGCTACAGAAAATGTACAAAAATCAAAATCACTACGTGCACTATGAGCACATAATTTATGGAGCAGCATCATCATAACTATTTAAAAGTGTTGATGGGCTTCACCAAAAGTTTCTTCAATCAAACAAGAGAAGTAATAGTAATGGGTAATGTAATAGTAATGTAATAATAATGTAATAAAGAAGTAATGACGCGAATTGATAGCGAATAATTCAATAATGCCTGAAGGAAAATTGCTATTTTCAAAATTGCTATTTCGAAATCGAAATCGGAATTAATCAGTTCGAGAAACACACAATTATTAACTATAATAAACATATAACATCGCATATAACATAAAGAACTAAAATAATTAAACAGTTAATTTTAAGATATTGAGGCGTTAAACAACATACATCTTGCCAAGTCTTAAGATATTAAAATTACAGGCCAATTACCGGTTAATACCATAGTATTAACCATAGTATAGTTTCCATAGGTGCGAGGTGTCAAGTCATACTACTGAAAACCTGTGGTGCTGTTAAATATTATCTATGTATATATGTGTCTTGGTTTCATAATTTTAGGAATCCCCATTTGATGAAATTAATTAGAAATCTTTAAAAATGGAGACGCCAGTATTACTGTCAAAGCAACAACATTCAACTTGATGTTAATCATTCAAAGTGATTGTAAATCCCCCATTAATTTTCAAAGATTCATAATTAATATGAATCTTTTGCACAGCACCCAGTATTTACTTCTTAAGTAACACGCCACTGTTATGCGTTCTTAATGTTATTTTTTATATTATTATCGTACGTTCCGTACAAAAAGTCGACATTGTCACAGAGATATTTAAAATTTTTATTGGAAAAATATGTCTCGACCATTAAAATCTGCACCCATTTAGTAACTATTCTCATTTTAATTCAATAAACCCTCTTATTCTTCTTAGAAACACGCAAACACACACACCAAATCAAACCAAATCTCGAAAACATGCAGAAGAATTAACACAGTAAGCCTTCAAAGAGATTGTCGTCCTAATTTTAATATTCCTTTTCGTCTGCCATAAATATCCTTTTCTCTGCATTGACGAGAACTTAACTAAATGATTTAAAGTTCTTGAATGTCTTTTTTTAATATATTAGAGTCTCCTTTTTACCAACGAGAGTTTATCTGAACTGGATATACAGTTTAACGTAGGCCCCGAACCACGGTCCTTACCATTAAGCCAGTGAAGAATTTAGAGACCATCCCAAAAGACATGCGGTCTTACCCATCCTGGTTACTGGCATGACTTGGATGGTTATTCCTTGTCAGATTTTTCACTGTTGTATATAAAAATATTTACATTTACAAGCACAAACATAAAGTATATCCATGCCCCAGTAGGATTCGAATCCGCGATTATCGCAACAGTAAACGGTCCTCCGTTGTGTCGCCTTGACTACAGCACCAACGGGGCCTGCTCTTGAATGTTTGCATTTGCTTTAATTAGATACAATTGCATTCATCAATAAGTGATATAAAACTGAAGCTAAATGTAAAAATGCCGTGAAGTTTATATAAAGGAATATGTGAAAAATAGACAGAAGACAAATCTTTAAAAAATGGTTTCATAAACACTCCCTTAACAACAATTTAAATCCTTAAATAAATAATTTATTTTTCAATTTTCTATGTGTGGAAATATATTTTGGGACACTTATATAAACGCCATATACCTTCATATAAAGAAAATTTATTAAATGTAGTTTATACTGATGCGAACTGTTTATATTCTAGACACGTTACCTAACAAAATTCTATTATTCTATTTAGAGGCAATTCGAAAAATTGAAAAGGTCTGTGTACGTTTGATAAATCTCACTTTTCTAAACTCATTTTTCATTTGAATCTGACATTCGAAAAGTAGCGGGAATTCGGTTAAAATTGTCACACGGATGGGCAATAAATTTGTCTGATTTTTTCTTTCCCCGACAGTGTGTGGACGTATTTTCATGCATTTCATGTTTGTATTAGGTTAATAATGATTTATAATACATTATTATAGTAATGGTACGTAATATTATTCATCGTTGGTGAATAATAGAATATAGATCTTTAGTATAGCACCACGCAAATTTTTCATTTTATTTCTTTTTTTTTTCGATTGTCGATAATTTTTGCCATCTTCTCTTGACTTGCTTTGAGAAACATTAAATTAAAAATTTCTTTCACTTGCTGAGTCTATCGTTACTAATTTTCGGTTAAGTTTTGGTCATGCTGTTTTAAATAAAATTGCAATGTAAAACAATTGGTGAGTCATGAGATCGCTGTCTGTTTCTTGTTCTCTTGTAAAGACCTCTAGAGCATTTTTAGACTTAAGTCTAATTTATGTTAATAATATCTTCTCATTTCGTTGTTATAACCCTAGTATGTCTAGTTTCACTTGTGAAAAATATATCTATGCTCTTGATCAGCTTTTCATTAAATCATTAAACAGCTGTCATTAAACATTGAAAGCTTCTTGTGCTCCTCGTCTTCCACAGTGTCTTCATTTTCTACTTCTTAGTCATAAATTTACTATAAAGTAGAAATTGGTATAATGTCTGAATGATTTTCTAGAGAAACTGTTAACCACAAATGTAATAAAATATAACACATGCATTTTTACATTTCCATGGTATATTGATCTAACACATTTTATTCTTTAAAACACTCAAAATAAAACAGCTTATAATACTATTCATTATTGGTATTTTAAAATTTTTGATTCAGCAGATCCGAAAATCCAAAAAAATAGCTCAATACAAAAATATGAACTTTAACATACCGTAGAATTCCGCATATATTCAAACAGTTGTTTAGGTCAAGCTACCCTTGCTTTTGTGGTAATTTTATTTTAATGGAAAAAGTTGGCTTTGAAAACAAACTCGCGGAATATAAAACGAACGCATTTCATATATTCCAAGCTTATTAATGTATTTTATAAACTATTTCAATTAGTTTATATTTGATAAATCTGCAGTTGTCGATAATTTAGATTTTTCTTTATAAATTCACAAGGTTTGGAAAAATTCTTCCGCCTAATCTAAAAAAAATTAAAACACATCATTATACTAGGCTAATTTAAAAAAAAATTAAGCTCTACTATTAAAAACATTCAAACTAGTCAAGTAAGTAGTAAAATAATTATATTTGTTGTGCTAAAACACTATTTGCAGGTGGTAAATAAAATACAGCAGTATTCGCGGGAAAACGTATAAAATAATAAGTCAGTTAATGGAAAAGATGGAGTAATTTGATAATATAACTAATAAGTTAATATTAATAATAGATATAGATACTAATAGTAGATAATTCATCTACTAAAATCTAATATTGCAAAGAACTCATCATACATCGTCATCTCAAGAAGGTTTTGAACGAACAGAGGATGAAGAGGAGGGATAATATGTGTATATAATGCTATCGGAATTTAGTATGTAAAAAATGATTTTCAATAAGGACGTGTCGATATTGAAATGGAAGGAAACAAGCTGTATGTCAGGGGTTATCAAGGTGATATGATGGTTTGCTTGTTGTATTTTATATTATAAACAATTACATACACCCACACACATACACACACACACACATATATATATATATATATATATATATATATATATATATAAACTAATTATAGATACACACATAAAATATAAACCGAAAATGTCATGTAAATCGAGACTGTGTTATTTAATTGAGACATTGAACTCACTGAATAGAGCAATTCGATTATTTAGTTAGTAATACGTAAATTAAATTACACTTCAACAAAGTTGTAAAACCAATTACAAATCATTAACGAATGCACCATTAAAAGTTTGTTTCGATAAAAGTAACGTGTATTACTCGAAATGGGATGCGAACTTGGTTGACAAATTTCGGCTTTTCAAATATATTTCACCCGTCACGGCTCATGAACCAAAATGTGAAAAAAATCATTAGAACTGTCACATATATCTACCATAAACATATTCAGTTTTTTCTAGTGACACTATAAAAAATTTAACGAACGTATTATGTAAAATTTTGTGCAAAAATTATTGAACAGAAATAAAAATGTTATGAAAATTTCTTGTAAAAACCAAATCAATCTAAATGACTTTCAATAGAAGCTTATTGTTCACAACGTTATATTTTTAGAATAGAAGAATATTCAACCGTACTTAAACAATTGGGCAAATTGAGCAAAATAATTAAAGGCATATATCCAAGATAGGTCTATATATATATATTGATAAACAGGTAAATTTAATTTAAGTAAATTAAATATCCTACGCTTAAAGGCTACGGTGTCGCCACAGTGGTTAACCCTCTCATCTATAGAAAAAGTAATTTGTCTCTGATGATTAAAGTTTTGCTTTACAAGCTGCTTATCAGACCCATCATGTTATATGGATCTAACACATGCTATCGGTTAATCAGGCCGGAACTAGTGGAAAAGCTCCAGGTAATGCAAAATAAACTTCTCAGGCAAATTCTGAACGCGCCATGGTTTCTCAGAAATACCCAAATTGATCGGGAAACTGGCACACCAGAAATAAGACGGTTCGTTTTCTCCTTATACAAACCTCAGCTCTCTCCAATAATTCCAACATCAGATCCCTGTCAGAAGCGTTCCCAATCAACTAACCCCGAAGACTATCCCCCAAAAGCGGTTCTTAAGCTGCCAAAGGTTCTCAAACCCCAAAATAAAGCGCCTTCACGGGCAATCCTCTCTTATAAATTGAGTTAACATCAGCAAGGAAACCTTTTCAGCTGGTAAATCAGGCCCAGAAAAAAAGTAAATTTAATTACTGACATGCTGATTGACATAAATAATAATACTACTTTCAAATGCGAAAATTGTACACTTGTTAACTCGTCTGGAGAAAAAACTATCCACAAAAAAGTTAGACAAAACTATGTCAAATCATACTGAACCGTAGAATTGTTTCGTATCTTCTGTATCTTATTAGTATAATAGCAATTGTCAAAATCAAAAACCTAACTCTGGACTACTATTTCAACTACACTAAGAGATGAGAAATGTTTCACCATTTATTCTTTTTTACCTAACCCGCTGACAAATATGTTTCCGCTCGGAATTAGAAGTTAAGATGTTAAAAAGGAAGTTGATGCTTTCTTTAATTTTCTATTATACTAAATTGTCATTACCTTTAGAGAATTGCTTATATATTCTATTTAGTTAAATTTAGTTTAAAACAAGTACCAAATTAGGCCTTCTTTAGTCAAAAATAACAACGAAAAAAACATGTGTATATAGTGAAACATGCTATTCAAAAACCAGCAAACTAAATAGCAATACATGATATTACACGAAAGAACAATAAAACAAAATAAATTGTCCCCTTATTATTTCTACATCACGTTAGACGAAAAGCAAAATACATTAGAACCAAATTAAATAAATAATAAATAAAAAATAAAAATAAATAATAAATAAATTTTAAAATAAAAAAAAATAAAACAACTATACTGGTTAGTCGGAAGATACTCTCAACTTGATCTAAAATCAAAGAGGTTTATTTATAATACAATCATAAAGCCAATTTGGACCTATGGGATGCAAATATAGGATTGCAGTAAAAATTCAAATCAACTAGTCATACAAAGCTCTCATAATAAGGTTCTTCGATAGATTACCAATGCTTATCGCTACGTAATCAACGAAGAACTACACGATGACCTGGAAATCAAATGGATTTGCGAAGTTATCCAATATTTCGCCTTGAAACACGAAAGAAGGCTACTAAACCATACTAATGTGGAAGCAATATACCTACTGGACGGTACGCAGAATGTCAGGAAATTGAAGCAAAACAAACCATACGAACATATATATATATATATATATATATATATATATATATATATATATATATATATATATATAGTGCATACCTTTATAGTTATTATATTTTATTTTATTTTACCAACTACAAATGAAAAGTAATTAATTAATTTATAATTAAGATTGTACTAAGCGTATCTAATAAAAATATTATAAAAAAACATATTATTTCTGTTTAATATTTAATGTTCATGTTTTAATACTGCATCACTGTTTTTATACATTAATTATTTGAAATAATAAAGTATCATAAATGAAATTTTTAGGACTGTAATTCGGGTGGGTCTGTAGTAATAGCTCTAATTTTCTCGAAAAAAAGCATAAAATGGAGAGCAAAAATAACTCGAGATAACATACTATAAAAAAGTAATAAAATTGACTTTGTTGGAATATTCTTTATAACATTTTTTAATGAACTTAAATTTAATGTAATCATTTGTTCTAACGTTATATTTTGAATTAATGTTTTCTTCAACGTTCAAACAATCTGCTACCATTGAAATAATGTACTGATATGGCTGACATGGTTATACTAGGGTTGTGTATTTTTTACTGTTTCTAAAATAGATTTAAATTTGGAGACTTATGTTTCTAATCAAAAGTATTTACCCACAAAATGGTTGAATACTTTATAGTCGTTTTTTTATACAATTTTCGACAAGATTGAAACAACCGTACATTCAGAAATGTAATTCAACATTTGGCGACGATACTATATGAAAGACCACGGGATATCAACAGTTGATCAATAACACTTAAAAAAGGTAAAAAAAAATTAAATGTTACAATATAAATTATAATTAATAGTCAGGTTATTAATTGTGAGACTTCGATATTAGTGATCAAAAAAATTGTATAATTTTTAAATATAAGCTTACAGCCGGCTTGGTTGACGCAGTAGTAAACGGCGACAGGACGGTCCACCTGCTGTTGCGATAGTCGCGGGTTCGAATTCTGCTGGGGCATGGCCGTAAATGTATGTTTGTGACTGTTTAATATTCGTGCTTGTTTTAGGCAAGAGTGCAAAATCCAACGAAGAAAATAATCCCAGTTACGCCAGTAACCAGGCTTCGGGCAAAAGTATCACAACTGAAGCTCTAAGACCACAAAAGGTAGACTTAAGATGCTCTAAAGGCCACTAGTCGTAAACTAGCCCAAGTAGGAGACGTTCAGCTTCGAAAAACATCCCTAGTTCAGGCATTCTTGGCACATAAATCATAGTTGAAGAAGTAAAGCCGCTAAAGGCCAATTGTAATAGCTCAGTCTTTTAGCCGTAGATATCGAATCTGAAATCAACAATACATAGAAAATCATTCCATAGTAGGACACCATGGAAATTTGGGATGGCAACTTTCAAAGGCAGATTAGCGGACGAAGATACAATCGATACTCAAAAATGATTTTACATCTATGAGCTGTCCAGATGGAATAACAACCACATCCCTGTGGCGACTAACAGTTTTAAACGGCACCTCTCTTAAACTGTTTCTCTGGTTTCTAACAAAAAATAAAAATTCTCAGTATGATTTTGTACCGCCCCTCGATAATACGCCTCTTCTTACTTTCAATAAAACAGTTTTGAAAGTAAATTGATAGTTTTTCTGTGTATAAACCATTTTGTAACGAGAACGGCTGAACCGAATTTCGGTATTGAAATATTTGTGGAAGCCTAGGAAAGGTTTATATGGTGAGAAAATTAAGAATAATTCGAGGAGAATTGAAAGAATAACAATTTTGTTTCCCCATATAACATACTGTCACGGTCAGAGCAGTAGTCTCAGTCTCAGAAAGGTTCAACATTTTTGTTGGTTGTTAAATATTTATGGATGCGTTCGGAAATTTATTTTTTGACTAAAAAGTTGAATACTACCGGCCACTATTATAAAACCGAATATATATAGTATTAATCATTGAAGAAGTATCTTCTCGCCACTGACCGCACTTTAGCACTTAATATGTATACCCTTTACAATACATCATACAAATGTAGTTTATTTAATATATACTGGCTGGATAAATAATTACTCCAATGGTTATTATTCATCAGTTTTTATTTATAATTGTAAAACCTATAAAAAGTCAGCATATTATTAATTATCTATATAATAATTACTTTTTATGAAGAAAACGACACCTGGGCGGGTGAAATTTGCCATGGTTAAAAGTTATATCCAGGAAGAATATTTAGGCCTAATATTTTTGTCTAATATGGGCTACAAATAAATATATTCCAGTAGAATGAAAAACTTCCAAATCAAGCAATCTACCACATTCGTCGAATAAGTGGGTAAGAGCTTGGATCGTTGACGATAACGTACTAGGATCAAATCTCGCTGGGGATAAAGGCTTTTTTTAAAGTTTATAAAATGGAATTAAGAAGAGTATTCCTTAAAATTAAGTGAATATTTGTTTTCTTTTCATTTGAAACGATATTAAAACGGAAAGTGTGTAATTAAAGCATTATTGGTGCATCAAGGGTTAAAATAAATATTGCATAAAATATTAATAGTTATAAAATAGTATTTTAATTAAGACACATGGAATATCAGACAAAGTAGAACGCAGTAGATAAATGAAAGCCATAGAAAACAAACCAAAGATGAGCTATCTGCAAGGACGAAATCAAAGAGTAAAATAAATAAGCAAAATAACGCAATTTTATTTTAAAACTTTGGTAAAGAAATTATTCTTTTAATCAGCCTGGTGTATTTCTTGTTTTTGTTAATGTTAGAGAATATTAGTTCTTAAGATAGTTTGTATATATTATTAAATGATTTAAAATACAGACATTTATTATTTTAATTAATGTTATATATCAAATATATTTCTGATCTTATATTGAAAATACTGAGAAAACAAGTTTTAGTAACTTACCATTTTTAAATTATTTCTTTTACTTTGTTATAGGAGAAATATCATTTAATACATTGTGGTTGAATTTCGACCATAGGGCCACCGACCACTATTAATTATATAGCACAATTTCGATAACCTGTATGAATTATTTATTCAAACGGCGGACAAAATATGAAAACAATAAAAAATATTAGTTTATAACAATCCCAAAAGAATATATAAACAGCATCAAAATTCCTATAAAAGTTTCTGTATACACCACACGCCTTATTAACGTTTTCATACTATGTTATCTCGCGTATTTTTGCTTTCTCCATTTTATGCTTTACGTAAAGGGAATCAAAGCTGTTCGTCCCCACTCTAATTAAAGTTTTAAAAATATCTTTTCTTTTTTACCCCCATTTTTTCTTTTGATATTAATTAAAAACTTGGGTCCCGATAAAACTTCTCTGTGTTGTCCCAGATGAATAACATAAGGAAGATTTAGGAGGTTCATTTTTTACTTGTTTGACCAAAGATATTTTATTTATTAACATAGCATCTTAATCATAAACGGAATAAAATTCAAAGTTTATCTTTTTTTCTTGAAGTTCACTTGGCAAAATATGAAAGTTAATTTTTCGTTTTAATTTCAGAAATGTAAAAAAGTTTATCTTTTTAAAACATTCTTTGTTCGTTAAACTTCGTTCAGTTGACTGTGTTAATTAAAAATTTACTTAAAGGATTTAAGATTATTATTATATTCAAAAATGCTGGCCGGATGCTGTAGTGGGTAAATGGCTGTGATATGGATATAAATTATTATTATAAATAATTGTAAATGCTGTAATTCGGAAACATTTAGTCATTCATTTAGTGTTTATCAGATGTTTTTTTTTCAACAATAATGAAAAATGTTGGTTTAACTTTAATTATTTTCCCTTAAAATAATTATAAATACATATACTGAAAGTATTTACCATTATTACCTGTATTTCAAATTATTGACGCTCTATATGTAGCAATCATCCTGGATATGATAAAGCTGTCAGTTTAAGTCCTTTATGTTTAATTAGACCGCTTGCGGTATGTAGGGTGTAGTCTAATTATGTTTAGAATAGAGATCGTAGTGGATGTTATTAAACTTCGTATTGGTCTGGTTAAGTACATAGTTTGATAGGAACAATCTTCAAGAGAGTTTTTATTTTAGAACGTTAGAATGTTTAATTTTAAGATATTTGATGTTTCATTAAGGTTGGTTCAACATTCGCTTTCTTTTAATTTTAATCTAATTTATAGTAGAACTGCTGGTTTTATTAATACTATGAATTAAATATTTCATTATTTATTAAAATATGTTTTTTTAATATTTTTAACATGTTGTTCACCACTATCAGCATGCATGTATATAATTAATGTTATAAGAACAACTTGTTTTTCTTTCACTTTGAAAAGGTAATTATGGAGAAAATTGAGGAAAAAAATACATTAACCAACATATTTTTAATTATTTGCCATAAAATTTTTATGGATATTCCAGCAACATGACAATACTGTGTCGAAAGAACGATGTTGGTTTGGCAGCAATGTAGGCATGGATCCATTTTAGCTTTTCTTTGATTTTTCGTAACAGTGTGGTAGTTAGAAGACGCTATTTCCGATACGTACGCTGGATGCGATAGAGCTTCCCATTCGAGACGAAAAAGTGTATACTTCACAATTCTTCTAACGTGTTGCTGAGAGCTGAAATGTAAGAGAATGACTTTAAATCTATTACTCACTAGAGTAATTGGCGAGACATAAATGTGTATATGTATAAATTAAACATAGATGAGAAATTAAAGTAAAATATATGGAAAACAAATAAAATAATTATATATAGATAAAATGCATCTCAACAGGGACATGTTAACGATTGCCAATAGGGAGTTGAGAGTGGACGGGAGACTTCACCGAGACATCTGCTTGTTAATTCCTGCGTATTCCGGTGTGAAAGAGGGTTCACACTAGCATCAGCAAATTACCAGCCAGCAGGAGGGATTGTAGGATAATTATGGATTTGGAAACTAGAGGATGAATGTACTTCCATTCAAAGAAGCAACTCAGCGAACTGCGTGAGGCAGAATGGATGAACCATTTTCTCTATGGTGGACTAGGAACATGTTTTAGGACCTGTTGCAAGGTGTGTAGTTCAGTGGCGAATATTGTTCCCTGTTCAGGTTTGTCCATTATAGGTAAAAGCACTACAAACTGGATTTGGAGCCGTCAGTATGAATAAGTTTGTAATCTGGGTAGAGGGGGAGATACTATAAACATTGCTCTCGTGAAAGAGGATGCTTTTTTTGGAGTATAGATGGTCTCTATAAAAGAAGGCGTAAAATTCGAAAAATTGAAGGGAAAGTGAATCAATGAATGTAAATCTAGTTTGGGAGATACAATGCAGGAAGTGCTAAGTACAGAAATAGGGGGTAAAATAAACATGATAACTCATGCAACACAAACTATTTCGGGATTCAAACGGCCAAATTCAGTGTTTAAATGAAATGAAACCGTAATTTGAATTAACACATTTTGTCAATGTAGTTACTATAGCCTATTATCATCACAGGACTTCCGTTACTGCCGGAATATAATGATCTATGGAGATATATCTTAATCTAAGCCTCATTAAAAAAAAACTTGTAAATAAATATAGACATGGGATTATTAAACTAACTAAAATTTATTTTTAATATTATGAAATGCAAAAAATGTCGAAATTTTGAATGGTCTGAGCAAAACTCCGTCTCCCAAGCCCTAGTAAATAATCCAATTACAATTTTTCATTTCTGGAGCACGAATTATATTGTATAAAAGACCATCAACTTGATATTATATTTTCTTAGCTTTCTTATATATACGTTTATTTGCCGTCGATGAGTGTTCGCAAGAAAGTTTGTGCGAGAGAAAAAGATTTAAAGACGGACAGAGAGAAAACGAGAAAAAACGGCAGAAGCTCAGAAATAAGACGCAATCATCGATCCCCAAAGCCGGAAGCTCTCGTAATAACAAGTTCTTCCTTTTATTTTCCATAAAACGGAGGAAATTTAAAAGATTCCGTTAATTTATTCCCGTTTTCGGAATGGAGAATTTCGTCAAAAAGATTTCAGTGTTCGCTCCTTTTTTCCTGTTACGCTGCTCTAGTTTTCGTTCTTAATATAAAATAACGATAGATGTTACTGAGAATTGTCCAATTTAAATAAATCGCCTTTATAATTTTATCTCCCTTTTTAAACAAAACTGGTTGAGTGGAAACAATCTGAAAATATATGCAAATAAAACAAGATTTATGATAATAAGTGAGTTTTAGGAAAGAGCTACCTAGTGCAATGAGAATAACCAATAGTGGTAAAGGAACTTAAAATGTTTCATTAATGAAGCTTTGGAAGCCATAAAACACGACATATCGATGTCTGATGTACATGTACTTGTACCGTTTTGTAAAATGTCAGAAAATAATGAGTCTTTTAGTAGGACAAAAGCTAGGAGTAATTTAGAATAGGCTAGGCTATGGAATAACATACATGTTTTGTACTTTAAGAGAGTTGGGGAGTTTTTGTTTTTTCAGACTAATAATAAAAACGATATAATGGCAGTAATTAATGGCTTAATTATATTTCGGAGTATTCTCCATGATAATCAATGCATTTTGCCAGCACTTGAATACCTTTTCTCCAGTTTTCCACTCTGATTGAGGTATCTGCAAAACATGGTTAGCCCCGTGATGTTCGAAAATAAAATAAAATGTCATTTGAAGTCAAATCAAGGCTGTATGGATCAATTCGATATATTAGACAGTTAAAGCGGTCGTTTTTTCAGCTGATATTTGAGAGCTTGTAACGATGAAGAATAAGCTTTTGTTTTCGTTGCTTTTCTTCGGATTTCATAAAGCACTTCTCGAAAATAACTGGATGTGTACCATTCAAAATTCGCCATTCTATGTTTCTCTAATGACAGGATTGCCACAAGTCCAATTATTCAAAAAAAAACAGGCGGTCATTTCGAAGAGATACGCGCATCGGATCGGATTTGGCACACCTTGAAAGATAAATACAGTCGATTGTTGTTTTGTTTGAGGCTCATACACATAAACCTATGATTTCTCCCCAGTGTAGATGTTATGCATACTTTTGATACCATCGAGATTGTATTTCTTGACTATTTCTTTGTACTAACTGACACGAGCATATTTCTGAGATTTTGTCAAATCATGCCGAATCAAAAGTGGAAAAATATTTTTCATAGCTAATACTATTAATATTATCATACTAATGTCCAAAGTTGACTTAATTTCCCGATAAGATACATGGCAATCTTGAAATATAATTTCGCGCACAGTATTAATTTTTTCTACCAGAACTGATTTTGGATAACCCTCGTGAACTTCACACATTGGCCAAGCATGAGGTTATATTGCCAAAAGTAGAAGTTAGTTGATCGATGCACTTCTGTCTTGATAATCCATGTCGAAAGTCACCAAACGGGGGTATAAAGGGGTATAAAACTATCATAGGACTTTATTTTAGGTAGTGTTTCACTGTAATGATAATATGGAGTGAAGAGAACTTCATGAGAACTTATACGTTTCTATGTTCACGTAATCTCACTTGGTGTTTTTTCTCAAATGTCAAGTTTGTTCAATAACTGTTGATATCTTTAGACGAATGTCTATTGCTAACATACCATGAGGTGTTAACAATACTACGAGAAACTTTGTTTTGATAGGTTTAGATTATTGATCACTGATATTAAATTTTGTTTGTGCAACCTTATAGGTTCACACTGACTTCAAAATTTGTTTCTATAACAACAATATGTTGTGTGTTGTGAATAATTTGGAACATGCTCCTTCCACTTGAGTTTGGCGTCCAGTTTTTTGCTGTGTTTGTATATAGAATTACTATAGAACCAGGTTACTTATCACCGGCAAGTTAACAAGAGGCAAGCAACTAATGTTATTGACAGGTGTTTTTAATATATTTACAGTTGTCTGAATATTGTTACCTGTAACAAGTAGGACAATATCATCAGCTAATGTCTTCTACTTTACATTTAGGAATATCGCTGGTATAAAGTAAATATAATATTATTCCAAGGAGATAACTTTGTGGTAGATCCGCATATATGGGTTTCAAAAACGCTTTTAAGAAAATGTTTGAGAAATTTTGATATGATTGATAGCAATAATCTCACAGTTTTGGGATCATAATAATTTCTAATTCTTTACAATTATTTACTTATATATTTAAATGTATTGGAAAAAGTTAGTGGAGTTTTTTACAAATATTCAACTGAACTTTTAATAGGCAAAAAATTATTTTATTGAGATTATGCTGCATCATTATTAACAATGTTTCGCCATATATATATATATATATATATATATATATATATATATATATATATATATATATATATATATATGTATATATATATATATATATATATATATATATATATATATATATATATATATATATATATATATGTATATATATATATATATATATATATATATATATATATATATATATATATATACATATATATATATTAATCAAAACGACATTTGAATCAAGACATTAAGAACATACATCAAATATTCAACTACATATTATGTATCTTATTGTGACTATTTTCGACTAGTAATTTATGTTAAGCTGCTGAAATGTTTGCCTTTTTAGATCGGAATAACAAAATAGATATGTCATCCAAAGACGTCAATAAAGATTAACTTGTAACACTTATTAAATCTTATTTATGCAAATACAAGTATAAATAGAAACATGATACTCTGGTCGACATCGGAGTGTATATTCTTGTAAATCGTTTTTTTTTAAGATTGCTACTACAAAAACCACTGATAATTTATTTAAATTTTCCCTATAATGATGTGACTGATACAGTATTTATCATTTTTGTAAGTTGTTGCTTTGAATGTTTTTTTTGGTTTTGTTGAAATGAATTCAAATAATATAATGAATCACACATTCAATTTTTTTATTCATTATGTTCTTTAGTTAGTGTTTGACATGGCATCGAACCACAGAAGTAAGGACACTATTTGGTAGTATGTGAAAGCATATTTTTCTTTAAGATATATTTTAGAATCTCCTTTATACCAAAAATGACTAATCTGGACTGAGTCTGCTGTTTAATATGTTTATGGTTCTTGCCATTAAGACTAGCAACTTAGCGGCCATCTCAGTATATATCTTATTTTATACAGTCATGTTACTAGGTTTTTATATGACAACTATAATTCTAAATTAATTACATTCATGTCTTGAACCGCATTAGAACCCACGATTATTGCAACAGTAGGTTGTGTATGCCTGTCACGTAGCTTGAATCCATATTTTTGTTAAGTTTTTATAATAATGCCTTCGATAAATATATAATTCGCAAAAAATCGCCTAACGTATTGCTCACCTCTAGACACATATTATATAAAGCACATGTACATTATTTTTCATCAGTGAAGTACGAATACCATAAATTAGTACTTTTACGCGATCACTTTACAGTGTCATGTTACATTACTTTCAATATAGAATACCAGTGTGTCTTATCATACCTTAGTAACTACAATATAAGCATTAAGGTCAACTAATAATAGAGTCCTTCTCGGTAATTAAAATCATTTTCGTAATTTAAACAAGCCCTTTACAATTCATCTATTTTATTTTCTAATAATGCTATCAATGCTCTTAAATCACTTATGATACATTTATCAATAGGTTATTGATCATACACAATCCATTGTTAAAATTATCTCATCAGCAATAGGAAGATAGGGTCTGAGGTAGAGAAGAGTTTTGAAAAGTTTAACAGCAATGGAAGCTAATGAATATGACATGACATGAAAAATTTGTAACAAGATAAAAGGACAAAATGTCGGCAATTTTTTTTTAATTGTTTGCCCTTAGTTAGATTGGTTACTCCTGTCTCTATTATCTATGAAATAGTGAAAAAAGGGTCCCTGAATTAGCGAACGTAATGGATGGCAAAGGCAAAGATTGCGACAAAGTTGCAGTCTCCCTTGTAACCTTAACTTAACCAACTTAACACTCATTGTCGATGACGTTGTTGTCCTTTTTTGATTCATCTACTGGTTCTTTTATAAAATATTTATATTATTAAATAATGCTCTTTGTATATGACAACTAAAATTTAGGTTGAATAATAACCATAGGATTTTTCAATGCAAAGCTATATATTATTTCTGATTATTTGTGGAATAACATATACAATAATATTCATATTCAAATAGACTGCATTAATTATCTTGACGTTGAGACTTTTATAAAAAACAGAGATCTTTTTACCAATTATTTAAACTGTCAATCTTCTATTTAAACACCTGTTTTAAATAAAATGTAAAAAAATTAATCTATTTTAAAATCAATGTATTTTTTTGCATGATTTAGATTCTCTTTTGATTAAAATATAAGTTATTAAGTTTTTTTTGGTATATTAATTATTCTATTATATGTGAAGAAAAGGAATTTTAGTAATTTTAATTGCAAGATGATAAATTATAAAATCATAAAAAATCACATATAAAATCAGAATGTTGAATATATGTTCGTTGAACTTAATAACATTCACCTATTGAATTCCTTGCTTTTTTAGTAATTACTGGACTTACTACGACCTATGAATACCGGTCACTGATTATCTCTGATTTATTTTTTGTCGGATTTAAATATTTGGGAAATTTATAATGCCTACTGACTGGAAAGCGATCAACATGGATATCACCTCTGAAGGTCAACTCATCCTTATGCTTAAGGAAATCTTAATAAGATTTATAATTAAGATTACAAATAAGATTTAGCTATTTTTTATTCTGGTTAGTAAGTAGAATGGTCTAATCTTTTACGTGTAACATCAAGATAGTGTTAGAATGTAATAAACTTGTGACTAGACCAATAATTATGACTTTTAAATAAGTTTAACAATAGTGAATATAAGAATATCAGGACAAAAAATTTATTTTGGTTAATATTCAAACCTATTTAATGTAATTCACCAAGAAAACAGCAATTGTCAAGTTGTTAGTAAGGAAATTAAATTTTAAATTTTAAATTTAGTTTTAATACAAAAGTTTGTACAATTAAGCATTTCATTACAGTTTCAAAACTGTTGCATTATTATATTTGAAGTATACTAGAGCAGTATGAATTTTTAGATAAATTATAAAAAGAACTGGGAACAAGAAAATTGTTAAAATATAACAAAAGTTTAAAAGAAAGTTGTTATAGGAGTATGTTACATCAGTTAAGGAACAACCAGACCAAATTCGTAACCACCCAGAGAAAGTATTTCTTTGTGTGGGTTAACTACAGTAAAACTTAATGCTTGAAGTGTACTAAAGTAAGGCTTCGTGCAAAATATGATAATAATGACGAATAAAGCTGATGGACAAACATTAATAGAAACTATGTTGGAACAACCAAAAATACACTGCAATTTAAACTTTGACATTTGACAAACTTTGATCGATGACAAAAAAGTTATAGGATAGAAAATAAATTACAGTAGGAACACCGCGTGATTAATACGACGCGTGTGTATTGCTCACCTTACATGCCAAGACATATTGTTTAATATTTCACGAGCATCAATATCCACGGTAGTGATAACATATGAAAAACATCATGGGCGAGAAGAAATAGTGGACGAACCCCAAAGTTAAATGACTGAGATCGAACGAATATTAAAAAGGATTGAGGCCATATAACAAAAAACTACCGCGGCAAAAGTGACAGTAGAACTAAACTCAACACTCAATTGGAAAATACTGTTTCTACAAAAAAAAACGGTAAGAGATGCACAAAGCACACACGGGAGAGCTGCGATTGCGAAACCCTTTATAACGGAAGTCAACGCTAAAGTACGAAAAAAGTGGTGCAATGATAATAAAACCTAGACATTTGATGAATGGAAGAATGAGGTATGATCCGATGAATCAATGTTTACATTGTTTCCTAAAAATGGTCGGGTTTATGCATGGAGAACTCAGTTATGCTTGTTACACTTAAGCACAGAGGAGTGTATTTTTCGTATTATACGTCAAGTACTCATATTATTTTGTCCATTCCGCATCTATCAATAAGCTCTAATGGTTTGCTGATAATATTTTGTAGTATATAATATTATTTTTATTAAAATCTATAACACTGTACCCGAAATTATCTTCAGATATCTATGAATAAAATTAATTAGAATTTGTGTGGATGTGTGAATAAAAGCAGAAAAGGGTGGGAATGAGTGGAAATGACTGGAAATATTAAAAGCTTTCAATTTGAGAGTGAATTTCAGTTAAAGTGATTATGAAAGATACTATAGTTTTCAGTAGTTGTCTCCATTTACTTTGACTAAAACTTAACATTGACTAAAATTGAAAAAATCAGAGATAAATTAAAATATTTGACATTTACAGCTGACGAATGGCAAATAGTAGGGATTAAAAATATTACAAATAAAAAATATGAGCCGGATCAGAGTTAAATTGAACGAAAGATAACAACGTCAGCCCCAAAACATTTCTATTTTGTCTATGTCCATTATAATTTGCTTGTCCCTCACCTAATCTCTCCGCGTTTAGTATGTCGACTTGACTAACCCCGCTGCGAAACGCTTAATTAAATTTTCGGACTGTTTTTGGGACCTTTCTGGTTGGGCGAGCATTTACTCCTAGATAATTGGCCTTCTAATTAGTGCTCACATAAATTATCCATGGTTTCGGTAATTTATGTCAATACTCTAAGAATAATTCGAATATATTTCATCATCTGTCGGACGTATTAAGTATTTTGCGATACATCCAAATTAAATTCTAACCGAAAACTCAATTATAATTAATTAATCCCTTGTGTTATTTGTTAGAAATGCATTTGATGAATTTATGCTATAGATTGTTGATTCTAATAACCAGGCGATGTAGTCGATAATCAATGTTTTCAGACATTGGCCTTATTGTAAACTGCAATGCGTCAGGAGTAGAAAAGCGCGCTAATTAGTGCTTATAAAGCAAGATGATACGAATTAATTGCGTAATGTCTCAAATCTCTCTCATGACATTGGTACTTTTAATTTATATTTATGTCTGTAATTGCATATAGAAACATGTAAAATCCAATATGGAACGCCCATAACCAAACTATGTAAAACCAGAGCTCTTTTTGGGACGATCTCGATAGTTTAATGCTCATCAATGTATTTCAGAACGCAACAACGCTTTCAGTTTTGATAGAACGTGCTTTAAATTATTTTTTACAGTAGCACTTTAAGTAATAAGCTACACTTAAACATATTTTTTTTTTAATTCGTTTTGGTCTAATCTACAATTTGTCTTTATGATAACTTAAATCGAGGTATATAACTAGCTAACTAGTTAATATATAACCTATCGGCCCTAGCTCAGTCTCCAGTAAAATAATATTTATACATGTCACTGCTGAATTTGTTAATCTATGACCTCACTACACAAGATCAGATGGTTTGATTCTTTTGAGTCTGTGTCCTGTTCTGGTGGCATCCAATAATTGCAATATTTCAATATTCCTATGAGAATGGAGTCTTTCCGCAAGCCCCCTTGCAATTTTCTTGATTTCTTGACTGACTGCGGGAATCTGAAGGTCTCGAAGTAGGTAATCAGTCCTATAGTATTTGGGTGCAGCCACAATACCTCTCAGGACTTTGTTCTGAAAAATTTGTATTTTATTTATGTTACTCTTTGCAGAACATCACCATAATTGAACTCCGTATGTCCATATAGGTTTCAGTATTTGTTTATATAATAGCAATTTATTATGTACTGATAATTGTGATTTTCTTCCAATTAGCCAGTACATCTTCCTATATTTCAATTCCTGTTCTTTTCTTTTCTTCTTTATATGTTCTTTCCAGCGATGTTTTGGATCGAGATTCATTCCGAGATATTTATCGTTGTTGCTATATGGAATGATAGTGTTATTTAATATTACTGGTGCTTGACTGATCTGTTTATAGGTGAACTGAACATGTACAGATTTATTTGCATTAATTCTTATTTTCCAAGCTTGTGTCCAATTATTTATATTGTCAGTTGCCTGTTGTAATTTTCGTGAGGCTTCTTCAGTATTGTCTCCCACAGCTAGAATCGCAGTATGATGATGAGCAAATGTAGCCATCATGATATTTTCCGTTAGTGGTATATTACAAGTGTAGGGTAGATAAAGCATTGGTCACAGTAAACTTCCTTGTGGTACAAATGCTTTAGCTTCTTTTATTGTAGAGTAAGCTTCTTCTTGTTTCACTCTAAACATTCTGGTTTTAATGTATGATTTTAATAGTTCGGTGTGTTGTTTTGGTAACATTTTCTGTAGTTTATGAACAAGGCTTTCATGCCAAACCTTATCCAAGGCTTGTGCTACATCTAAAAATAAAGCTGAGCATATTTTTTTACTTTCGTAGGCTTTTCCAATAACATCTTTTATTCTGTAGACCGGTCAATTCTTGAGTGCTTGTTAATAAACTCAAACTGGTTTGTTGGTATTAGGTTCTTTCTCTCAATGATCGGTTTTATTATTTTCAACAGCAGTATTTCAAAAACCTTAGATATTACTGGCAGCAGTGATATAGGTCTATAGGCTTTTATTTCGTTTGCTGACTTCCCAGGTTTTCGGATCATTATAATTTCCGCCATCTTCCAAATGTCTGGGACACAAACATAATTTGATTTAATATTTTACTTAATTAGAAGTAAGCAATGTGTATAGATAAATTATAATTAATGGTTATTGCTATCTGTATTTTTTGGTAATCTTTCGAATCTCAAAATTGTATCTTCAACTCATATTTTAGTTTATTGATTAATTCTAAAGATGATTTTAAATATGGAACTATAAAATGAAGCAGCTTATAATCATACATCTAGCGTTTGAGTTTCAGCAGAATGGAACATTAAACAAAGAACAAATTTTTATCAAAATTTAAATTTCTGTTATGAAGTCTTTGTCGATACCCATTGATTCACTAAGCACTGAGCTACTAAAAGGCAGGATTTTCAGGCTCTATAAAAGGTCGCTTGTAAATGATCTTGTAAACCACCATTCAACAACCATGCTAGTCTCAAAAGCATCAACTTGATGAACAGCATTATTACCGAAAATTGTTATCAACAACTTCCTGTAATGTTTTAGTTCAGTATCAGTTTATAATTCTAATTTCGTATGTTTTTTTTTATTTGTAATAACAATGAGTTAATTTTAAAAAATGGAGCTGCATGACTTATAATTTGTTTTGGCGATTAAATAAGACGATATTGTTGATAATTCCTGTTAATTTAAAAAGAAAATTGTCCTCCTATTATTGCGATAGTCAATGGGTCAAATCCCTCCAAGGTACGGCTGTAAATTTGTTTGTAATTTTCTACAGGCAAAAGAGCAAACTACAAGAAGAAAAACCAGTTACGCCAACGATCAGGTACCCAAACAGAGGCAGACCCAACTGACTCCAAGACCGGACGTCTTCTGAGATGGCCTCTTATTTGATCACTCGACTCTAGAGCGATAGCGATAGTACCACGAGCCGTGGTTCGGAGCCCACGCTAAGCAGTAAGTAGGCAGTAGACCCAGTCCAGATAAACCCTTAATTGGTAAAAAGACTTTAAGATATAAAAAAGGTTAAAATTGAATTAGCGGTTGCATAAAAACTCAATAATTATCGACATTTTAAAGCATTTTAATTTAGACTAATTTTAAGCTATTTAAATAATATTTTTTAACGTTGTCTATAATTTTGTAACAATAAATCAATTTTTGGATAAATATTCGTTAACTCACCAAAGTTGGTTCTCTTAAAGTCCATATTTGATTCTCTTTATAAATGTTTGGCTCCCAGTGATTATGTGGCTGCAAGAAAAGTTATCCCTAATTATTAAACTAAATTGTATATTATTAGGTAGCTTAATATTTATAGATTGTTAGCAAAATTTATTTTACTCAAGATATAGACAATAAAAGCAAATATTGACAATATTATTCAACGTTTTCTATGAGCATTAAGAACTAATCTGGCATCAAAGCGATAAAGTCATCCATAAATTTACACGCGGTCACTACAGATGACGAGTCAAAGTATAATAAGTCGCGAGGACTTTCCATTATAAGGTTTAGAATGTGTATCAATTACTATTCTAGTATTTTGATATTCTATGTAACTTATGTATGGTTCAATGTTCTGAAATCTTGCACTTCATCAAAAAAATTCTTCATGCACCAAAAAATTCCGATTTAGAAAATATGCCCAAAAAATTAATAATCAAGCAGATTTAACCCACATTGTCTAGCTAGCTATTTATATAATAAACATATTATATAATAAAAATTCAAATTTCTGTTTCTATAATTATTGTTTCAAAATACTCTTTTCTCTAGCACATTCATTGCATAGTAAAAAGTAATCATATACATTTGAGTTATCATTTGATAAATCAGGAAGTCTTTATACAATTTGGTAGATTTGTATAGTATATTGTAATATATACATACAAAATATTGTGGCAAAGTTAACATAGTTTAGCAAAAACTGCAGAAAATTTTACGTCCATCATTATAAACCGAAAATGTAGTTTAACAATGCACATCATGGCGGCCGAGCATGTGTATGATAAAACCCTTCAAAAAATGTAAAACCTTGTAGGAAAGGTCTTACTGTCATATAATCCAGATATTATTCCATGTGACTATTACAAATTTATTTCACTTTTTACAAATTTATTTAGAAATATTGGTATAATATACATAATGTAAGAGATTTTGTCTAACATATCCCAATCTCTGGCAACATTGTGATACAATGTAAGCCAACTCGTATGGCAGCCATTACTCATCCTTTTGGATTTCTCCTATCACATTCAAACATCAACTAGTCTGAAAGGTAATTGCGATTTAGAGCTGGGTTTTCGTTCAATAAGTCTTGTAATGCATTGTCCTTAAACCTTTTTGATCCTCCAAACTGTCCTTTGTTATTGACATGAAAATCAGAACATTTAAATAGTTTAAGTAAAAAACCAATAATTGGGATATTGCAGAGCGGCATGACGAGTTTTTAAAAATATTTCATGGATTTTCGTACGTTATTTCTTGAGTTCAAACAACAAAAGTTATGAATATCCAAAAATGCTATTTTTAACATTCCATGATTGGCGTCTGTATAATAATAACTCAGTAATATATTTTGTTGTTAACATCTTTATTAGATATGCTTAGTACAATTTTAATTATAAATTAATGTATTACTACATTTCATTTGTACTTGGATTAATTCACAACAAGTCGAGTGCGAGAAAATACATCAATATGTATCCCACAATAATAAAATTATAATAATTTAAGCCATAGTTTACTTAATTATAAATAAATTTATTACTATACTAAAGGTATACCCTTTATATAAGTTCATATGGTTTGGTTCCCCTCAATTTTCTGATATCCTGTGCGTTGTCCAGTAGTTGTATTGCTTCCACGTATTATGATTTATTAATATTCTTTCGTGTTATAAAGTGAAATCTTGGATAAGTTCGCAAATCCATTTGATTTCCAGGTCATCGCGGCGTTCTTCATTGGTTACGTAGCGATAGGCATTGGTAATTAATCGAAGAATTTTGCTATAACAGCGTTGGATGACAAGTTCATTTGAATTTTTAGTGCAACCCCATATTTGCATCCCATAGGTCTAAATTGGCTTTATGATTGTCTGATAAATCAATTTCTTTGATTTTAGATCAAGTTGAGAGTATCTTACGGCTAACCAGTATAGTTGTTTTATTTTTGTTTTAATGTGAATTGCTTTTTGTCTAACATGATGTTTCCAATTAAATCTACCGTCAATATGGATGCCGAGGTATTTAGCTGATTTTGCTTGAAAAATCCATTGAGTGATATAATTAAGTTTTTATTAATTCGTCGCAATGCAAAACTAATAAGAACAGATTTGGAACTGTAAAGTTGAATTTTCCAATCATTCGTCCATTTGTAGATTTTGTTGATTTGTACTTTTACTACTGCCCTAGGTAGAGATATGTCGTTTTCCATAATAATTGTGTCGTCAGCAACGGTTCCAAGTGGTGTTTCTTTTGTTGCAGGATTGTCAGCAGCGTAGATCAGATACAGGAGAGGTCCTAAGTCGCTACCTTGTGGAACTGCAGCCGAAATAGTTTTAAATGTCGAGAACACCATTTCGTGCGAGAAAATTTAGATTCTTCCGAAAATATATGACTACAGCAATTGACAATAGTTACGCGGTAACAATTTGCTCATCCTACAGATTAATCCCAAATGCCAAACCCGATCAAAAGCTTGTGAGACATCCAGGAATATTGCAGGGCAATATTTCTTTTCCTCGAACGCTTCTTCAATAGCCGCTGTTACTCTGTGCAATTGATCGATTGTTGAGTGTTGATTTCGAAAACCAAACTGGAAATCTCGTATTATTACAACATTTTTAAAGCTTTACCTCGTATCTGCGAGTTCTTTGAAACCATTAACTGAAGTTGACCGTAAAAAAACTACAGATGTATTTTTATTTCATTTTTACAAAGCCTACCTTTCGGGAAGGAAAAAACACTATGAAGGTCAGAACCGAACTACTCAATACTAAATGGACAATTATTTTATGTAGAGAAATTGCTCAAATTTAACAATTAGATTAAGTTATTTAACACTTATTGACGTTAACACTTCGCATTTTCACCAATAAAACACATTCAAGCGCCTAATATTTATTTAAATCGTAGAATTCCATTATTTAGTAAAATGTTGGTAAGGAGTTTTATCCAATTATAATTATTTTGTAGAATAAAAATTATTTTTACAATTTTATATTATTTAAATTTTTATATTTAATTTTGTACAATTTTTTGTTTTAAAAATGTACAATAATTTTGCATATACATCACGCGTTTTTCACCTTTTTTAACCGAGATAGCTAAACCTCCATTACTTATATTCGTTCACGATTTGTTCGACGCTATCCTATTGACCATTCAACCATTAATTAGTTTTATTTAATTAAAACGATAAATTAATTTCTAAACCTGAAATTAATTCGAGGGTTGGATGGACGAGTCCCCTTCCGGTATACCGCTCCTAAAACGTCCGTGTTTTTGATAACTCTGGGCAATTTGTTCTAGAAAGTGTTTATTTGTTTTCGAAATGCTTCGGTCGTAATTGGTGTTACGATTTTTCTACGCAGATAAATCGAAATGCGAATTTTATTGCTTTTGCTGCGTCGTTCCGTTACCATTCTCCACTTTCGCCCGCTTTCCGTTTCCGAACGATAAAATTTATTAACTTTGTTCTTTGTTGTCCATTTGGATTCTCTTATTCGAGTTATACTAGGCAGCATGCAAATGGATGTTTGGGGATTGTGTAGCTCTATTATAGAAAAAACGATTGATAGTAAAATTATCCCTGCTAATTATATATAATATTTTGTGCTTTAAGCACCTTATTTATTTGTTATTCTGAAGTAAATATATTATGAAGGCTAACATCGCAAGAATTTGATATCAATATGATTACCAGAAAAGTAATATGACATCACCCAATACTAATTAGACTGCAAGTGTATAACTAAACGACAAGTATAAAACTTATAATCTGAAATTTGATTTTAATATTTAAAGAAACAAATTTCGTTATTCTGACGCACTGTGTCACAGGCCAATGGGAATGATTATTGGATGTATATATATATATATATATATATATATATATATATATATCCATAGGATGTCTCTTTGGGGCCTGTTGTGATAAATTCGTAAATGTTGTTTAGAATATAATTTGTGATAATTCTAATTAAAAATTCTCAAGCCGTTAAATAACCAGAGGAACTGGTTGCGTCTCTAATCAGCTAGATTCGAACAGGGACTAGATAATGGGCCTCCCTCTTGCCAGTAAAATGCGTTAGAGATGCAAGTATTTATACTATGAGAAATTAAGTTAATGGAGTTTTATTGGCAATATTTTTCGGGTATGTCAATAACCCTTAAAATAAGCATGCAGAGCGTGTGAATACAAAGAGCGGCACAGAACAAAGAATGTGACCAATCAAGATAACCTTGATTATGAAATATCTAAAAGCAGTGAGTAGTTTTTTCGATATAAATATTTTAGCACAATTATTTACATATTTCACACCTTTTGTAAAACGCTAATTATAATAAAGATAATAGTGATAATAATAAATACAATAACAAAATAATAAAGACAACAAAAGTTGACGTAAAAAGATAATAGTTAGTATAACATAGGTTTTGTTACTTACAATGCTTTTTAATAATTCATTTCAGATATATTATTGATCATGATGGAAATATATACAATAAGACCTTCGGAGTGGAAAATACCATCAGACAGACATAAAAAGAAATTGAGAGATGGTGGTATTTCTAACAAGTATTCAACAAGTATAGATTATAAATTAACAATTTGATAATTAACTTGATCAGTGATTATGTAATGAAAGAGACTGAATGGAACATTTTGTTGTGGACCTATGGTCCAATACTGATAATTACTATACCAATAGTCCAATACTTATTATTTAATCACTCTGTGTTGACAGACATAGCTGAAGATGAATATTATTTAATATAGGATTACTGTATATAATCATATATAGGTATGTAGAGTGTGAAATATTTATGTAATTGCTTAAAATATAGATGAACATTAGGTTATAATTTATAAGGAGAGAATAAATACTGTCTTGCAGGTATGACAGATGAATTAGGGAGAATGTAGCAACTGAGTCTAGAGAGTAATAGCAAAAAATCAGGAGAAAATCAGATATATAAATATGACTTAACAAGGAACATAACTAAACATAAGAATGAGGAAATAATAACCAAAAGTGAAAAGGTAAATATGCTTTTTAATGAAGGTAAAATACATTAATTCGATTTATAATTGCTAATTATATAGATTAGGCCTCTAGGAGATACAACTATATAAAAAACCGTGCCTAGATCTCTACTTCCTAGGTGGCGTAGAAAGTGAATTCAATGTAAATATAAGAAAAAAATTCTAACCTACAAACTACTGTGACTGTTTAATTAACTGTAGTTTAAGTTCTTCAGAAATATATGCATCATGTCAAAATGAGTCAAAATAAATCCAAATTTAAACGGCAAAATTGCATTATTAATTTTGACGTTGTGCATTGGATGTTTTATTTATTGGAAGGACTATAAAGAATTCCTTACGCCTATCCACTTTACGTTTTTGAATTTTAATGGATTTGAATAATTATTGATAAATAAAAGTAAATATAAAAAAAAATCTTGAACAAGAATCATTTGTTTCAAAAGATTATTGATTAATTTGCATATTGAGTAAATTATTAAGATATTTTTGTTAACAATTATTACAATTATCATAAAAAAACTGAGAACATTCTATTCTATTTATAAAAAGATATATTATCAGATCTGCAAATAAGATTAAACATAAATAACTTGAACTTTACCACCATAAAAAGATGGTTTTATAAGTAGCTTTCCAAATGAATATTTTCGTCTTAAAATTAAATATATTTATGTCTGTTTTGGAAACACAATACTTATCAACAATAAAGTTTTTATTCGTAGTCATAATTTAAAGTGCTATGATAACATTTTCAATTAATTAGCTTTAATTTACCTATATAAACTTTCCAACTCCATATTATATTCCATATTATATACTGTATATTCTTCCAAATTTTGAAATTCCTAAAATCGTTATAATGAAATAACCTTAAAACTTCATGTAATCACTGTACTTTGCTTTTATTTCGTCGTCAAAAAATAACGATTTTAATTTTTCAACTTAGCCATGATATAAAAAGAAAACATTCCCATTAGATCGGCTCTTTTACAATCTCCTAGTCCACCCTGATAACACGGTTAGCCTTCTGTGAAATGTTTAATTAAATTTTGGAACTTTTTCGGTTCGTATCTGGATTAGCGAGTTTTCCGACCTGGATAATTGGATAATGGTTTTTCTTTTTGATGATGTTATTTAGCTTGTTCAGGAAGTTTCCCACGTAACCGCTGCATCGAGAACTTGCTAAATACAACAATAATAAAATGGATTCAAATTTAATTTTTAATAAATCGGTTACAATAATCTGACAAAATATGACTGAAAAGTTAAGTAAATTCATTTTAACAAAATAAAATATGATAAATAGCAAACAGTAGTAACATAAAAATGTCTACTAAAAATGTATATGCAAGATTTTTAAAAACGAATGTTTGAAAAATTGAAACAACTTAATATATAATTAACATAAATGTACTAGCGTCTAGGTATATATACAAACTAGCGACCCGCCCCGGCTTCGCACGGGTGCAATGCTGATACTAAATTAAATACACTACAGAAAAAATATGAACGTTGTATATAAAAACATAGTGGCCCGCTCCGACTTTGCACGGGCATAAAATATATATGCCTATGACACTCAATGAAAACATGATTAAAATCGATCCAGTATTTTTGGTTCATTCATTACTGCCCTTGGCCTGCACGCATTAAATTTGGAGTAAAACAATTCCTCTTCCCCTATACTTACTATGAAGATTTCCTGCTATCTTTGGAATATCTAAATTCATACAATTTTTATTACATTACACATTTTTAAACGCAAATTTTAAATTTGTAATATCTCCGAAAATATTTGTTTAATTTACATGCTGTAAGGAACCATATTGATCTATATTAATTGCACACTGTATTTAAGGTACTTAATTCGATAAGGATTAATGCCGTATTGCTTAAAATAGCTTCGTAAATAAGCCATTTTCTCACGTAAAAAGTAAACAATAAAAATGGTTAATGTGGGTTATCCCTAAAAGATAAACATATACCATCGCGGACTTTTTTGTAGACCTTTATATGGTGTACAATACTGTAGTACATTAATTTGATCTAACTCGTAGGGTTAGGCAGCGTTTTTGCTAATTGCTAAATAAGCCTAAAAAAAATAGGTTAATTTACGACATCACGTTAGAAACCTCTAAAATTAGCAATGTTGCCTTAGTATATTATGCATGTATTATACATATAAACCTTCCTCTTGAATCACTCTATCTATTGAAAAAAACCGCATCAAAATCCGTTGCGTAGTTTTAAAGATTTAAGCGCACATAGGGATATAGGGACAGAAAAGGCGACTTTGTTTTATACTATGTAGTGATGTGCAATAATAAATAGTTACAATATATTTTCAAAACACATTTGTCATACGGATTTGTAAATATGTCAAAAACAACAAAGTTTTAATATAATAGGCATTCTAAGCTAACTATAAGCATATTTTCAAAAAGTTCATGAGCAATACTGTAACGCAATGCAACGTGATTTAGCAATGTAAACAACTGGTAAGCAATATAATTAAAAAACAGGTACATAAATAAAATTCAGTTTTTTCTTTATAAAACATTGAAGAAATCTGCTGCCAAGTCTCATCAAATACTTTTAGAAACTTATTATGACCTTTATATTTATCACTATAAACACATTCCAATTTTCGATTTTCGATTTTTCTGTCAGTGGCAAAGGAAGTAGCTTGAAGAATCAAAAAGAAATCGAAGACAATAATAAATCAATTTTCTGTAGAGTAGTGTGACTGGTAGTCACCCATTGTAAGAGTTGCGAATATACTGTTACAGTTCGAATGGGAAGTTCTACCACACCCAACATAGCCACCAGACATAACGTCCTCGAAATATTTCTTGTTCATATTCATGCAGCATGACTTAGACGGCAGGTATTTTCGAAACTTTGAAAAAATGCGAAAATGGGCCGATGATTGGATCATTGCCAAACCAATATTGTTCTTTCCACATGGTAACGTAATCATGCCAAAAATGCGAAAACGTTTTTAATTAACATATACTATAGTACTGTTTCTCAATAAAAAGCCTTCTTAAAGTGAAAAAATGATCAGAATACATGCAGGCACTTAAAACATTAAGCATATAAAATATATTACAAGAGTGACTAAGGGAATAAAACTTCAGAACTTAATTAAGTGGCGATAATATAAAAACAAAACACTAAAATTAAATGTTCCCTCTTTATTTCAGATTAAGAACCATTTATATAAAAACTATAAAATATTTCAATTTATAAAACCTAATATTTTATGAAAATGAACAGTATGAATAACAGTATGAATAATTGGCTATTTGGAAACATCAGATGCAGTGCCGTCAAATTATACTACAAAGCGAAAGTGTTTGACTATGCTTACAAAATAGTAAGATAATTCACTTCATAGATGCCAGACACCTTATATATAATCAATTAAAAATAGCAGTGACACGAGTGTCAATATGTGTTTGTCTAAAGTTCTAAATCCGTTTTATAGTCAGACAATATCACCCTTGTCATTTATTCTATTTAAAAAGAGATAGAATGCTGTTAGAGAAGTTCGAACATGTAACGGAATGAGCCTGCAAAAGTTGTCCATTTGCCAAACATCGGAAAATTCTTCAAAATATTATAATTACCAGATACAAATCGGCAAACGTTGTTTTAACTCTTCGTTTTTATACATTTGAAATCGCCGCGGTTTTTATTGAAAATATTTTTTGCGCCTAGCAGCTGCACTGTATACGGACGTATAGTACGGACACAGTCACTAAAATATCTTAAAAAATAAAAAACAATATAACCTTAAATTCGCCAAAAAGAAACCGTGTTTATGCGAAACAGGTGACGAATCAAGATCAGCTTGGTGTTTCAGAGATCAAATATACGAAATGTATAAAACAGTAAGTAGTTTTTCAATCGATACATAATTTAATACAATTATTTGAGAGAAAATTGTTGGATAATATAGGATTTAACATACATACATTTTTTAAAAACATATATCAAAATCAAGGAAGAAATATATCAATTTATATATTTAAATGAGACATGAATATTTTAGTATGGTACATTGGTGTATATGGTTGATCATGGCAAGATGATAATAAATATAGTGTAAAGACAACAAAAGTTGATAGAAAAAGGTAAATGTTGGAATAACTATGGATTAGGTTTTATTAGTCATAACATATATTCAAGAACTTTTTAAGAACTTGGAGGAACCATCAGTTATTGTTATGTACAATGCACCATATCTACAATATATATATAGTACACTGGTGGAGAAAATCCCAACAAGTTCGTCAACAAAGACTGCAATTAAGGAATGGCTTAAAGTGCCTAAAATGAGTTTCGAGGAAATCATGTTAAAGAATGAACTATTTCAAATTGTTACTTGGTAAATATAAATGAAATATTGAATTGCATTTTATGTAATTTACTTTTTTACAAATAAGCCTGAGAAAAGATACATAGTAGATAAGATTACTGAATGTTATGTACACTGAGTATTACATCTTCCTCCCTATCACTGCATTTTTAATCCAATTGAGTTGATATAGGATATTGCAAAGAACCATTACTATTACAATAGATGTTGAGGTCGAGGAGGATATCCAAACCAGAACGGTCCGATTTTATGGAAACCGGCATTGTTGAAAATAGCACCTTCGGTTTGTGTGAGCTCGATTAGATACATTGAAGAAGAAATTGACAAATGGTAGAAACTTGAGCAAGTTTTTAAATAGATTAGAAATAAACAGCTTAGTTATTAACGTCATTAGTATTTCTGAAAGTTACAGTGATTGAATAAAACCTTATGAATGTTGGTTTATGATTCAATGCCGACGATTACCAAGGCAGAGTGATGAAAGAAGAAACCACTAAAGGTCAGTATACAATTAATATACTTTAGTTGTAGGGAATTGTATTATAGAGTGTGAAAGCTTTATGAGCATGTGTGTTATTGTTCAGAATTTACATGAATGTTTGGTTAACATGTAAGAATAGATAGAAAAAAGAATAGAAAAAATTGATTACGTCAGATGTAATTCTTATTTTCTCCATTTTAAACTCTGTCAACTGCTTATGTAACATATTATTTACTATATAAGATTAGGCTTTAAACCATAAAAAAAATAAAACGCAAATCTTTTCTGAGATGATGATCAATTACGAACATTATTCATTAGATGCTATCGTCGAAAATTTACTGTCTGACCCTAGTCATCTCCGTAAATATTGAAAATTCCAACATCTTGGCAGCTTTACCCCAAATTAGTATCAACATCCCGACACGGCGTTAAATTAATTGTAGCACAACAGACAGGCTTCAATAACGGAAACCACTTTGCTGTAACTAATTATGAACAATTTTTCCATATTCAGGTATATCCGTTATAAAATACTTTCGGTAGTTATCCAAAAAACAGGATAAGTTGGTGTAATATAATAATAGGTTCGTCTTCTTCATATAGTTTTTAGGGTGTACCCAATATCTAGGAGTCGTAGATACATATTGTATATAAGATATGCGATAAAGTAAGATCAAATGGGGGATAGGGTAAGACGAGGTAACAGGTCAATTAAAAAGTCCCCGGCCTGACACATAGATGGCGCTACTATAATTAAATCCATATGTTTTTTAGTTAGGCCTAACCCTTAAAAGATGCCTATATATATTTGAAAGCTGTCGGATCAATAGTTTGTGAATTATAACATATTGAGTGAAGCAACTTTTGTTATTATGATAAAATAGATAAAAAAGAATTTCGAGTGTTGATAAAATATTGCTTGTTGAAGGGAAAAAATACAGTTGAAGCAAAAATGCTGAGTTTCCGGACACTGTCCCACGAAAATCAACCATCAAGGATTGGTATGCTAGGTTTAGACGTGGTGAAATGAGCACCGAAGACGGTGAACGCAGTGGACGTCCAAAAGAGGTTGTTACCGACGAAAACATTTAAAAAATCCACAAAATAATTTTGAGTGACCGTAAATTGAAATTGAATGAAAGAGCAGACACTCTGAAGATATCAACTGAACGTGTATATCATATCATTCACGAATATTTGGGTATGAGAAAGCTCTGTGTAAAGTGTGTGTCGCGCGAGCTCACTTTTGACCAAAAACAACGACGAGTTGATGATTCGGAGTAATGTTTGAAGGTGATCAAGCGTAATAAATCCGACTTTTTGCGTCGATATGTGACAATGGATGAAACATAGCTCCATCATTTCACTCCGAAGTCCAATCGACAATCATCCGAATGGACTGCACACTATGAACCCTCTCCAAAGCGTGGGAAAACGCAACAGTGAGCTGGCAAGGTTATGGCGTCTGTATTTTGGGATGCGTATGGAATAATTTTCATTGACGATCTTGAAAAGGGAAGGATCATCAATAGCAACTATTACATAGCATTATTGGACCGTTTGAAGGACGAAATTGATGAAAAACGGCCGCATTTGAAGAAAAAGAAAGTGCTGCTTCACCAAGACAATGCACCGTGTTACAAGTCAGTGAAAGCGATAGCAAAAATCTATAAATTGGCCTTCGAATTGCTTCCTCATGCACCGTATTCTCCAGATCTGGCCCCTAGTAACTATTTCCTGTTCTCAGATCTCAAACGAATGCTCGCTGGGAAGAAATTTCCGTAGAATGAAGAGGTGATCGCCGAAAAGTTGGAGGGTCGCTCTAATCAGTGTATCACCCTTGAAGGGAATTATGTTAAATAAAAAAAAATTTCCAAAAAAATGTGTTTTAGGTAGGCCGGGGACTTTTCAATTGACATGTTATAATATAACATCTGGTTTAGCTTTGTACTATTCTATTTGTCTCTGACGCACGCCTATCCTACCAATTATTCTGTAGGGATATGAGACTTCTATATAAAACAGGACACGGTTATAGTTTGGCATTTGTAAGCTTCAGGTCTTCCAAATACGATGCAAAGATAAACTGTATATGATTATCAAGGAGTTTGTGTTAGAAGTAAAGTCATTTGTTTAAGATGCGACGATCAGAACAAATTTAGAAAAACCGAGTAGTAAAAATTGATGATGAAGTAGTAAAAAATAGTTTAAAAAAATACATGTTATATTAACATCCAGTGATGATTAGAATCCCACAGGATATTTAGAATGTAAGAGAAGCTGATTAAAAAAGGAAGGAAGCTTTGAAAGAAAGTATATAGAAAGAACATGAATTACAGCATCTTAGAATTATTATGTTAAAAAATACCTGTTCCTTACAAGGCCTGGAATGGCCATACAATGCACGCAAAATATAGCATCAAAAAAATCAGAAAAGTATAATAAAGTGATCATTGTTACGGCAATATTCTGTCAGATATAAAGGATTTTGTAAAAGTAACTAGAAGTTCAATACATTTTTTATACTTGATAGTGAAGACAACCACTTAGCTCCGGAAGTTTTAACATCGAAAACCTCATGACTCTGCTTAAAGTTCCGCTTTATTCCAGCTGCTTAAAGGATGTTAATTGTTTATCCGAATCTTAACAATATAAAAGTCATAGTATACATTGCAAGGAATTACTGAGTCAGAGTCAAGTATTTGAAAAAAGTTTATGAAAAAAGAATATTTGCACATATTATAAATTCGTTAATGTTTGAATTAAAAAAAATATTGATCACAAAGTTTTTTATTTTTCATATTTAATTTCGGTTGAATAATGTTTAATTATACTAATGTTTACTGTTATAATATATCCCATTTTATTAAACAGTAATTATAGGATTGTCAATTAACTGAGCTATATTTGGAATCGAAAATGTTTTAAATTCACATTCCAACGCGTCTGTATAAATAATTTTCATCTATATTAAATATTTTGTTTGTCATTTGTTTCGTTATGGATGAGATATCTTTTTATATTTAGATGGTTTTACCACTATAGTCCTAAGTCAATATAACATTCAAAATTAAATTAAAATGCCAAAGAAACTGTATTATCTCTAAAGCTCCAAAACTGTACATTTTCATTGCATTATTCTATTTTATAACTTTTTGGGTCCCAAATTCATACGGGCATGTAATAGAAAAATATGGTAAAATAAATTTAAAACAGCAACTTGGCGACCTTCCAAAAGATTATAGAGCCTTTGGGCGGTTATCCAAGAAGTGAATGACACAAGAGTACTTGAAAATATGATTTTATAGTATATTCAACAAGATGCCATGCCTAATTCATTTTGGAAATAAATATTGGCAAACAGCAAGAAAATTTATAACAATGTTAACAAATATTAATTGCATCTGTAATTTTTCTTAATAAGTGACTGTTGAAAAAGAATAAAAATGTAAATGATGTTATAATGAAATTATATTTTATTTAAAAGGCCAAATATATTATGAACCTTTATATAATTTGTATGTTTTTGACAAATTTGTTGTTCAAATTACCTATTATAATGAGCTTGATTTTGTTGCAGTTTCTGTGGTAAATGTATATTTCACTCAAAGTATTGTTTTATCTTGACACTGTTATCTACTTCTTGTAAAATCCTCTTATAGATGTATGTCTTAAAATGTGAATAACTAATGTAAATAACGGTTAAGCAAGCTAAACAAACCGTTAGAATCGATCGAATAATTCGTTGTAAACAGACAATAATCATGGAGTACCCAAAATTGCATTTTTGACTATTATTACTTTTGAGTAAGTCTGCTAACGAGGCCTATCAAACACTTTTAGATATTTATGGTGGTATGACGATTTATGGTTTTTTACGCCTTTATATCCCAATTGTCGGTTTTTGGTTTCAACAATTTGAAGACTGTAAAACTAGGTCACAAAATTTTCAAAAGTTTTAAAAAATACACTGTTACAGATCGAATAGCCCTCCTGCTTTTATTCTACCGTCAAGTCTTTAAACTATTAAAAAAATGCGAAAAGGGGTAGATAAAAATCAGCTTTGTTCTTTGGACACGGTATTATTACATTGGCAAGAAGATAGAAAAAGTTTTTAAAGTAGAATATAATATTTGATTGATATTATTTTAATTGATTTATATTCTACCAATTTTTCTGAATAAATGCCTTTTTGATGTAATAAAAGGATCAGACAATCCGCAGGCATATATATTAGTAAAACCATCACTATAAACCTAATTAAAAAAAGAACTTGATATTTTCATGCATCACTAGTGACCAATTATGTTAAATATAATATAATCTAATGGAACTACTTGTAGCAATAATTCTGTTGATAAACTGGAATATAATAAATAGAATTCGAAATTGAATCCAGTAAAGCAAACGAACAAAAAGCGCGATGAAATAACATTATATATTGCTTTTTCCTTATATAAAAATGTGATTAAATAAGTTCCGAACATTATTCGAACTTTTTCCAATAAAACAAATTGACAACCTATCAAAACAACATAGAACTTGCTCCCGATTATCCAGAAGATTGATCGATACAAACGCGTTCAGTAACAGTTGACCGTGAATGAAAAGGTTCAGTTTCAGTGTAATTTATTGGACTAGTCGCCATAAAAGGGTGTGTGGAAGTGTTTTAACGAAAAATTTCAGATCACCTTCAAAATATCTTATATATGTAAAATCAAAAAATAAATTAAGATAAATATTGGATGCTTTAATTAATTCTTAATATTTTATTTACTGATTATTTGTATATTTTACAACCCACTCACTGGTTACTCTATCCTTTATTTTAGGTCTAGTATCCAAGTATTTAAAATTCTACAAAGTATCCCAAAAAAACTGTATAAAAAGTTTTAAGTGATAATTTAATTAAACCATCATTATCAAAACAACAATGAATAACAATAACATGGGCCTTTAGCAATAATATACTCAGACGATTTAGGTTTAGAGTCCTCTTGCGGCGATTCAAGGTGACATTTTCAGCAATTAAGCCACAGATCTTCTAACAGCAATCATTTCGATTTATTTTTTTAGCGATCTCATTCTTTTGTGGCATGTAGTACGGACATTGGCGAGTAGGGAGGCCATTCTGCCGACCTGATGAATCCGGAAAATGGGCTAGGCACCGGCCTTGTATCTCTTTCGCCTTATGGGCTGGAGCGGAGTGTTGGAACGTCTAATTCGCATCGCCATTAGTACTTCTAAGCCTACGGAAGTACGAAAACCTGGAGAATATCGCGACGATACACTTTTTGATTGATTTTTACCTGTTGATTCACAAAAACGAGGGAATCATGCTCCTGGCGCAAATTCTACCCCAGACAATAACAGACTACAGATTTTCGCAATGTTCGACGGTGGTCGACGTGCCGGAAGCCTCAACGGACCAACTTCTGTCATTTTGGTGGTTGTGCGCTTGCTCAACGATGAGCTTCTCGTCCGTGAAGAGGATGAGATGACAGTAAAAGACCTGGCATACATGCCTATACAAGTTTCTATTTTTGAAAGATTGAATTTTGGTGTAACAACAGTTAGGGTTTTGTCAGACGTAAGACAAATAGATACCCCAAAAATGCAGAGGATAAATACCATTAATAAAGATGATCTATCCTATTTGATAAAAAAAACACAACATCAATTCAGTTAGAAGTCCTAATGAAATGATCGCTGTTGATTTAAAAATAAAAGATTTATAAACGAGAAGGTAATATTAAAATACATTCGTCTTATAATTTGTGAGTATGGTTTTTGTTATAGCTGAAATGTATAGTATTCTAAAAAAAGGAAAATTTAACTGTGGGTTTTATGAATAGAATAATGGAAGAAAAATTTAAATACATAGGTATGTCTGTAGCTGTTCAGAGTATACGATAAAGAATACTCTGTGCAAGCATGTGCATTTGGTACGTGTATATGAGAAGAAAATGGGCACTAATTATTTTGCAGATAATGTAGCAAGTGCTCTAGGAGAGCAGTCAGTGATTAAGTCGCAGGACAAAGAAGAAACTAGAAAAATCTTGCAAGAAAAATATATACAAGGAGAAGCGGAAGAGCCAATGACAGAAACTATGCTGAAAATTCATGATAATTTGTTAGCTTTTAACTTCGTTATAGCATTTTTCTTCTGTTGAAATATCTGCAAAATCAGAAAGATATAAGTATAATAACATATAGACAGAAAACGTATACAAACATGACCATACTATAATCTTGCTGAAGTTATAGTAAAGTAGTAATTACTATAATCTTCAAATAAGTTCTGTTTCCATATTATTTAGAATAAAAATATATCCTTTGTTCCATAATAATCTAAAAAGTTACTGTTATAAAATGATAATACATACATACAGTGATTTATACATAATATAAACATAAGAAATAAGTATTGCCCACTGGGCAAATTGTGGAAGTATTAAGGGTAATAAAAAAAATTATATTTCGATTATTCTCTTTCCTTATTAATATGCTTCAAAGATGGAAATGAAACAAACTTCTTTCATTTACGTTCACCATAATTAACATTATGTGATATAAATGGTACCGGGTACTCAAGAGTTTTTGGATTTATGGCAACTTCCTTAACATTTTTTACTCTTTTGCACTGATATTGATATACTTTGAATTAAGTACTAAAAGCAAAATTTTTGTCTAGATTATTGTACTTATCCACATGTATAAATAAACCGTTTGACTACACAGATGTATGTTTTATAACCAACACCTAACATACAACTTCGAATAGTTAAAATAATTTTAATTCTTTCTTTCTGAAAAACTACATTATACAAAACCGTTAACAAGACAAGCTTTTTGTCTGGACGGTATAGTTATTTCTACAATAAACTAAATACCGCACTAATAAACGATGATAAACGGTACTGTAAAGAAAGGCTAATTTTCACAATTATTTTAATTAAAAAAGCGTGGGATATATGGATATAACTGAAAAAAAAATTCCAAACTTTAAAAAACCAACAACAATTCTGAGAACGCCATAGCATCGCCACCTACTGGTTCAATTGTAAATTTAAACAATGCCCAGACCCACTCAAACATATAAAAACAAATTGATAAGATACAGAATATACCTGACGTATACATTTATTTATTAGTAAAGTGTCGAGTCACCATTTGCTTTTAAAACGGCTGCAATTCTTCTATGCGTAGAGTGTTTGAATAGTTTCCAACGGAATGTTGATCAATTCTTGTACCAACACATCCGCCAATTCGTTTGATAATATTCTGATACTCTTCAGAAAAAGAATGTGTGTATGGACAAAATATCATCTTGGAATACGGTAGGATTTGTTAGTAATATGCCAGATATAGTAAGAACTTCATCATTGAGGATGTCGAGATATTCATTAACCAAGATACATAAACCAAGTGTTCAGGTTTTATGGTTATTGCACCACACTGCTCAGCTTAGTGCTGGCTTCCGTTATAAGGGTCCCTGTATTCACCTACTCTTTTTGTCGAAACAGTATTGCTCAAGGGATTTTTAAGTTAGTCATTCCTTGTCAGTTAGCTTTGGGTATCGTCCGCACTATTTCTCTTAGTATACGATGGTTTACCATGTCTTGTATATGTTGTCATTACCGTGCTTATTACCGCTCAAGAAAAAACTGCTTTCATCGCAAATATCAGCTATTTTACAAATGTTCCCGCTGACCTAGCACCAACGAGTTGTCTTCGTTCGAAATATAGATTCCACATTTTACCAATCACTTATTTTAGTCGCAATTATTTTAAAACAAATCGTTTAAATCACTGAAACATAACCTACAAATATTGGTGTGTAAACTGAGCAATGCACAAGCGCCGCGTTATTTATACGGAACCAGTGTTGCCAATATGCAACAAGATGTATTAGATTATTAATTTGATTATCATCTCCTTTATATAATTTTTTTCCATTCCATTTTTACATTCACGAAATAGTAATAATTTTTAAAAAATTCCATTAAAGAAAGGTTTATAAACCTTTCGTTATTTGGAAAATTTCATTGGCAACCATTCCATATCCCTTCAAATTGCTAACATCTCATGCGTTTCCACAGTTGTGGATCTTCGCTAATCGTAGCGTTAAAATAAATAGATTTGAATAATGGATGTTGTCGTTCAACGATCATTAAGAGTAGGAGGGTAAGCAAAACGCCGGCGGTACGGCATAATATTATCCTATTAAACATTATTTCTACGATGGCCGTAATCTCATATAATTGTATTAATTAATAATTTTATAATATTAAAAACAATTCGCATGTTTTAGAGTTTTTATGAGAGAGATTCAAACTTGGACACCTTGCCAAAGTATATCAACCCACTATATCCACCCTTTTCATTATAAGCTATGAAGGCAATTTCAGAAAGTGTAGTTTTTCAACATAAAATTAAAATAATATCCGTTTAATGAGAAAATGGGTTAAAAAGGGAAAAACTGTGCAAAGTACTTTAAAACCAATAATGTACACGGATAGTTTTACAATACATTGCTCGTATTTATAATTTTGCCTTGAATTTATCGCAAAGATTTTTAAAAATTGAGTCACATTATTTATGGATTTTTCTGCTATCACGTATTTTGACTGACTGATAAAAACATTTTGTATAACATTATTAAAGTAATATAACAATCATATTAATATGAATTATTCAATTATTGAAAATCACTCATATATGGCAAACATGACGATTGATTGATATCAGCTGGAGGAATTATTGACTTTTATTTATACCTCCAAGAACTAATAGTATAAGAAAAAGTTGCGCGGAAAAACTCTCAGAATTGATTAATCGAAAGGTAGTTGCTCTAACCCAAGATAAAGCCAAACCTAATAAATTTTTGACAGATAAGATCTAAAACATCGACATACTGTTCCTAAAACCGTTAACCCTTAACTGATAGTATAATTTTTTGTAACGTAACTGGTATTATGAGGTCAGAGTTGATACCAATTTCTAACTGGTCTATAAAAACACCATGGCGCGCCCTGGCAATCTCAATAAGCTACTATGTTATCAATTTTCTAAACTATTTGTTTATCCTATGATTTTAATAATAGAGCTTCAATCTGTAGACAATTCCCATATCTCTACATGAATTTATAGCTGAAACTGGGGGTGTCGCAACTCTTGAACCTCACTTGCTGTTGTTCCCCCATTGCACTAAGCGCCAGCTCCAGCTTCTCTATAGTATTCAAGTTTCCTCTGATACTTTATGCTATACACACGTATCTCCTGTTTTACTGCTTGCGCATCATGCTTTGAGGAATATGCAGGTTGCTTGAAGCCTCTCTCTCAATATTTCAGTATTGGTGTTGCTTGCTATGCCCCAAAGTGGATGGATTTGTATACCATCATTTTTCTCTTATTGCTTAAATGGGAGTGGTGACCTGTAAACCAATTCCTATTACGGGGCCTACGATCCAAATAAAGGACCAAATACTTTGTCAGTTTCTTTTGTGGGATGTTTTCTTTATAAAACTTTATAGACGGAAAATGATGACATGAAAAAATGACATATTAACGGAACATGAGGACTCGAAAACACATCTGTTTGTGACATCGGGAGTTCATAGAGATTTTCTATCCTTTCCTTTAGATTTGGAAACTTATTCGTATCCAAAAATGCCTGGAGGTCGGTTATGCTTACATGATCTACATATGTAACCTCAATTCAAGATATTTAATATAATTTGTAATACTTTGTATTTGTGTTGCAAAAGTGCAAAATTATTTCTATAATTTAGAAAAAGTTGTTAAAGAAAGCTAATCTTGCTGGTTTTTAAAACCGGAAGGTGCGGAATTATTCTTATTCAAGAGTCTCACCATGTAGGCGATCATTTTGTAAATTGAAAAACTTTCAGCAGCTGGCGAATCGTTATCCCACTGTTATTTCAAATCTCTGAATGTCTTATCTTCAATCAATCTCTTTAGCAATAATTAAAATCTAATCTCAATATTTAAATTTCTCCTCATCTCATCATTTTCAATTAAAAAAAAACATGACTAGTATACTGAGATATCTGACGCTAACAGACCCAATTTACCTTAAACTTTTACCCATGATACAAAGCCAAAGTAACTGCAATTTACAAAAGTACAAAGAGGTGGCCACACCGCCTTTTTAATATTAACGAATTCGCATTCAACTTAACATACTCGGAACCAGGATACAGGGTTAAACTAAAATGTAATATATCTCAATTGATATTATAAAGAGACCTACGAAAGTTTTGCTTTGATAATATATTGTTAATAATGTTAATAGTTTAAAAAGCATCAACAAACATTTGCGGTTATTATAAATAATGAATTGTAATAATTAAGAGAGCAACTATATTTTTAAAATAGTTTTGGAGCAACTATTTCTACAATATTTTCATAAAGATGAGCTTCAAAAATATTCTCATAACTCAGTTTATATTTCATCAAAAAAGAGAGATCGTTGTTATCCAAAATTGTTCTTCATTAATTTGCAAATGTAAAGTCACTAAAACAAATGTAAATCAATGTCTAATTATTATCCGAAGGTTTTATAATTTATTTATAATTAAATATATAACATTTTCAAACATGATAAATATAAATCAATTTTTCAAAATATCTTTGAAGTTGAATAACTGAAACGGAAAAATCGCAACGAACATACAAAACCCATCTCGAGTTCTGGCAAGAAAAATATGATACGAAAATGTCCGAACACATATCGTACATTTCGGCCAATAAAACGAATTGACGATCTATCAAAAGCACATAAAATTTTCCAGACCGGAAAACCCACTGATACGGAAACGCTTCAAAAACACTTCAAGGTCGGCAGTTTAATTAAGCTTTTCACAGCGGACTAAACAAGTTGTCATGGTCAACGAAAAGAGATTATAAGGGTGAGGAACGAACCGGTACGGATAAAGTTGTAAGGTTCTAGACCCTCCACTAAAGGTTGTGTGTAGTTTACTGGCATTAGTAGATTTTATTTTATATCACTAATTTACGTTTTTATTCATATAGCATATGTTAATTCTGGAGTATAATTATTTTACATATTATATTTATCTAATTTGTTGAGATAGAAGAACCAGTAAACTCTGCACGACCAAAATGGAAAATCCACAAACTCATAATAAATATATTTAACATTGGTGCTTGTATGTATTTTGATCACCTATATCTATTGAAAATTGAAAATTTTGTTAAATAACCGAACTGTTGTTAACTAACTGTTGATTTAGATGGTTCAAATATGTCTCTATATAAAATAATAGTTTTCTCTTTAGTATTATTGAGTTATTTAGTGTATAAAAGACGCTAATAACAAAATACTCTAAATTGCATTTTCAGTAATCATTATTTGTGGTCTTTTATTTGAATAAATCTATTGTCGAAGCACCTCGAATACCTTATGGTGTCATAAGGTTTAAAATAGTAATTTTGATGTTAAAGATCAAGAACAGGTCGGGAGAACTAAAAAAGTTCAGACAAAAGACAATTAATTGAAAGACTTATTGGAATAAAGCTGCTCAAACCCTCAAAACATTTTCAGACAGCTTATTAGTTGATGAATCAACTGTTTCCATACGATGGGAAGGATCTAAAAGAAAAGAAAATAGCTACCAAAAGAATTGAATGCTATCTAGAGACGTTCCACCAATGCGGTTTCATTGTTGGATAAAAAGAAATGATATCTGTAGCGTATTGGACTAGCGATCAAAATGTTACTTACTACGATATTTCCAAGCACAAACAATGTAGTTAGACGTTGCTAGAGTTGAGAAGAGACGTTTTTTGCTAGTTTAATAAAAATATGGTTAGAGGTCAACCTTTTTTGTCCATTAACAAATGTATGATATGTAATTTCATCCTTAAGCACAATTATTTTATTATATAGAATATGAAGAAAACAATTAAGTGGACTAAACTAATTGTAAATACATGGTTATATTTCATTGTCTAAATAAAAATTGTACCACCCAGTAGAATCATTTTCTCACCACTTTTAATAATAATAAATAAAGTAAAATGTTTTGAGTGCAATTCAACTTATACTGGAGTTATACTGACAAATTGAACAAATCTAATTACTATATTGTAGACTATGACATTATTTTGTAAATCAAACTTTTTAGGGGGTCTAATCACAATTACTTTTTGTTTTAACGACTTTTTAACCACTTTAACTTCACACGAATTCATAAAACATTTCAATAAAAACAACGTTCATTAAAATTTTAAATTATGAAATTTCTCATAAATGAAAAATATTGACCTTGGGCCTAATAATATAATCCATAAATATTCAATATTCATCAATGAATATCTGGATGCCGATATGCGAACAGTAAGGCACGAAATAATACAGTACAACATAAAATAATAGAGCAGAATTGTACAATATATAAAAGAACTGGCATTGACAGATTGACTCAAAATATGCGAGATCCATAGTCTCAGCAACATATTCATGTAAAGGGATGGGAGCTGTGTTCACATATTAAACCTCTCTCATAAAAACAAGACCAAAAAAGTTTATAAGGTGAACTACACAGTGAGTTATTGATCTGAAATAATTTTTGCCATGGTGTAAAACAGAGAAGTGGAAAAATGGTTGTGAAATAATTATTGTTTAGATTCACTAATTTTATAAATAAGTGAGCACCAGCGTTTTCTTGAAAAAAATCTATACACTTGCCTTTTTTGATGAATTATTAAAATTATTCGAAAGGTAACGATTATCAATTGAGTTCAACTTTCTGCTAGTTTGGAAATAATTCAACAACAAAATTCTGTTTGTAAGCCAAAGAACAAACTCTGTAAACATTTTATTACAAGCAGACAATAAATTTGAAGACAATAAAAACAATAATAATAAATTTAACACTCAAAATTCTTATAATTTACCGCATTAAAGCTTGTATCATAAAATATATCATATTAACTGAATATTTAATAATGTAGTCCCAATTCCATTGTGCCATAAGATGTCTTATTACGCCAATAAAATGCAAACGGTCAGATGAAAAATGACAATATTCTTTATTCAAAACCTGACTGTTTTAAGACCATCTTTCTTTATTCATAGTCGTGAATATATTGATAAAAATTCGAGATAGAAATTCCCTGAAGACTTAAAATTATCCAATAAATTATGAAAGGAACCGATACGGAATAAGTAATATTGCAATTTCCAGAACGATTTTAACTTACAATAGTTTGATTCTCAATGTGTTGCTGAAGGCAAACCTATAAAAATGTCAGAATAAAATTCCCGCGACTGAATATTTCCACATTCTTACCACTCTAGTGCAGCTATCGTTCCGTACGTGAAACATATTGTAATGTTAAATCAGATTAAATTTGAGGAATGTGTCGGGGAAAAATGTTAAACCACTATGCCAGATCAAGATTTACGGAAAATAATAAAAATATATTATATACCGATTGATTTTTAGTGGGCGTAAATAAATAAGATATTAAAAATGTAAGCGCCTGGTTGGTTGGCGCAGTGGTAAAGGCGTCAGGGTGGTCCTCCTACTGTTAGGATAGTCGCAGGTTCGAATCCTGCTGGGGCATGGACATAAATTTATGTTTGTGATTATTTAACATTTGTGATTGTCCTTAGGCTAGAGTGCAAAATCCGACAAGGAAAATGTTCCGAGTCACGCCAGTAACCAGGCTGGGTGAGACCGGACATCTTCTGGGATGATTTCTAAGTTGGACTAAGACTCGCCAGTTGGTAGGCTTAATGCCGACGATCGTGGTTCGGAGCCCACGTTAAAATGTAGGTGCAGACAGATAAATCCTCATTGGTAAAAAGGAGACTTTAAAATATATAAAAAATATAAGCGAAATATCAGCCATGACAGATAATTGTTAAAGATTTTAACATTAACTTTTAACGAGTATAGTTCCTTATAAAAATGTATGTTCCTTTTATAAATGTAAATATAGTTTTAAAGAAGCGATATGAACAAATAAAAGACAATTAAAAACCTATTGTTTGGTGAAGACATAAGTAAGTAATTGCTTTTTTCTACGCAATTCTCAAAATAGAAAAAGGGCGACGTTTGATAAATAGTTACTGACAGTTATTTTAAATAATTATTAAATATATAATGCTTTAAATATTGCTGACCAATAAGTAACAAATTTCTTAAAATGTGTTAAATACGTACTTTCAAATATTTCAAAGTAAAATTGACATATGGAATGTATGTATTAGGCTAAATTATAAATCAATTTTTTAACAAATTGATCCAATTCACACAGTATATGGACTCTACGTTGAAAAAATTCATTGTCTTTTAAAGCAATATAATAATTGATAAAATTTTAGCCCTCCTCGTCAAGTATTATAAGGAATCAACAAAGTAGTCAGAAGTAGCAATGTCTAATGAATCCAGCAGGTGGAACAGGACTTTCCATGTATATTTTCATGGATTTTTGAAGACAGAAAAAAGCATTGTCATATTGCAAAAACACTTGACAAAATCTATATTTTTACAACGAGGAATTACATTCAGCAATTGACTCAGAAGTAACAATTAAATATATTTTTTAATTTAGTTCGGTTTGATCTGTAGCGACGCTGAGGCATGTCGAATTTTACATCGTGGAATTACGGTCTATAAAATACCCAGAAATATAATCCCAGATGTTGAACACGGGCGGGGTGCCAGCAGCGCCAACTAGAACCCGATAACGAATAGCTGGCGGCAATCCCGAGACGTTTATCTGGGATGTTATTGAAGGGTATTTCGATCGATTCAGTGCTCAACCATCCTTTGGTTTAGACGTGCCACCATAGACTGCCCAAGCCTCGTCTCCAGGTAACACCGCTGCCATCCGTTTTTATCTAATTGTATTTTTCACATTTTTTTATATAGCCAATTAATAACGGTCACATAATGTAAACACCACTGTTTCATTTCGTTTTACCTCCATTCACCGAGCTACATCATTTACTCTAAAGATATTTCAATTTTTCTAATCAAATACTTCTGGCGACTTATTTAATGCCAAAATTACCATGTATTTCTAAAATAAATTCGAGAAAAACAGTAAAGTAGCAAAATATGTCAAATCATAATAATCAAAATAAAAGTTTACAACAAATAACGCTTTCTGAGATCAAATCTCAGATGGAAGGAAACAAAAAACATCTCATAATCATTAAAATTATACTTAAAGATTATTGCATACAGCTGAAGATTTATGATATGATGTTTTAATATGTTTAAATTTGTAATAAAAAATTAAATTAAATTTTACACCTAATTTAAAGCAACACTTCATCAAAACAAAGTTATTAAAATTTTAATTTGGAAAAAAAATCTATTTTTAATTAATAAGGAAAGCTAATATAAACGAATTCAATATTTGAGAAGCGAAAGGGGAACTGGAAAACAGAAATGGAATCAAAATAATCCTTAAGGCAAGCACCGAGTCTAATTTAAAACAATCTAATTGGGATCTTATGAACTGAAAGAAAAAAAATCGTAATCCACAAAATGAAGTACTTCTATAAATAGAAATATAACAAGTGATCATAATCAGTATGAGATATACTGAACTCAAAATTATAAGAAATTATATATCATTTTTTTACAAATATGTATATAGTATTATATAATATATTTATACTATACTTTTTATTACAACAAAATAATATACGATATATACAATCATTAGGTGGGTCTTACACTCCACATTTTCCTGAATTTCGTACTGTAATAATTTAGTAAAATCATAAATATCTAAATCTAGAGTAATAAAATTTATTCTTCCTGTAAATTATTTTATTTCTAAAATTTCTAAAAATATTTTATTTATAGTGTAATTTATTCTCTACTGCGTTGGATATTTATGTAGTTACGAAAAATTACCGGTAGTATATTCAGCAAGCCAACAATCACTCAGCAGCAAACCATATTGGAATATTTAGAGACAAAATATACATTAGCTTCGTAATTAAACCATTAAAATACTATAAAATATATTCACGATGAGTAACGCACTATATCAGGAACTACGTTGCTGCGTACAATTTTTACAGTATTGCCATGACGAAGGACCAGTGAGTGATGACCTTGATGATGATGGAGTTGCAAAAACTGCTGATATAACGAGACAATCTTATTACATGTTGGAAATTTATATAACTCTTAAGGCGAAAAATAGACATATTTAAACAAGAAAAAAATACATATGAGTAATAATTATGCTATCTGAAGCATCAGCATCAAAATTTGTATGGGGGTTGTTGAGATCAACAAATGAATACGTACAAACTGTGACAGACTTATTCAAATAGAAAATCAACGTATTTATTATCTGCAATATTCAGAAGAAAAACAGCATATTAGTGCACATTTAGCACCCTAGTGTCAAACAAGAAGAAGCTTACTCCACAACAAAAGAAGCTAATGCAGGTGTACCACAAGGAAGTATACTGGGATCAATGCTTTATCGACTCTACACTTGTGATACACTACATATGGAGAATATTACGATGGCTACAATTGCTGATGATATTGCGATTATAGCTGTCGGAAACAATAGTGAAGAAGCCTCACGAAAATTACAACAGGCAAGTGACAATATAAATAATTGGACACAAGCTTGGAAAATAAGAATAAACGAAAGTAAATCTATGCATGTGTAGTTCACCTACAACCAGACCGTACATTTCATATAGCAACAACGCTAAATATCTCGGAATGAAACTTAATGCAAAATTAAGCAAATACTGAAACCTATGGACATACGGAGTTCAATTATGGGGATGTTCTGCAAAGAGAAACAAACAAAATACAAATTTTTCAGAAAAAAAGTCCTGAGAGGTATAGACTATAGGACTGATTACTTACATCGAGACCTTCACATAGCCACGGTAAGTCGAGAAATTAAGAGAATTGCAATGGGGCATGAGGAAAGACTCCATTCTCATGAGAATATTGAAGTATTGAAGCTTTCGGATACCACCAGAACAGGACACAGACTCAAAACAATCAAATGATCTGATCTTGTGTAGTGTTATGTAGTGAGGTGCATATAATATAAAATATAAACTAGAGATTAAGATAGGGCCGATGGGTCCTCCTAGTTATATACCTAGATTTAAGTTATCATAGAGATAAATTGTAGGTTAGTCGGAAACAACTAGCAACAATGTAATTATTAAATAATAAAAACAAAAAAAATTTAGCACCCTATCCATCATATCCTGGAGATAAATATTATTGCGGCAACGTGTTTACTAAAAAGAGGTTTGTTTAAATATCGACCGCATTTGCCAGATTTAATTATCTCTTCTCATATCAAAAATTATATTATTATTGAAAGGAAAGTGAATTAATGAATACATAATTCAGTAAATCACTAGAATAAGTGTATTTTACTTTAGGGACATGAAATCTATTAAAAGTTGTATTATTATTATTATTTGTTATTTTAAATATTAAATAATTTCAGTTCATTGAATGTATATAAATTGTATACCATGTATATTGTACAGAATAGTTGGCGAATACATTTAAAGATATTACCAAACGATTCAACAGTTAAGTATTCCGATATCCCTATTTTCTACAAATCTGATCCCCTATAAACCAACATTAGAATAACAACAACAGTATACAAACACACAAGCAATATACGTATACGTCCGTAATAGATTTCCGATATGGTTAGTAACCTATATTGAAATTTTAACATTATTCTCGAAGTATTACTTTCGTCTATCTGAAAAGCTCGATATAAAAGAATATCCGACCCTTATTTTATTAACACAATATCGCTTGTAGTATATCCCGAGTTCATACACGAACAAAATTTGCCTATTGTGTGCAGGTGTGTGCATTAGATGAAAATTCTAGTTTTTCTCATAAAAACGTATGAAAACGTGCAGGAAAATTTAAATAGAAAAATATACCGGAAGAAAATAAAGAGTAAAATGGCATATACAAGCTTCGATTATTAAATATATTATTTTGTAGTAATAAAAAAGTGAGAAAGGTAATAAAACATATATTGACATGTATTTGACAATGTATTAGAATTTGTAATTAATTCGCAATCAATACCAGAAGAGCCTAACCCTTTTTTGCAGAAATCGTATAAGATGTTTACGAGATCGTCATGAAATATATATTATCATTTTGAAGTTAAAAATTTTTTATCTGCTCACCATAAATCTTGTGTGTAACTATACTTTTTAGAAACAAAATGTCTTGTGAATCACTTTTCGCCGGTATATTTAAAGTTTTATTTTACCGAAGAGCAACTTTTATTGCTAAAACAGATGTAGAATATTAACATTTTTTAAATAATATCAGATTATTGGCCAAAAAGATAATAAACAAAGTGATGGTAATTGGGAAAATAACAATAAGATCGATATCCAACTAATTTCAATATAATTGAACATTAAGAATATATCTTAAAGATCTTTGTAGATTTCTGAAGAGATCTTAAAGATTTACAGTTTTTTAAAACTACAAAATAATCTAAAATCATCCGATGACATATTCAGCATCAATGTAGGAGGTACGCCTATATATACGAGGGGGAATCAAATATAAACTGTAATTTTAGTATACAGCTTAGCACGTAATTCCGATCTAGAGGTTTCGATCCTCGAGTATTCTTAAGTTTATGAGAATGGGGGAAACTGATGTGGGTAGCAGCTGTGCTCGTCTGCAATACAGCTATGACTAAGCGCGAGGTACCTTCGTCTGTTGCACAACGCATCATCATAAAGGTTTTAAACAATGAAGGCGTTAAAGGCACTCGCTTAAAGGCGCAGTTTGGATATGGTACATTGTCTCAGAATTAAGTGTATACGTGGGTCAGTTAATTCAGGGATGGGCGAGAATGTGTATGAAAATGAAAGTCATGATTGACGCCCACGAAAAAGGCTCACAAATGACAGCAGCCGTGCTCTTCGAGAGCTTATTGAAGATAATGGCCGACTAAAGATTGAAGAAGTGTCATCCGAATTGGGTATCAACTATGGAAGTATTCAATCCATCATCACAAATCAACTTAGCTTCAGAAAAATTAGTGCTCGCTAGGTTCCAAGACTATTGACCGAAAATCAAAAACATGTCAGGTGCACCATACAAAAACACCCTCTTATAGCCTTGACTATTCGCTTTATGATTATTTTTCTTGGAGGGAAATTATTTGGAGTTAATGAAGAAGTAGAGGAGTATGTGCGCAATTGGCTGACATTTCCCACTCAAACTTTTATGAAGAAGAAATATTCAAGCGTCCAAATCGGCGACTAAAATGTGTAGAGCACGGCGGTGACTACATTGAAAAATGTTAAATCTTTAGTTTGTGTACACCGTTGATCAATAAATTTATTTAACAAAATTACTATATATTTTTTATTTCCCATCGTACATATGTGGAAACTCCACTATGAGGTAGACCGAAGAAAACCATAAATTAAATATATTGCCGATATTTGGTGTTATAAAATTCAAAACTGGAGCCTCCGAAATTCATCCTTCGAGTACAGAAACAATGATTACATAGATTGGTACAAATTTATATTTGCTACATGGTTCATGACTATATTTTTGTAATTTGATTATTGTTTTGAACTCGAAATGTTTACTGAGCACATTTATTTAAAAAACAATGAAAATGTAGTATGAAAAAAAATAAAAATTGATAAGTATGGGATGATTTGAATGGAAGAGTTATAGTCCATATAAGTAGATATTATGACAGTAACTTTTTAAAAAATATACTAAAAAATAAACTTACGAAGCTAACAGGCGCATTGGGAAGTAACAAAGAAGTAAAATCTCGATATTATAAAGATATGACAACTATTGCCTAGCGAATAAGATAGGTAAGTAAGTGTTTTTTTATAGAAATTTCCATAGTTGTAGTATGGATTAAATAACATTAGTAGTATTATTCCATTGCTTCAACCTATTTTTGATTGTCATTGCCGGTATTTATTCATTTTGATGTTCCGAAAAAAATATTATATAGAAAAATAATATTCCGGCAATCTTTGGAAAACTTAATTTTTAGATTAAAAATTATTTTGCATGATAATATTACTGAAAATCTCTTTTCACATATCAGCTGTGAAATATATTTTGTATATTATTTGACAAGTTTTGTAATATAAAGGGTATCGATATAAATAGAGAAAACAACATTATTTTTATAAATGTAATTCCCTTCAATATTTATGAAAAAGAAGAAAGATTACTCTCTCAAACAAGCCTCCATTATTAGTGATGATACATATAAATTGTTTAAAATAATTTCAAGATTGATGCATTTATTGATTGATAATTTCCATTTGTAAAATAGATTTATTACAAAGTTTACTATTATTTAGTATTTCAAAAATAAGACTTTTGTAAGGAAAAATATGTATGTTAATATATTTGATGTTAATTTAAATTGTTTTTGTTCATTAATAGTTTTTCTATATAGTTAATAATAATATAATTATATATAATAAATATATTACAAATAAAAAAGAGGTTTTTTTTTCGAAACCGAAATTATTAACTGGGAGAAATCATAATCCCGTCAGTTTCGCTGAAATTTGTTGGTCCGATTCATGGTACCGTAGAAGAGACTCTGTACACCGGTGGGCGCTGAAGTTAACGCGGTAATCGTCGGAAGGAAGTAAAGTACTTGCGCAATGCTACTTTGGGCCAATTTTGAACCACGTACGGCGAAGCCTGGTCATCAAATTCAGTTGTACTCAGGCGTATTTAGAATGTTCGGTGTCCGGTCGGCCCGAATGTTAATGTGAATTTTGCTTCTATTGATGAAAATGCGAAGAATTAATGTAAACTGTTAAATAACCTAAGCTGCGTTTGTTAATAAAAAAATTGTTAATGGATATGATGGATTAGTTTAGTTTTTTGAAGTTTAGAAAAAAATTGTGATCGAAAATCGGTTACATATTGCAAAAAATAAAGAGACCTGACGTTCTACAGATTTTTCACTATTCAACTAAACTAAATACCTTTTTTAACATTAAAATTATTTTACAGCACTAAAAAATCCAAATTACGCAATCTAACATTATATATAGATAATATGAATAATTAATTATAAATTGGCTTTTAGTAGTTAAAATATTTCTCTCTATCTTAGTCATCAATCGAGAAACATTTCTAAACGTAAACTCACTTTGTTGAATCAATTGTTGTTTATTAAATATAAGTGTAAAATAACCTTCTGGATTTATTTATAGTTGCAGAAGTTGCTTATTTCTCGGACCAAGAAGTTAAAGAATCATCTGAAGCCATATTCTTAGAATCTAAATAAGTCAGTGTTATTATAAAGAATTATAATAAAATATTCAAGGTGCCATTTCCTTGTGGGATTTCTTACTAACTTTTTACTAAGTATTATTATTGTGTTATACTTTTGTCTTCTTCAGAAAATCTGAAATACATTATTTGTATATTATCTCCCAAAACACCAATCCAATTTAATGTTTCGGTAATAGTATAATGAAGGTTATAGGTTGAGAGTATTAATTGAGCAGACCTTTTAATCAGTAATACAGTAGAGGAAAATGGCATATATGGCTGAAGTAAAAATGCTGCTGCTGCTGCTCTCTATGCTTCCTGATCGCTTATTTATTGATAAATAGGCATTTTCCTTGAATATCGGCTAGGTATTGTTGATAACGAAAGTTTATTTTCCTCCTGTCTAAACTATACTTTAACTGTAATAAATATATTCTGCCCATAACCCTTAATATATTAATATTATAGTTATGTTATAACAACCCAAGGTTTTTAATTTTAAATTTTCATCCTCATGTATTCATACTTGACATTTAATTTGCTATATTTTACATTTCCATATAATTTTTTAAAAGTGGTATATCACCAAAATATTATGCCATAAGCCATCTTATTCCTTTATGTAAATGTCTGCTACTCCAACATTAATTTAAACACGTTGACAGACATATTCGTAATATATTCATTAATTTAGTTATTAGTAAAAACCTGTACCATAATAAGTGTCTTCCCACACAGTTATATCGTAGCTATCTTGGAGAATTTCCATAATCATTGTTAACTTTAACTCTACTTTAATTAAGAATCGGAGAATATAAAATAGTCTAAATATTTTGTAACTAAAATGAATTCTGTATCTTAAATCAAATTCAAATATAATTTGTTAATTAATTGGAATGTAAGTAAGAAACTCAATAATATATGCATTTTAAAAAAATATATTGCGACCTTCATGAAGTCTTTCCTTTTTTTTACTAAAACTTTTTAAAACAAACTTATACTTGAAAGTACTACTCTGAGTATTTGTCAATACTTTCATATTCACCCCTCATTAAAAAGATTATTAAATTAATGTTACAAGATCTTTAAACTGAAAACGTTACTTAAACCAGATCATATGATATTAATTGGAACAAGTGATTAACTTTTTAAACGCATACAATTTTTGGATACTTAATTTTTCATACCTTTCCAATATGCCAAAATATTCATTATTTACAACACCATACAGATTATTTTAGAAGCTTCTAAATCAATTGTTTATTATTTCCAGCAATTAGCGGCATTAGATTCTACTAAAATACTATGTAGCAACCGCTACAACAATTTAGGCCACCACTATTACATCTACATTAAGTTTAAAAGTTGGCAATGCTGGTGGATTGGTGCCATGCAGTTCCCGGCTATAAAAGACCACCACGACGACGTCTCGTTTTATTTTCTTTTCTCTGCACCCTTGTAACAGTATCGCTTCCATAGCGCATCCTTACTTCCTTTGAACACATGAAATAAACAAGTTTTTATTCAGCCAGTGTTTTCTGTTCCTGTGCGAATTCCTTCCACAAATATTGTACCAAATGTTCGGACAAACAATCGCGTCGACAGCTACACATTCCGACCGGCCAAACGAATATTCCTACAACTATACTTATAAGCGCAGTAAGTATTTGATATTAGGTTTATTGAAGATATTGAAGAATCTATTTAATTATTGTATCTATATCATTCTTAGATTAATAAGAAATAAAGTACCGCTCGAACAAGCCATGATTTTTAGTGCTAATCCGAACAAAGTCTGATGAATGATGGATGAGGTAGGCTATTAAACTAAATTATTTATATTTTTTTTTCTTTGTATAGTAAATTAAGTAAACTAATGTTTTATATGTTACACAAGCTTCATTTTGTTTTATATGTAACAGCCAAGAAGATGATCAACTAAACTTTTTATTAAGGGTTTATTCTTATTAATTTTGTAAGTAATGGGTGAAAAGAGGCAGAATAATAAATCAGTTTTATCAAGATAACGCATATATTTTAAAATATGGGGTTTTTGCTTGGATATGCTTTAGTGTGCTCAGCATAAAGCTGCAGTATCCAAATGTGGAGCTGTTAATGTTAATATAATACAAAGGTTCAGCTTTATAAATAAGATGATCTACAAATATCTAACAGTAATTTAAGTCAGGAAATAAATTAAACAAATTGCAAAAAATACAAGTCAAAAGGTGTGTTTTAAAGTTTTATTGAATATACTAGTGGAAGAACATCCACATCAAACAATGTTTTTGGTTTAATACTTTATACCCTGGATATCAACATTAACAATAACATTACTAGAAAGTATTAGTTAATAGTAAATAGATAAAATACAAGTGCTATATATTTAAAAAATACAAATTGTAATAACATCCAAATTCCACGCCAAATTCAACACTGTTATTTTCAAAAATTATTTTATTAAACGAAAATGTAATAGCTACCCCAGAAGAATATTTTGCAGTCCTTTCAATTTGAGCTTTTACTCAAACTTATAAGAGAATCAGAAAATTTTAAAAAAGTAAAAAATTTTATTAAAAAAGTACATGTTGTGTCAACTTTATAATATTTTCTCTTTATTTATATAAGTAATCGTCATTAATTTTATAAGAAAAGCAAGCATTTGTTTGTCTTACAAACAATCAAAATTCTTAGACCTACACTGAAAAACCAATCTCGCTGGGCGTCCTGTTTGGCGTTTAAAAATAATCCTGGCATTTGACAGATTTCTGTGACATTTGTTTTAATATCGCTTTTCTTTCTCCGCCTACACCCTACCTACGCAGTGTTTATCCCAAAACTGGTAATAATAAATGAGAAATATGAAATGAATATGAACTTAATAAATGAAGATAAACAACGCTGTATTAAACCAACACAAATATTTTTCATTTAAATTTTTTTGAAGCTCTCAACACATATTATTATGCACGTACAATTTATTTCATCTATTGACCTTTTAACTGAACTGAACATTTTTATTGGAATTTCCAAGGAACACCTATATGTAAAAGGGGATATTAGGTCCTGTAGAATTCGGAACTTCTTAACAAGCAACATTCTTTAACCAAATCGAACGAGATTATCTCGGGATTTTCCAGATAAAGGAAAAAGACCCTTCTCTTTCTGATATTTGACATATATCGTTCTTTTCCTCCTTTCCATATTCTTGTTCTGTCCGATTCCATATAATTTGAATATTATTTGACTTGATATATATATATATATATATATATATATATATATATATATATATATATATATTAAACAAATGATCGGTGTCAATATTATACCAGTCTATTTTTTTAAATTAATTCATCTTTTTTATATTACTTTCAATTAATTTTCTCGCAATTTAATTATTTTTTCAATTCAGATGATTTGAACCATTTCTCTAAATTGATATGAAGCCTATCATTTATCTGTTCAAAAATCGATAGACATTAAATTATCTTAACTTAATGAAACCTACATCTTCAGATTTTATTTAGAATAAATACCAAAAGCCTAAAGGATACATACCAAACAATCGTTTATACCTTCGTTAATAAAATGATGTCACCTACTAATTGCTATCATGTATTTTGATCATTATTTCGCTTTAAAAGATTATTTGTTTTAAAAAACTGGTACAGTATTTTTCGTAATTGTCTACAATGTTTTAAATCTTTTTTGTAACATGGAGACAGCGAGCCATTTTCCCTTCTTTTAAATTTTATCCAACTCATGTAACTGCCCTGATGATCATTTGCTAAACCTTCTAAAAATTGCTTGTTAATATGAGATGGGTTTTCATCCAACAAGTATCTTCTCTTCTATATATTAATCGGCTTAGCGAAAATTTTGTCTCCCATTTTGAGCCAAACGGAGACACCTGGAGAGATAAAATTTAGTTCAGGTAAAGCATATATGGAGAAAGAATTTTTAGGCCTAAACTTTTCGGATAATATGCCCTACAAACAAGTAAATAAATATGCTCAAATCAAGCAACCAGGAATAATCGTCAGATTGGTGACACAACATATATAAACAAATATTTTAGGGTCTATTTTCGACCTGACCGACACCTGCCAGCTCCAACTCTTGTAGAGGAGATTATTCGTCGTTTCTGTTGTACGTAAATCAACCGTGAATGTGTAATTTTAAAAATCAAAATCTAGCAGTGCTATACCAAAAATTGTCGGCAGAGTATGTCCGTTTTATCGCAAGTTGTGTATAGTCTATTCAAAGTTTTTTATATATGCGTCGTAGAAATTTGTGAAGTCAAAACATCGCAATGTTACCGCGTCAACTCTGAGTTTTAGCTATTTAATTTCATCCTAATACAGATTAACAATATTCGAGAATAACAAGAATCATCTGTCCTCTTTGTTTTACAAAGGTTTTTAGATTTACGCAGAGAACAGCTAAGAAGAATTGTTCTTACTTAAGAATTGATTGTAATTGATATGGTTCTGGAAATATAGTATATCTTTGCTACTAGAGGAGAGATTTTTGTAAAATTTAGTAATATTACTAGTACTAGTAATATACTTCTAATTCATTTCAGGTTTCATTAGTAAATGGCGAGGTTCTAGATTTACATGAAATAAAATCATGAAAAAATATAGCCAATAGTTCAGTTAATAATTGTAAATACATTATTTTAATGTACATTTCAAAATAAATTATAAATTACCTAATTGTGTTTGTTATTGTTTTAATATACATATTAAATTCTAATATAAATGTTCATAATATTCCCTCTTGTTTTATTGTTATGTCTTATTTATCTTATTTATGTTTAAAACATTAATATAAAGAAATATCCTGTATACTTATATTTGATGCTCTGATGTTATTACAATTTTCAAAATAATGTTAATTACGATAGGTTTTTTTAATATGCTTTAGGTTCTAATATTTAATGCTGTAAAAATTTTAACTTATCAATAGTTTGTTGTTTATGGAAATTTAATGAAAATTGGATATAACTAAATGTAATTTAAAAAAGGTTGGTGACTTGTAATAGATATTTTAATATACAGACATATATTACATTAATTAATATTACATATCAAATATATTTCTGATCTTGTTGTTCTGGTGTTGAAAATATTGTTAAAACAGTTTAGTAGCATATAATTTTTAAATGATTCTCTTCAGTTTATGATATTAAAATCACCACTTTCTGAGTAGTATTATTAATATAGTAACATAATTTTTAAAAGATTCTCAGTGAGAGTTATGGTGGAATAAGTAGTAGTCTGAAAAATCAACGTTTCATTCAAATTAATTTGTAACAATATCCTGTGATGATTTAGTTGAATAGGACTAGGTCTTTATAACTTTTGGCTACAGTTTCTATTGTTGACGATAAATTAATTATGTCATATCCTTTCTGACTTTTGATTTCAGTCGATTCTAGTAGATGTGTCCCAATAAAAGCTCAACACTAATGACTTAGTATCTGAAAATAGCTTACTCATCTTCAAATCCAAGTAGAGAAAAATATTGATCTTAATACGAAATAACTAATCTTTGATGAATAAATCGTTATGTTGTTGTACGTATGTCCAATCTAACTTATTATCTCTAACTACTTTAAACTTAACTGCTGACGATTTTATTTGCTGAAGAGAACAAATATTTTTGTATAAATAATACATTGAATACAATATTTATAATAATGTTTAAATTGCTCACGCCTAAAATAATAAACATTATTTTGTGAGAATTAAAATAATTTAAATATATTGGTACTTAACAATATTCTGTTTATAATTCATGGGGTAAATTTAATTGTTACACAAGTTACAACTTGTGTAACAATTGTAGTAACCCCAAGGCTCTATACTTCATGACAATACTTTATGACAAACCTAGTTCGCTGTTAATTTTAAATAAATTTTTTTCAATATCCGTTTATGGAAATACCCGTTCTGTTTACGCGAGCTTGTTAAACAACCTAAAACTGCCACTTACGAAGGAATAACTCTTCAAATCGTTCATTCAACATCAAATTTTGTCAAGAATATCAGTGAACTTATCGAAACTATAGATAGTTTTCCCTAGGCTATAATTGTCGTAAGTTTGAACCTACTCATTTTTATAGTATATAGGATATAAGTATAATGGGACACCTTTTTTATATTTTTCTTTTTTCGATCTATTAAAGATCTTTTTAATCCATACCTCGAGAATACAATTGTAATAACCCCAAGGCTCTATACTTCATGACAATACTTTATGACAAACCCAGTTCGCTGAGGCGCCTTAAAATAAAGGGGCAGAAGATATTCACAGAACATGTAGAATTTCTATATTTAAGAATAATAATTGATGAAATTATATCGTTAAAAATATAGAAAATTTTTAGAAAAAATGGAAAAAGAGAATAAAAAAATCCAATAAAACATTTAAAGTCAAAGTAAAACAAGAACAAATCAAAAAACAGCAAAAAGATGGCAAGAAATAAATCGGAGCATATTTTTAGTATTTAACAATATACAGACCCTAAAAATATTAGAACAACAATTATTCTATTTGCTTACTTTTCTTTAATTGCTTTAATTGACTATAAACGAGTACAGCCCTCTTAAATTAGAATTTTAATCACCAATTCTTTATCTTAATTAGCATTTCTGATAATGCGAACTTTATCTAAAACTAAACCTAAAAACTAGCAATCAATCGATCACCATTTCAGGAATACTTAGTTTCTATTTAGACGCTTTTTTAAGCATTTGGCAAAGAACTTGTAATTTAATTATATCTATACTCACATAAATCAATTAAATTTTAAAGGACAATGCCAAAGATTAATCGCTCAAACCATGAATTAGGCTTAAATCTTAATACATGTCAGTCGGCGTATCAGAATCCATCATCGACATAATTAATGACACTTAACAATGATGCGTAAATTAGAGATCCAATTTAGTAAAAGGGGAATGCAAAGCCATTTTCATGATGAGTTTTATTGCTAATATCGAAACGGTGCCCCCGCTACGCGTATGAATATTCAACACATTTCTGAATCGTGCATAGTTTGGAGTTGTTTCGGATTTTGATTAGATTAGGTGCTTCCCGTATTCGATTTACGGTTTATCTGCAAACTGAAAGGGTTGGAGTTGGATCAGCATAAATGCAGTTTATACACATTTTCTTTTTCTTACACCATTTCCAATCGATATCGAGAATATTTGATATGAAGCTTTTTATATTATAATTAATGGTTCTTCATTTCTATATGTTATAATAGTTGTTGGATCATTTCTCGTATGGATGTTACATCGACATGTACATGTTAAACTAATTTCTTAGTGGTCTAGAAATTTGCCTATTTACTTGAAAAGTTAAACTATTTTTACTATTATCATAGTATTACCAAGTGTATCGTAAAATAATTATCGGTTTTATCGAAAAAAAAAACTACATAATTATAAGAAAATGTAACAAAAATATCTATTCAAAATATTCAGGCAATTTATGGGTTCCATCCCAAAAAAAACTGTTTGTTCTTTGAGTAAAACCTTTTATCTAGCCATCTGCTAACTTCTTCGAAATTGGCGAAGTGCTGCTCAACCAGCACATGTCCCATTGATACGAAAAATTGAAAATCGGACGGGGCAATGTCTGGAGAGTAGGTAGTGTAGATTCTGGACGTTTCTCGATCAACGCATGATTCAAATTGAAAATTTGTTGTTAGTAGCGATTGATATTTCACTGTTTTACCAGGTTTCAACAGTTCGTAATACACCAAGCCAGTTTGGTACTACCAAACGCAGAGCACTGTCTTGCGAGCAAAACGATTTGGCCTTGGAGCCGATCGGCCGGCTTCGCCAAGTTACCATGGTTTTTTTTTTTCACTTAGGGTTTTCAAAATAAATCCACCTTTCATCACCCGTCTCTACTCGTTATAGAAATGACTTCGATTTTCCAATTTCCTGTCGTTCAGTTGATGCAGCTCTCATTTTCCCATCTTTAGGATGTTCCCTGTTACTTTTAATCGGTCGCTAATCGTTTCTTGGTCCACATTTAATACTTCTGCCACATCTATTTGATATTGGGTTAAAACTTCATCCAATATTATTCATCCCACTCCATCTTGCAGTTTCGCATCTTTACGCTTTTTTCTTTGTCAGAACGTTCTTTGTCTTGCACATCAAAATCACCACTTTCGAGTATTCCAAACCATGCATCACTTGTTCTTAAGGCTAGAGCTATAGACTTTCAGCGGAGTTTTTCTTTTGATTAAATGTAACAAAACTAATGCAACAAAACACATGGACGATTGCAAGCACGAAACTATTTCGAAAAGGTATAAAGGAAAACAAGTACAATTTCAAAAAGGTATAAATATATGACAGTGCTACTTTCATACAATATAACATGTATAGCTTTTAAGTTTGAATGACACATGTGTCAAATGATAACATTGCATACTTAAGCCTAGCGACCTAGTGTTGACGGTAATGACGTTCATTCAAGTCATTACTAGTATATATTATTTAATAATTATGAAATAAAAACTTACTGAATAAGATAAAACTTAGTAGATTTATTAGGTGCTTACATGTATTTTCATCAGCGACATCCAATGGTAAATATGAGAAATATAAGTATAAACAACTACTAAATTTCTTGATTTTGTCTTTCTTTATATAAAATAACAATTTTTCAGCCAGTATTACTGATTTACTTAATGTCTGTAGATGCTAAACATAGAACACTCAAAATTTGATTTTCGATATTCATTACTTTTGTTTGATTTGAAGAAATTGAACTGGCGAAGGCTATCGGACGGTTTTAGAATCTTATGGTGATGATTTTTTGTCATATCCTAATTGTAGGTTTTGGTTTCAAAATGTTAATGCTGATGATTATTTTGTTGGCAATGGCAAACAATAGTTTGGAAGGTCATACAAGATCAAAGACAATAAAGCGCACGACTCACTGGGCCAAAACCCAGTTAAGATTTCAAATAATTTTCATACAGCTTAGCGGTTGAGTCCATTGTTTGTAGACACTTAAATGTAACGGGAGAGATCCAAAAACGAGGTAAAATGGTTACTAAACGAATTGACTGTAATGGCCATATCAAACTGTTTATTGCTATCGCTATTTCATTGCCTACCACATAAAAAGAGAATTGTTCTGTAAAGTATTGTATATGGTAAGATCAGCAATAACGATGTCGACGTATGGTTCCACAGAAGATCAACAATAGCGAGTAAAAGGCTCAAAATGATCATTTTGCAGGTTAGCGCTCGCTAAAGAATATACTGCACCTTGATTAAAGGAAATATGTACTGCATTCAGAGCCTTAACAACACTGTTTTTCACTTGTTGAAAGATTTATGGCATGGGCTGGTGGAACACGGTTTCGGAATGGTGCAAGAGCAAAAATTAATCGAAGATTGAACCACTGTCAATCCGACAACATTCTTTCGACACGGTATAGCCATGTTACCAAAGAAGGAGCAATTTAACATGCAAACTAAAAAAATATAAAGCATAATATATAAGATAATCTGCAACACTTAGAAGAACATATTATCAATACAGAACAATGATACCATATAAGATAATAGATATAAACCGTAAGAAAATAATAAGATAATTAGTTTAAAATCTAAAATAGAAAATCTAAAATTAATATGAACAATTGTAACGAACATGTTAATAAACTTACTAAGTTTGTTTTTGCAGAAAATCATATTTTTGATTTCACATTTAATTTTTTTTTAAGTATGCTACTTACACTATAAATCCGTTAAAATTGAGAAATAATTGGTCTCAATGGTTTATTAGTTTATAATCAATAAAAATATATTTTAAGTACAACTGAACCAACATAAAATAATGCTTATACTAGTTATAGAAATAGTTTACCAGATTCTATACCAAAGATAGCTTCAAGAAATCTATTTCAATTGATATAGCTAATTGTTTCATGCATTAAACAAATCAATGAACACTGCTATGCCAATTTTACATATTCAACAAATTTTACAAAATCTGTTATTTGTTTACGAAATACCTCTTTGTAGATTATATTTTAAAAAGATAAAAGTCAACAACAACAAAACAAGCTACGCTTTTTTCTTCTCCACATTGCTACAAGTAATTTGTGGGTTTAATATCCGAATATCGTACATCAACGCTATCATTGTTCGAGATGTGCCGCCATGCATAAAATTGAGTTATTACCACGTTCAAAGCTACGAAATTCTCTCCTCATGGTTTTTATTAGAAATTCCCGAATTTTCTCGAACCATAACGTTCTATACATTCCAGAGACAGTTTACATTACGTTCGGTTGATATATAAAATAATCGGATTCACATAAAAATACCTTTAATAAAACATTATTTCCTCACCTTAAACATATTGCACTAGCACTAGCTGTCCGCGAAGCAAAAATACTTCATAATGTTCTATTGAAAATTACAAACCTGCAAAAAAGAAGAAAAATATATTAACAAACGTTCCAATAAAAACATAAATTAAGTTTAAAATTAATGATATACTGAATGTAAATATTATTAAAAGCATATACTAAATATATTTAATTTTAAAACTAATTTAAACTAAGTCACTAATCGTTCATGTCTTAACACTGCCTCTTCTCTATTAAATGCACCGCACTACATTACACTGCACAAGATTAAGTGCTTTGCTTCCTGCGTTTTCTGCGTTCTGGGGTATTATATTTACATTGCTTTTCAAAGGATATCTATATTTTAACTGATTTTATAATAGCAATCTATTAATAAATGTGATATTTTTCAGTATTATACAATTGAAACATAAGAACTATTCCAATATTAACATTACATTAATTAATAGTATACAAAATCATTACTTACTACATTAGTTATTTGCCATTATAATTTTATTAGTGTTCCTTTATTAGTTATTGTTTACATAATTATATTAATGCTCACAAAGGAACATAGCGTGAAGAATATATTTTTAAATATTGTTCTGTGTTTCTATTATAATTTAAAATGATCTCCATAATGATTTGGTTAAGTTGGAGCTTCCATTTCCGAATAATCGTTCTTTTCGGTTTACAATTGAATAAAATGTAAAATGCCGAAACCATTTCACACACGTCTGTTTTCATAAAATATATTTATGAGAAGTAAAACGAGAAATTGATATAAGAAATATACTGTTCATAGCAAAATAATAAATAATAACAAAACTTTGAGCGATCTTAAAACAAAATTATTTAGAAAACGACTCTCTAACATCATGAATTCACAATTTCCATAGATATGTTAGATGTATAATTATTAAAAATGCCTTTTAATTAACTAAGAATATAACATATTACGAAATATCACTTTCACCCAAACCAATTATGATAGAAATCTAAGATAAATGACGCAAAGTGGAGTTTAAACAGATATTTTCCAATATAGTATAGCGTGATTCCGATCATCTTATGATTAATCGCTACGTCAGATCTCACGTGTGATAAATTAATAAACTACATCAAATATTAATTAGTGTAAGGTTAAGAAAAATAGTTAGACTTCAATAGATTAATTTCGTAATATAATTCAAGATTGTATATAAAATTACATATTAAATGATTAAATAAAATATGTAATATAATGTTGTTGATTAAAAAAATGTTATAGTAATTTTACATTACAAAGCATTCATAAAATATAAAAAGAGAACGGTCACTAAAATTAAAGTGATTTAATTCAAAGTAACCCTAAGACAGACAATAAAAGAAATATTATAACATAACATACATAAGATTACTAGCTAACTGAACTAATTAGTTATCACATTACTATAGAATATCATTCAAGTTTTAAAATGATAGTATTCCACAAAGTATAACTGTATAGATGAGTTATAAAATCCATTTAGACTTGATATCATCAGTAATAGGATGTGTGATAAAGAGAAAAAATTTAATAATCCAATAATTCTAAGGCCGATAAAATATGCATCAATATTATGTAGCATCATGAGTATTATCAACAAATACTCATTAATGTAAGATACATAAATATATATATATATATATATATATATATATATATATATATATATATATATATATATATATATATATATATATATATATATATATATATATATATATAACCCATAACAACATATATCATTAAAGATACAGTACATTATGGTATGTGGACGTTTTCCAATTTCTATCGGTAATTCAACATCATCTCAGTTCTAAAATATATAACATAGCAAACATAAAATGACATTTTTAAAGGCATTTTTAAAGGCAAGGCATACAATAAATCAAGTTTCTTAAAAAGAAAATTAAAATGCCCTGCATAATATTTCATGCTATGATAATCACTTCTTAAACAACGTATAATATTAATGACTTTCAAACAAATTTTGTTAAAATTTCGTTCAGTATTAACAGATATAAACTTATTATTTAAAAATCTTGTAGTGTGTATTTATATTGTAATAAATATGTATTTAATTAATTTTGCATAGTAATTTTTAACATTTACTCAAGTATATCAGTGATTTTATGACAGATATAAACATTTTACTTTTTTTTTAATTAAAAAAACTTCTTAATTTAAATCCGTCCACAAATATTTAGTACCTATATATTTTGGATCCATCTATCCATACAATTATTAAATAGGCCGTCCTGTAATATAAAAAAAAACAAAACGGACACCTGATAAAGTAGCGTTATCTAAAATATTTGTATATCAGCTTTTGATATTTTCCGCCCATTAGCGTGTTTCCTGATAACTTAGTAAGGGTCTACTATAAATGACAACTATGTTTTACAACCTTATTAATCCCGTTATGATATTTTTTATAAATGGAAATGTTTCCTTCACAAATATTTGTATATTCCATAGTAATATAATAATATCATTATATACAAGAAAACAATATTGCAAGATGATTTTGATAATTTTGCAGACATTCTACGTTTTACGAACTGACTATAATTTTAATTGACTTATAGAATAACATAACCTATACTATCATATTACATCCAATTAAATGTACGCGCATGTATATAAATAATCATTCATGGATCCATCAAATAATCCATAGATACGAAAATGTCGAACTATAACAAAACAAAAAACTATTTGGGGTTTTAGTTTTTTGATCAAATTTTGTTAAGTTAATATTGTATTTTGTACAATAAATTTGTTTAAGACGTAAAAATTCGTATGTCTCGATTTGCTTAACGCTTGCTTGACGAATGTGTAAAATGAATAATGTAAAATACTTCTGTCCATTTTTAACCGACTTCAAAAAAGGAGGTTCTATGTTCGGCCGTATATTTTTTTAATGTATGTTCACCGATATTTCCGTCAATTACAGACCGAGCGGGTTTAAGTCCTGCTGTCCAGCAGACCTTGCTGGCATCGACTTCAAAGTAATGAGTTGGTAGTAGTTAAAATAATATTGTCAATAGATTAATAGGTTTAGGTAAGTATTAAACCAAACTGTGTGTATACAGTAGAATACAAAATATTTATTATTTCCTTACTTATTACTTGAAGTCGGCCCAATTCTTTGTTAAAAATATTTTATTTATTATTTTAATTCTCGACATTTTTGACCGACATAATTTAATAGTATATATTATAATATAATTTATAGTATATCAAAAACAAATTACAATGATTTCTATAATGACAGGATTTGACAAGAGGAAAATGGGACGGTGTTGAAATTTTTTCATTCATTTGAATATTTTGCCTAAGAAGAGAAGCAATATCAATAAAAAATAAAACAACTAAAGAACTATATGATAAAAAATCACAATATTACAATAGTTGTTCTTTTTTATAATTAGGTTCTATATATTTATACTTGTTATATATCTTTACGTCTTTTATTATTAGAGTGTCTTATAATATTAAAATATAAAATGATAAGTAAGCTAAGTAAATATACTAAATAAGCATTGAAATGTTCTAGGTATATAATATGTTTGCGTTATTATATTTTGATACCCTATGCAGATTGAAACCCTTATCGGTCATCAGGAATTTTAATATTATAGAAAGGGTCTGTTTATCGTAAAACGGTTTATAAAAAATATGAGCTGAGCCGTAGGAAACAGATGACAAATTGCCATTTTTTACAACGCTAAGTAGCAGTAAACGTCTGAACCCGATTCAATATTGCATATTTACACTATAAAATGGGTCATAGAATTTAATAACATACTTCATAAGTTGGTCGAAGGTATACTTTTGCGATTTTAATATATATGTTGACGCACGTTTATGTTCAGATATTACTTTGAGTCTTTGAAGTCTAAACTACTTTATATAAAAAAAAATGGTATGGAAATATTGAACGTATATCAGCAGAGTAATATATATCAAGTCTGATATAAAAATAGGCAATAATAAATTTAATCTTGGATATATTGTCCATTATCATCACCGGTCTCAATAAGTTTTTACCAAGCAAAGAAATAGCGATTTAGAAACTGTATGCAAATATCTGGATCCAATTAGTCGATCAGATACTAAGCTATCTGAAAGACCTATTAGACTTCTTCGTATATTATTTTTATATAATTTAAATCCTATATTACTCAACAGTGGATGAAGCACTGTTCTACAGACTAACAGTTTTTTTCTGAAATAATTGTATTAAATTATGTTTTTATTGAATATACTCACTATTTTTTATACATGTGATATTTCTGATCTCTAATAGACCAGACAACACAATTTTTAAAATAATATATTAATATCAGGGAAGGCAAAATCAATTTGTATATTTAGATAAGATATGGATATTTCAGAATGGAACCAATATTACCATTGGTCACTCATAGCAAGATGATAATAAAAATAGTGTTAAGACAACAAGTTCATGAAAAAAGGTTGGACTAACAATTTATTAGGCCTTATTAATCATAACATTTTTATTATTAATTCATTGTCGATACATTGTTCTTCATTCTGGAAATAGAAATCCTTAATAACACTTTTGGTTTGGATGAAGTCTGATAGACTCATTAAAGAAGAAATTGATAAATTATGCAATCTTGAACAAATATTGCTAACATAGTTGAATAACAGTTGCTAGAATATGATTTATGTGTGTGTAATTATGCAGAATATACATTAGCCTTTAGTTAAAATGTGTGAGGAGAATACTCACTGTTTTGCAAATATGGCAAATGCATTAGGAAGAATGCAGTGATTAAATCTAGTTTTATTAAGAAATATATATACAGGTAGTAGCAGAACAGAGATAGAATGATATTAATGAAAGTAAAATACAGTACTTGGATATTAAATTATTAGATGGATTAGACATCCACTGGATACTACTACATGAAAAAAATACGCCTCATAGGTGGTGTGGAAAAGAGTTCAATGTAAATATAATAAAATACAACCCTAACCTACAAACTATTATCACTCTATAACTAATTGTAGTTTTAAGTCCTTCGATAATATAGGCATTTGATTGATTTGATTCAATATAGGCTATGTTGAATGTGATGAATGAATGAATGAATGAATTATGAATATGAATTTTGTTGTATGTCTGTATTATGTTGTATAATGAAATAAAATTCAGAGTTGATACAGCAACATCAGATGACCTGAGCTTACTGTTTTATTGAACGGACTTCATACGAATAATAGCCACAAGTTTCCTCGAATCAAACAACAAATATAACGAATGTTAAAATATGCAATTTCTAGCGTCCCATGATTAGCGTCTTTATACACTGAAAAACTCAATAATAATAAATTGAAAACTGCTATATTATCTCGAGAAATGTTAGTCGAATTTACCAGTTAGTTTTGATTAGTGCTAGCTAGTTGCATTGATACTTCTGACTGATAAAAATATTTTAAATAAGTAATTATATATGATATATTACATCACGCAAATGTTGATATGTTATATACCCGATATATTATAATTTAATTAATGGTTCTTGAAATTAAAATGTTTATATTACATTATTTGTAAATTAATAACTCATTTTTAAAATATAGTTAATAATAACGGGCCAATTTAAAAAAAAATATATCTCATAACTATATATTTCATGTAAGAAAATAGTTATGATACAAGATAAAAAAAGGTGCCTATTTCTGTTCAAATTTATTTTAATGCCAGTTTGAACATTACCCCACAATATATAATATATAACCGTAGCCTTAATATCCAAATATCATAGTTCAACATTACCGTTAAACTTTCGTAATTTAGCGTCATTTCGGTATGAATAAAACTGACTTATAGGCGCTCATAACAACCATTTTCTTTCAGGAATGTTTACTTGCGTGATTTTATACGAATTTTCCAAATATCCACCGCCAACTCACAAGATTCTACAAACAAAAAGCGAGATATATTGACGTGGAATTTTTGACACGCCAAACTAATATTAAATCCAGCTAAATTTTATTTCGTTTGTCTTATGACCATATCTTAGAGAGAGCAGAAAATATATAGTTTTAAGAGATATAAGAATGGCTTCAAATTAAAATGTTATAATAATGCATTCGATATGTTCTCCAATCGATCTTCGATGGGTAATAATGTCAATATGGTAGAACGATATGTTTACGTGATTCAAATTTAAGTTGCAAGAAACAATTAGTGGTGATTTAAGAAACGTTAATTAATTTTAACGGTTTTTAAATTAGACTGGAAATAAATGTATGCATTTCCGTTCCATATTTTAAATAAAACAACGAAGTTTTAGATTTTTTACCGCCTATGCAACAATTACTGGCATTTAAAGACTGGCGTGTAACCAATTTGGACATCCCAGAAGTCATCCGCCATTATCTAACCTGGTTAATAGCGTATTATTTCCTATGGATAATTAACACAATAACTCCTATTAAGCCGAATCTAGTAGACGACACTTGACAAAATTTCACAACGATATGGTTTTTAGTGTAAAAATTACAGTAGTTTTAATGAAATCACTTAAGTTGAAAAAAGTCTATGGAAACGCCAACAAATCAGTGAAAACAATGGTCAAACTGGACGAATTGCGTTTCAAATTGCTTTATAGTCCTATTGTATAGTCCTAGAGTATATTCCAGTGTTACCCCAGTGACTATTGGCTGTTTGCAAAACTAAAAAACAATGTTCCTGAGAAAGTGTTATGGATTAAATGAAGAATAAACTGAGAAGTTTATTTAGAAACAAAAGATGTCTACGAAAAAAGTTTTAAAAAATTAATGAACGTTAGCTGTAATCACTCTGGAAAGAGAATCTGATTGAATAATGCTGAATTTTGCCTACGTGTTATAAGACCCAGGACTTATTAAGTGGTGAGTTACTTAGTTGTCTTAACTGTATCAACAATCTCATTAAAAACATCTTTTACCTATATTTATCTTAAGGCACTGTCATTGGTGGTTATATATATATATATATATATATATATATATATATATATATATATATATATTCACAATCTTAATTCAAATAATATCTATTACTTCTCCTTAAAAATCAAAGCTCACGTCGATATAGACAAACCGCGAACTAACAATATAATGTCCTAACTTATAATTATCTTGACAAAAATATCCTCGTATAAAATTTTCTATTATAAAATTATCCTCGCATAAAAATATCTGCTTCCATAAAATGACATAACATAAAATCCTATGGACAAGCGATATTTTTAGCACACTTGCTAGAAATAAATGAAAACGCTAACTTCTAGAGTATAAGTCAATAATTAGGCCATTTGGGCCTATGGTATTGAACTGTTGGGAATCATTAGCAAATCTAACATAGATATCTTCCAGAGGTTCGAGAATAAAGTGCTTCGAGTGATCGTCGATGCCCCATATTACAGTGTCCAACAAACTGATTCAGCACGATATCCCCATAGAACCCATAACGGGTGTGATTCGGAGTGTTAGTGCGAAGTACTCTGAAAGACTATTAATGCGCCCCCATTCACTCGCCAAACAGTTAAATGTGCGCGATGACAGTGAAGTGCGTAGGCTCAAATGGGAACTACCATACGAACTAATTAATAAACACATAGAATGAGATTTAATAATCTCTAGAATAAGCTAGAATATTTTTTAGAATAAGGTAGGATATACTTTAAAATAATTTAGAATGGTATCTAGAATAAGATTTAGATTATAAGTTGTACACTTACATCTACAAGTCAGTATAGTTTTATTATATAACTGAAATCATATAATCATACTTGTTGCCCACAGATTGGCAGATTGTGGACGTTCTAGGAAATTAATAAAAAAATATCTATATTAATATATATTTATATTAATAATATATATTATTGCCAGTATGTTAAGAAAAACTGGAAATAATTAACGACACACCTGGTATATATCTTGGTGGTATATTTGGACCTTTGACCTGACCTTTGACTCGTGCTCGAACACATTCCTTTATAAAAATAAAGTAGGCTTAGATATTTAGTTTATGATCAATGTACTTTGTGTTCTATTCCATGGCAAACTCTTCATATCTTATCTATTAAAATATATTAATTCCTGTCCTGCTGGAGCTGGCCATAAATGTATATTTATAACTGTTTATAATTGTAATTGTATAAAATACAAGAGTGCAAAATCCGAAAAGAACAATGATCGAAAAAAGGATACTTTAATATAACATAACACATTTAATATAACATAAAAAATCAACAAACAGTTTATTATTGTTATATTACACCAAACAATAATATTATATACAGTTTCCTAAAAGATTATGATCCCTAAGTGCAGTACAAGTAATGTCGTTCAGCAATTGTGATATGATGTGATAATTAAGGATCCAATTTAGCAAAAGGACAGGACAAAGTAATTTTCCTGATGGCCTTTATTGTGTGTCAGTATCGAAATAGTGGCCCGCGATAGGCGTCATGAATATTCAATGTCGTTCTGAATAGCTCGCCGTTCGAAACTGTTTGAATTTTGATTAGGATAGGTGATTTTACTTTACGCTTTTCCGTTTATATATGGGCCGGAAGAGTGACGTATCGAGGAGAAGAGAAAATTACCGGAAAATCGCCAGTCAAAGTATATACTGCTCCAAATATCCTAGTTCTATATATCGTGTATCAAAAATATGGAAAATAGACACACCAGCTGCAGTTTAGATAGTGTCTCAATGCAGGAGGAGTTTTTAACTGAAGAATACTTTTGATGGAAACCCCTATTCCAGATAATGCCCTCAATAATAACGTCGACGTATGACAGGATATTCCCATTAACTCCATTTTGTTGAGACAGTAACAATGAATTAAGTTGTTAAAAGCGTGGACATAAAAACTTAGCTTTTGGATATAACGTTCCAAAAAAAAATATAAACCTTATCACGTCCCATTAAATATAAGTTTTAATTTGTCTAGGGATAAAACACAGTTTTACTTTGATTAAACAATATTACGTTACTGTATTATACAATTGTCAATATAGTATTTGAAGAATAAGAGCTGCTGGTCTGTTTATATTTTAATCAAAACGAAAGGTTATAATATAAACAGCAGCCGCCACATGAAAACAAAAACGGGAAAAGGAACATGGCCCTACGCATATGATGGAATCGTCTGTTTACTTGAATTCACGGATAAAAATTACGTCGTGAATTTAATTATGTCAGTTTTCATTAATTATTTGGATAGCAATTCAATAAATAACGTTAAAGATGTGATCATCACTGCTGTACGTAAAATCACATTTAAACTACTTAGGCCAGAAACTTAAAAAGCAATTCGTCCAATTCTATTATTTATTTATTTTAAATATTGAATATGTTTAAATATAATTTTCTTCTGTACACATCCCAGCTTTATCGCTACACGGTTAGCTTATCGCTACCCAAATTAGAGCTAGACTCAAAAATCTCCTTCCATGAACCTATTTAGGGTAGTACTCACACAAAAAAAATTTCGAAAATTAAACCAACAAGCTACCAATTCAGTTAAAAAAATATATATTATATGTAGCTTAAGTCTGTGTTTCTCAAATTATTCTTTCAATTGAAACGCTTATTAATACTTGGATTAATAATGGATTTAGAAATCCATTTCAAGAATTCATATCTGATTAAAGAAAACGATTCTTAAAAAAGTAACAAGTTAAAGATTAAACCGAAAATTGAGCAACAATTGAGAAACTATATAATTGTGATCAAATGAACCTAACATAAAATAATGAATTAGCATGTCCTCAATGCCAGTCCAGGCAAATAAGAAATATTACTGGGGTTCACACAGCAGCTTCCGGTTCAGTCTACTTCTAGCAAGGGTCTTGATTAATGTGACAATTTCCGTTTTTAACCCTAAATTGACGACGATCGTATTAATAAACAGAATACTTACACTTGACAAACTACTCTTTTATAACTAGTGTTAAATCCTACGGTGGTATATAGCGCTGCTTTTTAGTTACAATAAATAATATAGATAATTCAAGAAAATAAAAATGAATGCTACATAATACTGCAACTATTTAACAAGTAATTATTGAGACCATGACAAAGTGTGGAATACAAAAGACGCATTATAAAAATAATAAATTAATAAATATATTTAAAAGAAACATTAATTAACAAAGATAAAATTCCCTTAATACATCACAATCCCTAATAAAAATAATTATATGTTTAACAAACATTAAATGTACAAATATTTTCGAGTTTTCTATGTGTATATGTGGTTAATATTGTGTAGCCCTTTTATTTTTAGGCACTTGCTCTAGAAAGCTTCCTTTATTATTTCTAAGTTTAGTAACAAATAATCACCAAAAAGTTCTAATGCATTCTTTTATTATAAAGAGAAAAGTCACGGGGAAGTTCGTCTTTAAAAATTTACTCTAAGGACACTCCACTAAGTTCAACTTGGAAACAATAGTTTCGATGCTTTCCACAAGACTTGAATTGTCTAGGAGAACAAATTCTTTGAAAAATGAAGAGAAATTACTATTCAGAATTGAAAACATTACTGCGTAAAGACATTAGATGGAATACAATCAAAATTTGCTACTGCGTTAATTGTTACTCAAAAGTGTATTTCACAACCTTTGTAACAAAAAAGAATAACCCTTAGAAAGAATTCGCATGGATATGACAAAAATGTAAAATTTCCTTTAACAGATTATTACTGACGATAAAAAATCGATATGAAAATCTTAAAAACAAAAAAACTTAAAATTTCATAGTGTAAATTTAAAACAGCTGACAAAGTACTAGATCATACAAAAACCGCCAGAACAAGTGAAAAGATTAACCATGTGCTTTAGTCTGCTAACGCCGATCCTAACCAGCATTGTTTTTGGGCTCACTAATTAAACAGGACTTTTTATTGATTGTTATTTTCTCATCAACAGGTATATCAATAAACAAAAATTTAGATACCAATCATAAAACAACCTTTAGAGTTGATTATATACTATATCATTCTTCGAGGTAGTTGTTTGAGTCAACATATTAAGTCAAGTAACTATTGGCTCTTACAACAACAAAATGAAATGGATCTACGTCACAAACGACTCGCTTGTTACTCTTTGTGAATTATAAAATAATTTTGCTGGTACTTTACTGGAAAGAAACTAGAAACAAGTTACCCTACCAGCTATGATCCGATTATATGATAACATGATCATTTGAACAGGCAATCAATGAATGCAATGATCACTAGATTAGTACACCGAAAGTTTCAATAGGATTTTAATAAAAGAAACTAAAAGCCATCCAAAAGAGGTTGTTACCGACGAAAACATTTAAAAAATCCAGGAAATGATTTTGAATTACCGTAAATTGAAATTGAGTGAAATAGCAAAGACTCTAAAGATATCAACTGAACGTGTACACCATATCGTTCACGAATATTTGGGTATGAGAAAGCTGTGTGTAAGGTGTGTGCCGCGCGAACTCACTTTTGACCATAAACAACGACGAGTTGATGATTCGGAGCAGTGTTTGAAGATTATGAATCGTAATAAATCCATCCATTTTTGCACCGATATGTGACAATGGATGAAACATGGCTCTATTATTTCACTCCGAAGTTCAATCGACAGTCATCCGAGTGGATTGCACACGATGAACCCACTGCAAAGCGTGGGAAAATGCAACAGTCAGCTGGTAAGGTTATGGCGTCTGTATTTTGGGGTATGCATGAAACAGTTTTCATTGACTACCTTAGAACCATCAACAGAAACAATTACATAGCGTTATTGGACCGTTTGAAGGACTAAATTTCCGAAAAACAGCCGAATTTGAAGAAAAAGAAAGTGCTGCTTCACCAAGACAATGCCCCGTGTCACAAGTCAGTGAAAACGATGGCAAAAATCCATGAATTGGGCTTCGAATTTCTTCCTCATCCACCGTATTGTCCAGATCTGGCCCCCAGCGACTATTTCCTGTTCTCAAATCTCAAAAAAATGTTCGCTGGGAAGAAATTTTCATCGAATGAAGAGGTGATCGCCGAAACTGAAGTCTGTTTTGAAGCAAAGGACAAATCGTACTACAAAAATGGTATCGAAAAGTTGGAGGGTCTCTATAATCAGTGTGAACTATAGGTGTGCTATAATCACCCTTGAAAGGAATTATGTTGTATAAAGAAAAATAATAAAGCCAAAAAAAATTGTTTTACTATGGTAGGTCGGGGACTTTTCAATTGAACTGTTATCATGATTGTTGAAAAATATAAGTAGAAGTGCAAGGACAGGGAAGTAGAGGAGGAGTAGTATTTGAATAATATAATAATTATATACGTTCGAAGCCAAGATGATACGATTGTTAACAAAAAAAACGTTCTAAGAATATCTAATACAGAAAACCGACATAGAGATAGAAGGGCGGATGGTACATACAATGCACCGGCTACCGGCCAAGCAAGAAAACTGCTAAAACAGAAAAAAATTACAGAATTTGCATGCGGAGCAAGGAAAACTAGCACTAAAGATTATACACCCAGTGATACATAGCGATGTGAATGTAGTATTGACAACTACCTATTAGCTAGAAGAATAGAATAATTCCTCTAAATCAAGAAATCAATTCAGATATATTCATTCATTCTTTTTTGATCTAAACAAAACCGGAAAAAATATTTAATCATTAATACTATATATTTATCATGTATATTATTATTAATTGTATTTTTATTTCATTGTTATTGTTTTCAAATATAAACAAGTGCGGTAAAGGCATAATTAATTTAATTAACTCACATTTAACGAACGAAAAGTTGAATCAATTAAAGCGAATAACTGTTCCCCAACTCACGTACAAATATGAATAAAAAAATGAACGGTATATACTGAAATTTAGTATTTAAATGAAATATGAGCATTCGTAATATTCAATTAGTCAAATTTTAATAGATATTCTAATACCGTTGTTAAAGCTTGTATTCATGTAATCGATATATGCTATTAATATGGTTTATCTGATAATTCTTTCATAGTCGTTTAAAAGGCTTTAGTGAAATATAGCGATGGGTTAACAGATTCAGTGGTCTATATAAATACGGTATTTGATACATTTACCATTATATAGTAGTCACCTTGATATGTATTTACATTTTAATTAATAGATTATACACTTTAATATATAACATCACAAATACAGCAATAAACGATGTTTCAAAAAAAAAATTAAAATTCCGATATGTAGTCTCAATGCAAACAACTAATAAAGTGTTAACATCATCCATAACGCGAAACCTCAAGCTCAGCCGCTCAATCTGACACTCTATGCTACAGTCTTGCACTCCGCAGTGTTAAGGAGAACGAGGCTATAGGTAATCTAGACAGCCGAGAAAAAAATGCTTTAGTCTTACCAAACAAAACGAATTATAACAAAACGTAGAAAATCTCTAAGCTGATAGCAGGGCTTACAAATTAAAAAAAAAAAACAAAACAGCCGCAAAGATTGAAAAGATCACTGCAATTCTCCTAAAGTAATCTAGTCTATAACAGAAAATTGTAAAAATTGTAGAGATTCGTTAGCACGGAGGCTGTAAGGATTTATAAATATTAATAATTTGAAATAGTTTAATTTTTAAATGCGCGCTAAAATGCTCCAAATCTGTACGTCACATAATCGTTGTGATCGCACTGGACATTTTGTATAGATACAGATACAAACTAAAGAAATGTGGTTAAGTCTTGTAAGATGCGAACCAGCCGGTATGGCTTGAACATTAGTAATTTATAAACAAAATAACAAGAAAATTAATTAATTAATAACAAAAAATAAAGAATATTAATTAAATGCATGCCCTAATCAAGTATAGATCATATCCCATCACGTTTAGATTACAAAAAGTTAATATCATATATATGATTCCTGAAACATCACATAGTTCGATGAGTTATAATTCACCATGTTAGATGTAATATACATATTTGATAGAACTATGGGATTTTTTCAAGTTTCTGCAACCTTGTATACGTGCGTGATGACCGAGAGCAGTTTAAAATCCTCTGAACAATATCTACGTATAGGCAATGTGCGAGCCAAAATGGTGTTACACAAATAAAGAAAAATAAAAGAAACCAAGCAGAGATCTAGTTAAAGAATTTATAGTAGTTTAATGTTAAGGCATGCCTATATACAGATTTTGAAAAGTACTTAATGAAGTATTGCAGCTGTATGTGCTTTTAAGGCTATTATAAAAGTAAACTTAAATCAATGTTCTATTAAAATTTTAGTAATAAGTAATGGGAATACTCCTTATCTCCTTGTCCCTTAAAACCTTCTACCTAGTTTAGATATATAGATATATTATATATGGACGACTTTTGTTACTTGATTTAATGGAGCGAAGAATGTGTTTCTTGACTCTTAAATAGAGTTTGAGATATATAAATAAAAGGATCGTCGAAACGAATAAATATATCTACTGCTGGCCTATTATAATAATGAAAGAAAAGAAGAAACAACCGGTAACAATCACAACAACAAAGCTATTTTGAAACAACAAAGAACGGTATACAAAGTTAAATATAATCCGATCAAGATAATTATACAAGGTTCCCTAAGGTTGAGGAAAAATGAACACAAGAGAAATTGGAAAGATGATAAGTACACGGATAAAGACAACAACGATACTTGAGATATACTCACACGATTCAGTTAACCTTGGCTGAATACTGACTATAAACTAGCTACAAAATTCCGAAGCCAAAGTTTTAGTCATTCCACAATACCACTTCCACAATAATTATTCAACGGACTACTGAAAAACAGAAGCTGATCACTTATTGCTTGCTTACATAGGCTACTGACTAGGAAAACCTCAGTATCAAATCTTCCAACCTGAATATTCTGTCACAAATTTAAACAAGGAAAAAGTATAACCTTATAAAAAATAAAATTCCTGAATATGTTATAACATCAATAGTATTAATAAAATTATAGTAGCATTTCTCATTACATAAAATAATGTAAAATGATATAGTAAAGTATATCCTATTATACTTATTAGTAATATTTATATAATTTTTAATATATCTATTTATGTATATCTAACTACTATGGAATATAGTAAAATAATAAATACAAGCTTTAAATGATTAAAATAGTAAAAAAATATACACTTTTTTCACTATTTAACAAATTGCTGGCGGCTAATGGAAGCTAGCAAAATTGTGTAAAAAGTTGCATCTAAAATTTACGATTTCCCAATGCAGTAACTAGGGCGGCTTATATAGCTACTATTCGGCCATATATTTATCGTTGCTTGCCACACAATAGTCGATAAACATTCGATATCCGTGATATTTTAGAATGGAGGAAATCGATATAGAACAATGAACATACCAAATAATATAATAAGAAAAACAAGTAAATACATACTTAAAATAAATAACTCATAAAAGTCCCCGGCCTGACACATAGAACCCTCCGAAGATGCGTTTATAAATTTGGCAGCTGTCGTATCATCAGTTTGTAAATTATAGCATTTTGAGTGAAGCAACTTTGGTTATTGTGAAAAAAATGGATAAAAGGAATTTCGCGTGTTGATAAAATATTGCGTTTTGAAGGTAAAAAATACAGTTGAAGAAAAAACTTGGCTTGATGCCGAGTTTCCAGACACTGCCCAAGGAAAATCAATCATCAAGGATTGGTATGCTAAGTTTAGGCATGGTGAAATGAGCACCGAAGACGGTGAACGCAGTGGACGCCCAAAATAGGTTGTTACCGAGGACAACTATTTAAAAAATCCACAAAATGATTTTGAATGACCGTAAATTGAAATTGAATGAAACAGAAGACACTCTAAATATATCAACTGATTGTATACATCATATCATTCACGAATATTTAGGTATGAGAAAGCCTTGGGCAAAGTGGGTGCCGCGCGAGCTCACTTTTGTCCAAAAACAACGAGTTGATGATTTGTAGCAGTGTCTGAAGATGATCAAGCGTATAAGTCATCCGGCAAGGTTATGGCGTCTGTATTTTGGGAAGAAAAATCGCTGCATCACCAAGACAATGCACCATGTCACAAGTCAGTGGGAACGATGACAAAAATCAATGAATTGGGCTTCGTCGTCCACCGTATTCTCCAGATCTGTTCCCCAGCGACTATTTCCGATTCTCAAATCTCAAAAACATGCTCGCTGGGAAGAAATTTTTGTCGAATGAATAGGTGATCGCCGAAACGGAGGCCTATTTTGAAGCAAAGGACAAATCGTACTACAAAAATGGTATCGAAAAGCTGGAGGGTCGCTATAATTAGTGCATCATCCTTGAAGGGAATCATGTTGATTAGGAAAACTAATTTTGCCAAAAAAATCGCTCGGTGAGCGTATCCAGTTCTTGACTAATAGTTATATTTAGTGCAGAAAAACTTCTTTATATATAATATGCTCCATAACTATATATATTTATATGGTTTCTGTATCTTATTTGGAACTATTGGTTACTTTATCCAAAATATCGACACATATTTCCAATTTAATAATCTTCATCTCTAGATTTGTCACTCGACTCTAAAATAATTGTCGCATATTAACGGATTTCATTTTAATGACATTTCGAAGATAGATATTTACAGCCACTAATCTGTTAAAAAACAATGGGAACAGATTTCCTTGACGAACACTGGCTCGATTCTAACTAACATATCGCACACGGCTAAAAGAACCAACAACGGCAGTCGCACGCTGCGGCTCTTCTCGGTTTATTTCTTCACTTCATCTTTTTAAAGCATTATTTATTTGCATATATATATTTACATAATTTGAATAATATCCATGAATACGTTTCAAGACTAGTAGTAGATTTATTCCCTGGTAGCTCTTCCATGTTAGCGTTAATGTCCAATAGAATAATTTCACCACTGTTGAAGTGTCCTTCAAAATATTCGAAACTTCTGTCTGTCATGACACAATATAAGCATACTAAACCATAAAAAGTTGACAAAGTGTAATTATTCAACCACATATGTCACTTAACCTTAGTATGTTGAACGGTTGAATTCAAGAAATATTTTATATATAGATTTTTGTAATCCAAACAAGATGGGACTTGATTAACACTTGTTGAAATCTTATATTTAATAAATATTTTTCTTTGATTATTGTGAACAAACGCTAGTTTAATATAGTTAGAAGCCCCTTTTCGTCCGTCTGGTTGGAAATAAGATCTTGCTGGTTTCATCATTTCTTCTGCCACTTGGTTAACTCCAGCGGCCTTACAATAGTTATACAATTTTGATTTTATTGGGATTCTGAATTCGTTCACTCTTGGCTTATCATATCACCGAATTAAACAAGTAATTCAACAATCGGAAGGAGCAATGTATTCACCAAACATTGACGAATGATTTTAAAACATTACAGTTGTTACATTACAAAATAACTTTTAGAATTTTTGTTAGTATTACAGCCAATCTATCCAATATCGGAACAGATCACCTTCGAGGCATCAATAGCGATCGGTCATAAGTATTCGTTACGAAATATAGAAAACAAAACTATTATGATCACTAGATTATGTTTATATTAAGCTTTTAACCACACTGGATGAGTTTTTATGAGCGTGTCGTTAATTAACAATAAAAAGTAAATATAATAAGACGTATTTAGTAATATCTATATCTCAAAATTGCTGGAAAACTATTTCCTCAATAACCGACTAATAACGGTTTTTCTCTCGTTTTATTCTCAATTATTGACCATACACGTAACATCATTTTCTCAATAGCAACGAAGCCCTCTCCGCCAACAAAATCTACTGTACAAGTAATAAAGTAAACACAATCATAAAGTGATTCCCTTTGTTTTCGGTTTGGGCAACCGAATGGTGGGCGGATTCGAAAGGTGGAAACAATTTTTTGTGTGTTTTTTCCGAAACGAGCCACTAAATATTTTTTGCGGCAGTTATTTTATCGCCTCTATTGGGATGGGCGTTAATCCGGAACGATTTAAACAAAGGCGAATAAGGGCCGTTCTTATAAGCTTTATATTTTTTTCTAAATTGAGTTGTTTCCTCTTTTTAGCTTGGATCCAGTATATTTATATATATATATATATATATATATATATATATATATATATATATATATATATATATATATATATATATATATATATATATATATACTATTACTAAAATATCTCAAAAAATTAAAAATATAATCTTCATTCGCCGAAAAGCGGCTGACGAATCAAGATCAGCTTGACATTAGCTCAGTGCGCAGCTTTTTCATATAAACATAATTTAGTATAATGTTATTCTTTTTGATGTTGCTGTACATTAGACTTTCCTATCGACGTCAATTTTTCACTTTTCTTATGATATCAGGTTTTGCTTCGTTGACGATTTTACATGTATTTTGTACATTTTTATTATAATTCAGAATCCATTATATTATTTTGATATATAAAATTAAGCAACATATCCTTAAATGTTGTTAAATAATTCTGCAAATAATTTCTTCATCTGTAAGATCCTTATTAGCATTGATTTCAGATTTATTCGTAACATTTTAAACTAGCACAGTCGGTAGGATTCCGACGAGATCATAAAACTATTCTCTTTTAAGTTCCTGCAATTAATTGGAATCAATAAAAGACGACAGATTGATGTTGGATTGGCAATCGTTCCATAGTTTTACGAAGCATTCCTTGGCGAAGTTAAAGAGAGTTCGGACAAAAGTGTCAGAGCTGAAACTGAACCATAGGTTCACAAAAGTTGCATTGAAGGTGCTTAAAGACTCCTAGCCATATACTATTTCAAGTAAGAAACATTCAAGCTTTGAAAAAAACCCTAGTCCTTGAATTGCCGGCACATCCATCACAGTTGATGGTTAAGGCCACCGAAGGTAGACTGAAGTTGCTGTGTGAACGGCCACCAAGAGCCGATTGTAGCAGCTCAATGTCTTAGACGTAGACTGTTGAAATATAGAATCACCAACATTTGGAAAACCATTCCGTAGAGGGAAACTATGGAAATATGGATAAAATAGTACCATTTTAAAGATCTTTAAAGGCGGACGAGGATACAATCGATACTCGAAAACAATTTTACAACTGTAGTCGTTTCTTTAGGAAGGAGGTGTTATATAACGCAGCGTTATCGCTCTGCGGTGTGGTCTGTTTTCTAATCGATAAAAACCCTCAGTGTCGCTTTATAATCCCCTCTTCTTTCTTTGAATAAAATATATTTTAAAAAACATTTTATAATTCATAATTTATAATATATCAATTATTTATATATTGGTCAATATATATATATATATATATATATATATATATATATATATATATATATATATATATATATATATATATATATATATATATATATATATATATATATATATATATATACTAAAATATCTATTACTAAAATATCTCAAAAAATTAAAAATATAATGTACATTCACCGAAAAGCAGCTGACCAATCAAGATCAGCTTGACGTTAACTCAGTGCGCAGCTTTTTCATATAAACATAATTTAGTATAATGGTATCAAAGGAAATTGTTAGTCTGAAAAGCATCCATAAAAAGCTTGAAGACATTCAGCGCTGTGAGCGATATACATCATCTCTTCATACACTGTTAAGTTATATCGAATTTAAATGGTTTAAAAGACAACCCACTTCCAGGTATTGCTTTTAAAATAATACAATTTTAAAAAGCATTTAATAAAATCAAGGAATACATATTATTTCAATATGTTTATTTAGATGAGACATGGCCATATTTCAGAATGGGACATTGGATCACTCATGGCAAGATAATAAGTATAGTGTTAAGACAATAAGTTGATGGAATAAGGTAAACGTTGAAGTACCTGAGCATTTGATTAAAAATGCCAGGAGAGAAAGAATACTAACTATTTTGCAAACATGGTAAATCCATTATCTAGTTTTATGTACACAGGAAATATTTTATATATACAAGAAAGATGTGTACAGATAGTAACAATAAACTAAGGAGAAATATAGTGATATCAAAATAACTTTACAAGGAGACACTGTACCGAAGGAAGGAAGAACTAAACGTAAAAGGTAAAGATGCTCTCTAATGACATTAAAATATATTACTTAGATATACAATTGTTAATTAGGTGAATTAGGCCTCCAGTAGATAGTACTACATAAAAACGCGCCAAGAACTCTACCTCATAGGTGATGTGGAAAAAAGTTTAATGTATATATAATAAAATGCAATCCTAGCCTACAAACTATTTTGAGTGTATAATTAATTGTAAAATTAGATGGTAGTTACAGGTCGTATTCGTCAATTCACACACAACCCATTCTTTTTTTTAATGAATTTATGATATACTGATGAATGTATCATTATAGAATAAATTCACAAAAATTTACAGAGTAAGCTAATATCAATTTATATTCCATTTTCAAGCAGGATAACTCTAAGTTTTTACTTATAAATGTCCCAGCTGTTAAATTTAACGTAATAGTTTTGGTTATATGTGACTGATCTACATTAAATACACCATCCAATGACTACTGTAATCCAGTAGTTTTATTATTATATTGTCCTTTTACAAAAGAAAGCTCCAATGAAAAAGATATTGCTCCTGTGACGATATAACTACCGAAGTTAAAACCTATTTTGAACGTCTAGAAAACCCCGTAAAGATATGGCTGCGCTGGACTGACCGTATCACTCTTAAAGAAAAGGATCTCGAAGAATTTTATTACCGGCTGATTAAATGAACGCAATCACTTTCCTCTAAAATAATGCTATGCATTGCCGGAAGTTTGATAAATACATTACTGCAGGTCAAATGGGACACATCATGAATATCAAACCTGACTTCTAGTCAAAACTTATTCAGATTGATGCATAATCGTTTGGCCTATTCCGAAAAACTGAAGAAGTAGAAGAGGACCTGAATGAGCAAATATTCCCAATCCAATTTTGACTAATATATAAATAATTAATATATTATAAATTATAAATTATAAAATGTGAAAGGGTTTAAGACACAAAAAATGTTAAATTATTTTAAAATATATTTTATTCAAAGAAATAAGAGGGGATTACAAAGCGACACTGAGGGTTTTTTTCGATTAGAAAACAGACCACACCGCAGAGTGATAACGTTGCGTTATAAAACACCTCCTTCTTAAAGAAACGACTACAGTTGTAAAATTGTTTTCGAGTATCGATTGTATCCTCGTCTGCCTTTAAAGATCTTTAAAATGGCACTATTTTATCCATATTTCCATAGTTTCTCTCTACGGAATGGTTTTCCAAATGTTGGTGATTTCAGATTTCAACAGTCTACGTCTAAGACACTGAGCTGCTACAATCGGCTCTTGGTGGCCGTTCACACTGAATCGCAAGCTTCTGCCCAAATTCCAATAAATTAGGTTAATTCACAGCAACTTCAGTCTACCTTCGGTGGCCTTAACCTTTAACTGTAATGGATGTGCCAGCAATTCGTGGACTAGGGTTTTATTCAAAGCTTGAATGTTTCTTACTTGAAATAGTATATGGCTAGAGGTCTTTAAGCACCTTCAATGCAACTTTTGTGAACTTATGGTACAGTTTCAGCTCTGACACTTTTATCCAAACTCTCTTTAACTTCGCCAAGAAATGCTTCGTAAAACTATGGAACGATTGCCAATCCAACATCAATCTGTCGTCTTTTATTGATTCCAATTAATTGCAGGAACTTAAAAGAGAATAGTTTTATGATCTCGTCGGAATCCTACTGACTGTGCCAAATTTAAAATGTTACGAATAAATCTGAAATCAATGCTAATAAGAATCTTACAATAGATGAAGAAATTATTTGAAGAATTATTTAATAATATTTAAGGATATACTGCTTAATTTTATATATCAAAATAATATAATGGATTCTGAATTATAATAAAAACGTACAAAATACATGTAAATCGTCAACGAAGCAAAACCTGATATCATAAGAAAAGTGAAAAATCGACGTCGATAGGAACGTCTAATGTACAGCAACATCAAAAAGAAACCCCTAAAAAGCTACCACTCAATATGCCTCCACGTAATTTTCTTAAACCGCCACAGTTTCCTTCCACCCTTTAAAAGGTGGATATTAAATTTAGGCAATTTCGGCGCTTCTCTTTCACAAATTGCGCCCACTTAGGCTTTTAGCCTTCAGTTATAGCCTTCTGCGCCAATATATGCTCTTATATCGTAATGGAAAGGATACCATATTATTACGTCAAACAAAATAATCGAGAAGGTAATTTGTTGGCACAGAACTAGGCACAATTTAATATCTACATTTTTTTTATTTAAAATATATAGTCTATTGAAATTGTATGTAAAGTACACACATATAGTTGATTGATTTATGTAAAAACTCTTAAAAAAAAGTATTAATTTTCATATATTTGTAATAAATGTATAGTTGTATTTAATCAAAATTTGACATACATGCTTGTTGAAGTTATCCCAAAAAATGATAATCGGTAGAAACAATGTCTAGTGAATACGACGGGTAAAACTTTTAAGCGTCTCTATGTCTATATTAACAAAGTAGTATAGCAAAGTCATTTTATAGCTGCTTTGCTTTATAATAATAGTATTTTATTCAGCAACTGCACTAGAGCAACAACATAATTTAAAAATAAATCTTTTTGTATTTCAATAATTTCATTGATTGCAAAAATCCTAACAATTTGTTGACGTAAATCAGTGCATGTGATATTTCTATTTTATTAAGAGTAAAATTATGCTGCCATAAGAATGGTGAAATTATTGATAAGTTATTTAAACTAGATAAACCAAAAATACCGTGAATAATTTTAGGTCAAAATACAACTCAACTTTGCCATTATGTTTCTATTAATAGTTCTTAACTCGCAATTATTTCTTGTAATATTTCTCAATTTTATTAGCAGCGCGATCAAAATAACCCTAAACTCGTAAATAATGACTCATATCGTCAAAACAAACTTATTATATCAGACATAGATGATTAAATGTTAGCTAATATCGTTAAAACGTATAACTCATTACTTATTGAAATCGCGTAAGCATTTTTTTTTGTTCAATTTTACTTCAATTTAACATATGAATAATAGTTCCGATGTTTTAAAAGTAATGATTTGACCCAAAGAGTATTCTGGAGGAGCAAAAAAATGTGAAGATGGGTATTTCAAAGTATTTTTCAGCAGGATAACGTTAGGGAATATGTTGAAAAACCAGCGAAAACATACTTGAAAACATTAAAATAGGAAGTGCTACTCTTCCCGCGGTATTCTCGAGGGCTTGCTCCTTCTGATTCTGACTACTTGCTCCAACATATGAGCCGCGACCTATCTGAGCAGCGCTTTACTTCTTATGAAGATACCAAAAATGAGTCAATTCGTGGATAACCCTAAAATATATATCACTCTTTCCAGATTGAATCCATAAGTTGCCTAAAGGACAGTAAAAAGTAGCAGTTATGGATGTACAATACTTTGAATAAAATACATTGTACCGACTTCTCAGATTGATGTTTAAATTTTAAAAAATTCTTTAAAACTAATTTATATATTTTTATACCAATATATGTCTTTATTCTAGTTTCCACTGCCACTTATTTTGGTTACTATTATAGTTATAAACTATATTGAAAACATTATTACAAAAAATATTTCATTAATTATATTAAAGTGCCGTTATTTAAATAAAAAAAGTTATTGGAGTTTTATTTCAAGTGATCGACACTACCCTACTTCTAGTTTCAAAAATAACATTTATTGCAGGTTAACAAATTCGCAAATAATAACATAGATAGAGAACTTCATCATATAGTTACCAAGCTGTAAAACAATATAAAATAATCCAAATTGTCAATGACCGGACCCATCAACAAATGTATACATTAGAAACACCGCGTGAAATAAATCAATTTAACTCGTTTAAAATTAATCACATACTAAACGGTACGAGAATTCGAATTAAAGTTCACAACTTAATTATACAAACATCTAATTCCGCTAAATCCTATTTAATAAGTTCGAAATTTACGGCAGAAGTCGAAAATAGTTTTCGCTAATTGCAAAACTACCTAACAGCTGTCATACTAGACAGTTATCATGTTACTACAACAAAATCTATTAATTCGTATTATTCGTTGTGGAATAGAATTTTAACATATTATATAACTGTTGTTATGACTTGGAGCTCTTACATGGGGGTAGGTTAAGAAAGTGAAATTTCCTGAGATATTTTGCAGCAGTGGGGTCGACCGGAAGATGTATAGTCCGGTCAAAATGTGAACAAACCCACATCATCAGGACTTTAAGTGCTATATGTAAATTGGTTTTAAAATCGGACTGTATTTACCTATCCATTTTATTCTAGTTAGAAAGAGATACAATGATATCTGATGCCTATTAACTGTTTGCCGAATAAGCCTATACAATTCGCCTGGTTGCCACATATCTGCAAAATTCGTTGCTGACGTTATTTTGACGCTTTGTTTTGATAAATCTCAAATCGCTATATAAAATTTGTGATTATTCTCATTGAAAATCTAATAAATAGTCAAAGTCAGAAACATATTTCTTATTATTAATTAATAAGTTACTGTTGCTATTGTGTTTAGTTGAACAAATTATTGGTATGTACATGGTGACTAAAATTTGCCAAAAAGTGGAGAATAATATTATGTTATATTACTACGCGAAGCTGTTGATAGTTATTGATATAAGATGTCGATTTTCGCTCTATTCGGAATCAAATATATAAAATGTATGAAGCAACTAACTAGTTTTTTCTATATTGTATTTTTGATATAATCATAATTTAATACAGTTCTTTCAAAGGAAATTGTTAAACTGGAAAGTATTATCAAGAAACTCAGAAATATGGAGCTCTTTGAGTGATTTAAAGTGATTTATCGCCATGAGAACTATCTATTGCATCTTGCAGAATCCGTTAAAATCTACGTATGTCTACTTAAATGAAAAGTCTTGCCCCACCAGCTTGTATGTGCCAGATATTGTTATTCCTGAGTATTCCGTAATTTCCGATCGATGACTTGGCTGAGTAGTCGTTCAAATATTCCAAAAAAAGCCAACAATTAGGTATATTTTTAATAAACTTAAAGGAATAATTTTAAAAGAACAATCCATATATTGTGCAAATGCAAAGTTGTAAAAAATATTTATTCTTGGAAGGATTATTAATTGATACTGTATATGTAATTGATAGTAATTTGTGTATTTTTCTTCAAACTTATGTTAGAAATGGAGTTATTTCACTAAAATGTGACAATTAGTGCATGTTTTAGATATAAATAAAGAAACATAGATAATGTTTTAGGCAAGCTTGCCAAATAAAATGTGAACGAATCACTCCCAGGTTTCTCTTGCGAAATTGATATTTTTTATTGAAAACGCAACGAGCTACCTCACAAAATACATGGATCAAGATCAAGATTATAGGAAACGATCTGAAAAACTGGAAATTGTATACAAGGTCAGAACGGTAGTTCATTTTTTAAATTTAATATTTTTTGACCGTTAATGTTAAACCCAAATTTACCTGCCAATTTTATTACCTTGTATTACCTTTTCGAATGAATAACGGATAAAATGTATTAATCCTTACGAAACCCAAATACATCAACGAATGAGAAAAAAAGAGATGATTACCTAATGTTTATTTTTCCATTCAGCGGGAAAACAGGCTTATCCATTTTAAAATATGTAAATACGGTCGAAGGGTTATGTTGTTTGAAAAATAATTATGTCAGAGTTTATTCCGCGCTGTCCAAAAAATAAGCTGAATGATTTTTTCAGTTCGACGACCAAACGTTTCATATAACACTCTGGCGGATTAAAATAATGTCCAGCAATATTTTTCAAACAAAATATTTCGGTTTGACGTTTTAACAGGAGATTTATGTAAATATCTCCATTTATTTTTATATTACAGAATGATTAACAAATGCAACGATTAGCATTCATCCAGTGAGCTATTAATTGAACTGTTAGAAACAGATATAATATTAATCAAAATTATTATAAAAACGCATTAAAACAGTCATTAATCATTAAATTATTGCGCAAATATCATCTGAATGGACTAAAATCATATGGGTTTTCAATAAAGACGGGTCACAGGCTGCTATATTATTTTGGAGCATGTTTAACATGTTTATTATTTAGCCACTGAAGCCAAGCCAAACATTTTTTATTCCACTATATGGTACAGATGTGTTTAGTGTTTGTCTGCTCTTACTAACATGATACATAGGTCCCCCTCTGATCATTCCCCTCACCGTCCTTCCTTGTCTCGTTACCTGCCTTACATCCTCCAGATATGCTGTAAGTATCCCCACCAACTAGCTGTCTCCTTTTTATAAACCCTTCCAGGAATTCAATATTGAAGTATTTTCTTATTTGTTTACTTCTCATCTTGTTTATTTTTATCGCACCCTTGACTCATCTAAGATATTTAATTTTTATTGCTTGTATCTTGCTATATACTTTCATCACATCTTGCCCACATCTTGCAACCGAATGTTAGGTTTGGTCTATATATTGTTTTATATACATTCTTTTTTGTTTTACTTAATACTTATTTTTTCTTTCGAATTTACTATTTACAACGAAGTACAAATTCATGGTTTTTCAAATTCTTTTCGTGTTTTCCTCTTCGATTTCTATTCCTAGATATTAAAAAGCCTTTACTTGTACTATTCTTTGATTTTCTATTTGGATGTTTACTTATTCTCGTGCACCCATAACCATCATCATAAAAGAAAAGGACAGGCGGCGTTATTGGTCCTTTATTTTTAGTATCACAGAGTGATATTATTAGTTTAAATTGATATGGACGAGGACGACATATGGTGCCCCTACGACCATACCACGTGCCACATAGCAGACTCAATGTTGTAAATTCTGCATAATCGATTAGTGTAAAATCTTTCATAGATGAAGTGATCTATGGTACAAAATATTTGAGGGTAACCGTGAGAAGTCACACTGTTATACTTATATTTAATATATAATTAATTTGTTAAATGATTTAGGAGTGGTTCCATCCAAGACCAAATATTCCTACAACTGTTATATGATTACAATTTAGTTACTTACAGTTTAGTTAATTTGCCCAAGCCTCACAATTTGATACAATAAAAGATGATTCAGTGAAAATGCGAAGACGGTAAACAACGTAGTCTAGTTGTTAAATTTTCCATTTAGTATTAATGCTAATCACGAAATGTCTAATAGGTTTGGTTGGGTTTCTAAAACGTATAGTGATGTTAATGATAAAGAACGGCCTTGAGGATAAAAAGCCAATCCAAACTCCCAAAAGATTTTCCTACAGCTTAGCAGTTAATAAATTAACAGATTCTAGAGATTCACAGACGATGAGGAAGATTCAAAAAGAGGAAGAAATGGCCACCACACGAATTAACCGAAAATACAATTTCGAACTCGAATTCGATTACGAATTAACAAAAATAAATAATGGATATAGAATATATGTCGAAAAAACGCTAATTGATACCCCACTGAAACGTGTAAAACGTGAAAAATAATATATTTAACAAAACTTTCTGACATTAACTTTTATATTTTGTTATAAAAAAAAACAATAATATAAAGATATGTTTTTTTAGTATTTAGTATAATATATAGTCTTGCCCTATATAAATTTGGCAACACTGCCTGGTATTGCAAGCCAAGCGTTTCTCAAAGAAATGGAGATGTACCCAGGGGTGTGCAACTGCAATGGTAAGTAGTGGGGCAAAGTTTGGCTTAGTCCAATCATTGGCGGCGCTGACAACGCGAATTTGATTGGTTAATTTAAAATAGTTATGTAGAAACCTGTAAGGAAAATACTTTGCTTTGATTGGTCTGCCATTTCCCCTGATTATTTTGTGACTCACATTTATTGGCCAATAGTATTTAAATAAAAATCAAATTTAAATTTTAAAATTAATTTATTAAAATAAAATCCTATACAAATATACATAAGTGTAAATAATATAAATATATATAAACAAAAAGCAAAAAAATCAATTATGAACTCTATTCTAGGCAATATTAAAATATCAATAATTCTTCTATAACGCCTTCCCATATATGTTTAGTGCCATCAATTTTATGGGATCTATTAGAGTTCTAACTTATCTTGATATATTGAAGGTAAACTTTAAATCCTTCTCTGTTGATATTGCATTAACTTCATTAAACCAAAGATAAAATCACACCTCAGAATAACTTAAAATTTGGTCTTGAAAATCATTATGGATTGGACAGTCGAAACACTAAAAATTTATGTGCTTTTTTTAATATTTAGATTTTAGAGTATTTAATCTGTGGAACTACTTAATATAGAATATAGACAAATATTGCATGTTGTCTATTTTTCAGAAGTTTTGTTAAATAGCCTGAAATAAGACTAAAATACAATATTAGGCTCTTGTTTTCCTCAGAGTAAAATTCTCTAGAACTGAAAATATAGACTCAACAGGTGATTTAACAACCTCAAGTGGTACTAGATCTTCCGTCAAAAAAAATATAAGTTATCTAACATGTTCATCTTCTTCACAATTTTCTCCGGGAGAATGATGTGAAAAAATTGAAATGATGAGCCCTTTTAAAAATTTCTCGAACATACTAGGGGAAGGATGCTGTTTCTACTTCCATGACCTCTAATAGATCCAATAAAAATCTTTAAGCAATCTTGGTTAAGATTTGTTAAACAAATGTAGTTATTTGTAAATTTAGACAAAATAGATTTCTTTAAGGTAATAAATCCCCTAAATGTAGCAATTAAATTTTTAATTGATGGCACCATAACAAATATTTTCTTAACAAGGCAATCAAATTTAAATATATAATTCCTCTACTATAAAATGATTGAAAACTGACTGTTCTAAAAAGTTAAAGTATTGCAAATATTTTAGGGATATTTTACAATTAAAAGTAGTATTTATTACTACTAATTATCCAGTTATATTAATTGTTACCTTCTTGTAAGACTTCTTTATGTAGAGACATCACACTGACAGCATACGAACAACTTGGTAGATTAATTGAATTTTATCACTACTAACATCTTCATAAGTTTTTGAATTTCTGTAAACAAACAATATATAAACAGACACGTAGTAGATAGATAATTTTATATGTACCTGATAAAACCAATGATGGATATGCATTTACCCAAATACCTGTTCGTGAAGGAAGAATAATTCTAAATTTTTCACTAAAATGGCCATAACAAACACCATGACGTTGATATATTTGCATTGTGGTTTATCCAGGTAACTTATTACTATTTACTTGATCAACCCATTTTTGGAAAGGAGCGAGATCATTCTTTGGGAAACGATGTCTAATTTCCGTAGTATATTTTTACCCCGGTACACTACATCTTTTACTACACTGACGCACTGTCATCAATTTTAATATTATTACTCCATAATAATTAATGTAAAACAGAAAATATGCACAACATAAAACGAAAATTTCGTGATCTAAACACAAACCATAACCTACAAACAACAAACATAAAAATGGACGCCTATAGAAAATGCTGATTTCACACAATTTGATCGACCAATCACATTTCATGTTAGTGGCAGCACCAGGAATTTAAACTAGCCAATCACAATTTGCGATCGCAGCGCTACAGTTGATTGAACTAAACAAAACATTTCCCCAAGGTCGCCTATACCGTGAAATTTCTATTTTTTCTATGGATGTACCGTATTGCTTTGATTAAACGTTGGGCATTTATTTGTTTAACTATTAAAGCGTTTGATATGGCATTTTTAAAGTTATATAGTGATGTTCGTTTATACTTAAAAAGAAGGCCTTTTAGTTTAATATTTCAGCGTTTTAACGGGATTAAAAATATGGAGCCAAGGGTAGGTTTAGTTTCAGTTGTTACAAATAGGATAAATTTATTAAATGATTTAAATTTTGCAGTGAAAGTAAATTAATATGTCAAGTTTCTAAAATGACATACTTAGTAGCAAGAGAAAGAAAGATATCACTATGAGCCTGCTGCACAGCTAAAGCCGATAACAAGAAGGATCATCTGCCTTCCCTGTGTCTCCAATTTAATGATTTTAGTATCCATACATACTGAATTTCGGCAGCATCTTTGTCGGCTCCATAATATAGATGTTAAACATTCAAATCTATATTTTAAGAATTTGTAAGGTTTTGAAAGTTGGAAGCCACAAGTTGATAAAGAAAAAAATATTGCTTAAAGAATTTCTTAGAAAACAAGAAGTCAAGAAGCTTAATACCACTTAATAAGAAGTTATCATCAAGGTAATATTTTCTATAAATCTGTTGATATGATTATTATCTTACGAATAAATTTTAGGTAGGGTACGATAACACTAGAAGGGTTACAGGCAAAAAATTAATTTGATTCTGTCTATATAAGTTTTTTTGTTAGGAATGTTAGATTCAATATTGAAGCAAATACAAGTAGCCAATATCAATCCCAGAATAATATTCGACAATTTAGTTTTGACAAGGTAATAGGGAATTATATATTTAAGTAATTTCAATTAATCGTCCAGTTTATAGGCTTTGCAGAAGTGCAGGAAAACATTGCATACTATTAATCCTGAAGAGGTAGCTATTTAGAAAAGGATTGTACTTGCTACAGCTGTATGATTTGTTGATAAGGAAAAGTAATCTGCCAATATATCAAAGAAGAGAAAAGTAGACCTAAGCATAAAAGAAAATAGTTGAAAGGTATATAAATACTAAAATAAAACACAAAATATTGACATCATTGAGTTTTTAGGTACTTGAGTCCTTGATTTTAGACGGTAAGCCATTTTTCCATGAAATATATTAACCTTGCCTTTATTTGGAAATTTTCTATTGCAACTTTCTTTGTATTGTAATTAATTAGTAATTAGTGTGAAAAGTATAAAGGACTCTTTTTACAAGAAAGTTGTTATAATATTTTATTTATATATAATACATTTGTACATACATTTGTAGTATTCTATATTCAAATATGTGGTAATTTAGTAAATAGTTTATGGCATAGTTAAGGTTCATTGTCTTATATCCTTTAATTTATAATATAAAATTAATATTAAATTTTAAAATATATAAATGAATATTATATAAAAATTTAGTATTATACTGTATTTTTCTTTTTAGCTCCTCTAAAATGTTTCGTAAATTAAATTCATGTTCTTCCTGCTTTTTTTAAAGTAATTTTTACTGTAGATATATATATATATATATATATATATATATATATATATATATAGCTTAACATAAATCTTATGAACCTTATTCTTTATTTTATTAGCTAATACAGAGTATATTTTACCCCGAATTTTACCTTTTATAGCCTCGAAGACTAACACACTGCCGATATCAGAAGTGGTTATAGATAAGACGCAGCCCTACTCATGACGTCCCAAGCAATACTGAGAATAATATTCAAATATTTCTAACACTGAGGACGCGCGCTAGCGCAGTATGGTCAATCTACCGTACCACGACTATTTTCAATGTATCCTCACTGAAACATGCCATAGTTCGTTGATATAAAAAAAACCTTATTAAAAAAATATTATTACATGTTGAAAAATAAATAAATAAAAACAAAAATACCATCATCATTCCTAGCACGAGTACTTATTGAATCACCCCCATTTGTGCATAGTTTTGTTATCAATGAAAACTATTTTAACTTCCGTCGTGAATTTCGAACTTATCGAATACGATTTGGCGGAATTATCTTATATAATTTAGTTATGAACTCTAATACAAATTCCCACCACGTTTAGCAAATAATTGATTCCAGGCAAATTAAATCGATTTGATTCATTAAACAAAAAGGGATCGTGTTTTAGCTATTTCCCTCGTTTATGTAATTATTTGAGTGAATTAACATATCGCCATAACTGTTATTTTTACCGCAAAATTTAATTAGACTTTAAAATAAAATTATTTTACAGGTATAAATCCGATTTTCCATTTCCCTTCAGCTGATTTATTAAACAACCTAGTATAATAATAATTACAGAATTATAAATAGTTTTGCGGAAACTAAATCTGCAATCCGTTTTTTTAAATTGGTTCTAATTTTCTTAATATTCAATAAATTGTTTTACTAATTTTCACCATTAACGGTCATTTATTGAATTAAGAAGTATAAATCAGAAATTAAAAGAGGTTGAACTGCGCATTTAATACTACTTAAAATCTGTAGTAAGTGCTCATAATTTTCACTATATCTTGTTATAACCCCTCCAATGGCGGCGCGTGGTTCAATATTTTGGACGTGCACAACGTTTGGTAAAAAAAAATTCCGTCATTTTATCAAAATTCTCGTTTCGACACAGATTATTACATCCGCGAGCTAAAAGTGCAATGATTTTCATGTGCAGACGGGCAAGCGACATTCTTTGACTGTCGCGATTTCCGTGTTAATCGTGTGGGCGGCGTCAGATAAGAAATTCGTCAAAGTTTTTGTGTATTAATTCCAAATCTATGATGAATCGTTTATAAAAAAAAGGAATGATTAAGATAACGACAGGACAGAAGTTAATTAACTTTCTTTTCAAGAGAAGGCGTTACAATTGCGAGTGAACATGTGCACTTATTCAGGAACCAACGCTAAACCAATCTCTCTGTTCATTGCACGTGTCGTCCAAGTTTTCTAGAAATAAATCAAGGCGCGAATGTATTTGATATTTTGACGGACATTCGAGCTCCAATTTTGTGACAATTTTGCAACAAATTGTCGATTACATGCTTGTAATTAGGTAATTTCTGGTTACAGAGAAAGTTTTGAACAACATTTGACAACAATACTTGAAATGACACACAAAATGATGATGCTGCTGCTCTGTCAAGCATTAAACATTTTGTAAATTTTACATCAATCATTCGCTTTCGAATATCAGGTTCGATAAATATTCCTTTTTGATTTTAGTGATTTTAGTGTAAGTTTTGAAAACAATTTGGTTAAATAATGGAAAGACGCTCCTTCGCGATTGAGCTCTTTAACATAGTTCTTACTAAAGCCAAGTTTAATGTGAAATGTAGCAATCAAACGTCCCGTAAGTTCACCAGTGGCGACGCAAAACTAGATATCATCTACATGATTTCTCTGTACTCTCCATAAAATAAGCACAGAAATTTTTTAAAATTTATACCTTACAAAATTATTTCGGTATCCATGGCTTATCAAGATACGATTAACATGAGAATTTAAGAACATATTTACTTTTGTTATAGTTTCTAATAATTCCGACATATGTTTTATTCGATTTTGATGAAAAGCTACTGGCAGAGGACCTTCTCAGTCGGGAAACGTTGACTTATTTGAGTATGCACTAAACGGACATATCAATGTTAATATCGAAAAACATTTCAACAGGTCATTCAACCAAATAATCTTATTTTACAAACAACTACATAATATATACATTTTACAAATATCCAGTATCTCTTGCCTAAATTGGATACTGAAGTGCACAAAGTTAAGAATTTTTATTTAAATAGAAAAAAGTCGTACAAATAAATAATAATTTATTTGAGTATATTGAAAAAAAAATGCTAATTTTGGACGGTTTCTTATTTATATTGAATTTGATTTAGTCAAACTGCTCGCCTTTTACACGTTTTTTTTTTGTTATATAAAACGACGAAAAATGAAATGCTTCCCCTTTTTACCAACAACATACCGGCAGGCAAACGATGCCTTAAATCAAATGATTTTACCCTGTTCACGAGTGTTTGTTTTCCTGCTTTAAATTGTTGTATATTGTGTACTTCCGTAAACATATTATAAAATTCAAGTAATCCTCTTTACAAAAAACAGTAATATTAAAATATGATTTTTATAACAAACACATTTTGAATATTTTAGTGAAAAAATGGTATATTCTTTACATTGTTATCATAAGAAATGTAAAGATATTTCGTCTATACTATGAAAAGTTTGGGTTAAGTTCCTGAGTGATTCAGATGTGTCTGTGATATACTAAGGGAAAAATATGGAGAATCTATTTAGAGCTAAATTTACAAAATAAATAAACTTTATACACAATATTAGTAAATATCTAAAAATAGCATGAGGTAGTGTTGATATAATATCCAATATTTTAAGGTTCAATAAATGAAATATTTATGAAAGAATTATTTGTTCTCCAACTTCGACGATGATGATAATTTTTGTTCAATTGACTATGACAGTTAGGACGAAGATTGGCTTCCGCTGTCCACTTCTAAGTTCCTTTCTAAAAATAAAGAATCAAAAATGCTTCAAGATACTGAAGAAATGTCTCCTGACTGAAAAAAAAAGATGATGAAGCCGAAACTGCAAAGTTAGAAGGATTGGCAGCCCGAAATTTTATCACAGAATATAAAACACCGTGGAAAGAAATTCTACCACATTAACATTAGGTTGGTGCATAATATGTTAACAAATTAAACGTAACCGCAGTATAAAATCGTTATAAATAAGCGAATATTATCGTCCGATAAACAAATAAAAAAACGTCGAAAAAATGATAAGAGATGTAATAAATATCAATTACCGATTTGTGATAAACATTCAAATAATATTGTAAAATATTTGGAATGCAATAAATAATATTATTTATAAATAAATAACTGTTGTTTTTCTCTATATTTTCAAGAAAATTTACTGCATGAGCTAATAAAAATAATTTTAAAAGTATTTGGTAAAAATATTATTGTGGATACCTAAGTACTCAGGTCTGCATGCAGCGATGAGAAAAGTTTTTTGTTTTTGAAAAAAAAATGAAATTTTGAAGAAAAATTCGCTTGCTTTTGACCAAATAACGAAGGAGCTTAAATTGAAAATTTATTTTTTAAAGTATTTTCATAAAAATACAACAAGGCACAAAAGCATAAGTAAATTAAACAAATGAAGCAATCGACGGAAAGACACTATTATGACAAATCAAATTCAAATTACGGAAATACATATCCTGAACTACACCCTTGAAAAAATACATAATACATTTCCGAAAATGTTGTTTAGAATCAACAGTTAGTTAAGTTAAAATGCCGGAATATAATAGTCCGTAATATAAAGCAAGCCGCCTGGAAAATTACTTCTGAAATAAAAAGATTGCCTGGAGGAAACAATTATCCTATGGAAATTCGGCAATTTGTTAGTAAAGAGACAAAATTAACTAAATATAGCAACAAACAAACAACAAGAGCTTGACGGAATAAACACAAGTCAAATGATGATTCACAAAAACCTGAATGTACTTAAAAAGAATAAAGGCAGAGGTAAATATTTCTACATACAAAAAAGTATTTTTGAAAAATATATATCTAAAAAAAGTTAATAGAATGATCCATAAATAATTAGTGCATCTAATAAAAACATTTATCAAGTTATTCGTAAAAGCAAGATCAAAACTATCAAGACATTGTAATTTGCAGAATGTAATTTGAATGTTTCCCACTTGATTGTTGCTTTTCGGATTTTAAACTATTATTCATGGTTAATCATAATAGCAAGACCGATTTTATTATGGACAATAAGCTTAAAAAATAAAACACTTTGGAATTTAACAAGTATTAGATACTTTAAAACTATTATTAATTTTCTCTTTAAAAGGTATAAATAGTACCGACTTGAGTGTTCGTTCTACTGAAAGCCAAAACCAGGCTGTAACAAAGTTGCGGCGTCTTTCACCTTGTTCGACTTAACAGTTTTTCGACAGAAGTTCAATACTTTTAAACTTTAAAGAACGTAGAACTATATATGGTTTCATATGCCAGATCTTTATGCATCTCGAATCTAACCACCATATTCTATAGTTTTATTTTTATTACTGGAAGTAGCTTAAGGAACTTTCAGTTACTTATAAATTTTAAATAATATATATAAACTATATATAATATAAAAATTATAAATAAATATATATATTTGAAATATACTTTCAAATTGTTTGTATAAAGGGTTTAAAATAAAAGATATAAATAAATAAAAGGTATAAAGGGTTATAAATATATATGTGTGTATATATATATTCTTACAATAAAGAAGATTTTGATATTTATTTTAATATTTTTTGGTTTTTGTCAGGAATTATCAAACAATTTTATTTATATTAGTAATAGTGAAATCAAGCTTGTGATAAAAACTATACTGTTTTACGAATTACATTATTTTCTATTTCTTTTTGGCGGTTGTAATATAATTAACGTGATTGTTATATTTCAATTACACTGGTCAAAGAAAATCAACGTTTCATTCGATGCATCAGATCCAATAAGCCAACAGAAACTCAAACGACTAAGCTACTTGGGGGTGTATTCGTAACTATAAATCAACAGAAAATATGTGAAGAAGATGCAACAAGAATTAGAATAACTACCAAATTATTTAACTGAAAATGGCATCGTGAAAAATAATTACACCGGTCAATAAAACATTTCGTAAAGGCCTACGCAGTTGTCAAATAACATTCTTAATATAGTTTTTGCTTTCAACATCTCTAATAATCCTTAGGCCTAAATATATTTCAATGTTTACCTTATTTAAAGAGGGTGCTCTAAAGGTATCTACCCAAAATGACCTTTTATAATTTAGAGGTCGCATAATCTTTTGTTTAACGTAATCTAACTGTAAATAGATTCTTAGAAAAGAAAAGATAAAATTGGATATCCTGACGCAGAATAAACAACTAAGCCGCTTCCTCATACTGAAGACTTCATGTCTCAACATACATTGAACGAGAAATATGCGGAGGAAAGCATAAACAAACTCATATTAAAATTTTTGGATCAAACCATCTCAGCCATATATTATTTTTAAAGGAAATAAGGAATAAAATATTCAGAATAAATCAATCAAAAGTAATTCCAACCAGCATGGTTGGCGCAGGAGTTCAAATCCTGCTGGGGCATGGTTGCAAATGTATGTTTGTAATTGTTTATAATTGATAGAAGACAGAATACGCCATTAACCAGGCTGGGTAAGAACGGATGTATTCAGTGATGATCTCTCGCCAGTCGGTAGGCTTAATGCCGAGGACCTAATTAGTAAAAAGAAGACTCTAGCATATTAAAAAGTTTTCCTATATTAATTTCATTTTAATAAAGAACTATTGCATGAACTACCGGCAATATCAAAGATTGTATTAAACATTATTCACTTCCATAGACAATAATTTGGGACAAGGTAAACTATCATTTCTTGTCATTTGTTCTCATTCGTAAAAATATATCAAAAGTTAATTCCATTCCTAAAGTTTAATTCAGACCGAAATAAGAAATATAAGATCTTTATTACGTCTACGAATATACTGTCTAAATCCCATGAAACAATTCCTAATGAGATTAGGAAAATCCGCTCCTGGAAAAGCAATATGAGCGTTCGAAAATATTCACGAGTAAGTTTCCTAAGTAAACAAATTTACGAGGCAGTATTACATCAAAGATGAGAGTAAAACAAAATATTTTCAAATGGATAAGATACTTAAGACTTTGGCGATATCTAGAATATTTTATTGAATATTATAAATAAATGGAATTCGGCTTTTCGAACAATTATTTTAAAATAATTATAACATATGCAACATTATGAATGCACTCTCTCTGTCAGTATGACTTCAGATATCATAATGAAAATGCATTAATTGCAATTAATTACTGGTCCCTTTTTATATGTATTTCCAATTTGAACTTTGTTAATAATTATGTTAACATGTTTCCATCTTTTATTCCAATATATTGACCATACTTCACTTCCCTTTGCTAAACATCGTCTATTTCTATAAAGCTTATAAACTGGACGATTAATTGAAATTACGTAAATATATAATTCCCTATTACCTTGTTAAAATTTGTACTTCTATTTGCTTCAACATTGTGTCTTGTAATATTCTTAACAAAAAAAAACCATTATATAGACAGACTCAAATTAATTATTTGCTTGTAACCCTTCTTCAATTATCGTACCCTACCTAAAATTAATTCGTAAGTTAATAATCATATCGATAGTTTTATGGAAAATACTAACTTGATGACAACTTTTTATACAATGGTATATAAGCTTCTTGACTTCTTATTTTCTAAGAAATTCTTTAAGCAATATTTTTTATCGTCTTCTGGCTTCCAATTTTTCAAAGTCTTACAAATTCTTAAAATATAGATTAGATTGTATAACATCTATATTATCGATCTGACAAAGATGCTGCCGAAATTCAGTATGTATGGACTAAAATCATTAAATTGGAGACACAGAGAAGGCAGATGATCCTTCTTGTTATCGGCTTTAGTTGTACAGCAAGCTCACGGTCAAATATTTCTTTCGCTTGCTACCAAGTATGTCATGTTACAAACTTGACATATTAATTTACTTTCACTGCAAAATTTAAGTAATTTAATTAATTTATTATATTTGTAACAACTGCAACTAATCCTACCTTTGACTCTCCATATTTGTAATCCTGTTAAAACGTTGAAATGTTACACTAAAAGGGCTTCTTTTTAAGTAAAAAAGAACTCTATTACTCTTTTATTTCTTTTTCAAAACAAAATATAAAAGTTAATGTCAGAAAGTCTTGTTAAATATGTTATTTTTCTGAAATAAAATGCATCCATCAAGCAAATAGCCTAGCTGTAAATTTGGCAACATCGACTTTTAGGATTTCGGCTTGCGGCGAGTAGATTGCGCCGACGAATATACGAATAGTTCCGAAAGTATCCTAGAACGACCTCTAGATTGTGTGGAACTACTGGAAAATGTAAATTGCGAAATTACGGCAATGCTCATTCTGTAATTTTGGCCTAACTGGAATTATATCATTGTATCTATATCGCCGATTACAGTTTACGATCACCAAAGGCAAACTGAACTTACATAAAGTTCATTTAGCTGTGGAGTGTTGCAACTTTTGCATGTTTCAGAAGTTTTAGAAAACACTCTATATACTATATTAAGGACCTCTCTACCATATCATGGCAAACATGTTTATATTTCATGTAGTATTTCTAGGAAATGTTACTTTTCCGATAGACTCAAAGACAAGTCATGGTAACAGCAATCGCCCGCTTTTAAAAGCTTATTGTAAAACATAACCTATCAATAAATATAGTAGTATTAATTTCGAAATTCTGAAAGTGATCTTGAACAGAAAATCTTGAAGATGAAGAACAACCCGAAGGTCAGTTTTTCATTCAACAACCAGTTTAAAATAGGATGACTATTGACTTAAATGAAAATAACCTGCTGATCATCCCCGAAAAATCTTTTTAGATGATTCAAGTAGTGTTAAAATCTTCGTCAAAATAAACATGTTGGCTCATTTGAAGAATATAGAATGTATTTCAAATAAGTGAGTGCACCGAACAGTGATGAGACGCACTAGCAATGAATTATACGTCATTTACTCTAATACATTCAAACAAGTCGAGGGTATTTCGTTTAAGAATTGACACAGTAAGCTTAACCAGATACATTGTTATCTATTATGATTCTATTCAAATTGCTGTAAAATATAAATAAAATATATTTGAAAGCCGAAACATGTTTACTGGGCAACTATCTATACCATCTGACAAAGAGAGAATGCTAATTGAACCAGCTTCCAAGAATCAACATCAACAAACACCTTAACCCTCTAGTAGCAAGCAAGCTAGTTTTTTCAGCGAAAAATTATTTGACAAGAATATGTAAAAACCCGGTAAAATAATTTAATTGCAAAAGCGAATGTCTATGAAGAAGCTCCTGAAGCAGCTTTAAGTATTAAAAATCTATATAATGGTTAAAAAGCGTAATTATTTTACCATAAAGTATTTTCTGGATGCATTCAAAAATAAAAATACGAAATATTTCAATGTTAATCTGGTAAAATTGTTAATGTTCATCACTAAATTTAGCAGTTAAATGTTACCTCCAGTATATATAAGATATTTACAGTATTTTCAGTTTTATTGGAACTAGTTTAACAATCACTTTCAAAAAATGTTAAAGCCCAATAATAGAAGTACATAGTTTTAGATACTTTAAGGAATTAAAAACAAAATGAAATACTGAATACTGTATTATTTCTTTTATTTCATTTTATTCCGCATGTTGTTTGAATATAAAGAAATGACGGTCCTTATATTTGATACAAATAAAAATAAGCGAGCTTGGTTGCAATCACCCCCATACTCGTAATAGATAAAAAAACGGTATAGGAATATTGAAAACGATGACTATATTGGCATCACTATTTCGAGAAAATTCACAAGCGAAGCATTTTATTTTCACGCGCTCATTTGAAAGTCAATACGTTGTCAAATTTATGGTAAATACAAATATGAATTGCAGGTTAGAACCCATCGAGAAGCGCTATCTCTAGCGATAAAATCGGCCCCGTTTTTCCGCCTCGTATCACGAAATCAATTGCCGCAAAGTGGCAATTTGGTATAAGGCACGCGAAAGGAAGAACGTCGACGTAACATGCGAGTGATCCAATTTGTCCATTTCAACGTCTCTATAGACGACGAGGCCATTTGGCACCGAGACAATGGAGACACCCATACATGTTCTAGTCTCCTTTGTGATAGATTTACATCGAGGTCCTATAGTATTCTTTTTTAATTAATCTGTTGCCTAACAAAATAATTTACATTAAGCAATAAATAAATCTCTATATTACTTAGGCTATGTTTTATTTTAGTCATGTTAGTAGCGTTAGTCGATATAATACAACGCATAATCCTATCAGTCACTTTTACTATGCGACACTTCTTCCAACTGTGTTTGTCGAAATAGTGTTGTCTCAAATGAGTGTTGAGTTCTGCTGTCATTTTTGTCACGGCAGTTTTATGTTGTCTGACCACAATTTCTCTTCACCAATGATGTTTTACTGTATTTTGTGTACGCCGTGAACCACTACTCATGGATTTGAAGATATTCTGAGGAAGAATTTGATATACGACTGAAATATTTTTGTTTCATTAGTACCAAACATTTCTTCGTATTCAAGAAAATTTACAAGGGAAAACAAAAAATGGGTTGCATTTGTCATTTATTGAAATTATAAAAAAATAAGTTCTAGCTCTATTTTAAAATATTAATTATTAAGTTCTAGCATGTATTTTAATCAGAGATATTTATTAATAAAATACGTTAGCGTATATCACCATTAAACAACCGAATATAACTATTAACTTATTCTTTAAAGTAAACATTTTAGAAAAGAATTAGATTAATTATTTCGATGGTTTCAGTATTTTTTTACATAAAATAACAGCTTTCGATTTAGTATTATTTGGTTATTGAGAGTATAGAAGCGTTGTTCACGGAATACCCAAAATTGCATTTTCGACATTGAATAGTTGTTTTGAAATGAATTTTTTATTTGATTTGCTTGACCTGTTGTCGGAGTCTATCAAAACACTTTTAGAAACGTATTTTATATATTACGAACTGATAAAGCAGAACCAAAACTGTTTCAGTAATGTCTATCGACGCCAGTTAAATAAATTGAATGGCAAAAAACTGTAATAGCAAGTATCAGACGTAATCATCCTCTTAGATGACAATGCTTGGCCATACGTTGCAAAAGTAATGAATTATACACTGTTGCAGCTCCAATGGGAAGTTCTACCGCACCTAGCGTACTCACTAGATACAACGCCTTCTCATTAGCGCCTGTTCAGATCGTTGCAATTCATAAATTCTGAATAAATGCAGATATGGATAGACAATTAAATATTTTCCAAATCAACGTGGTTATTTCGACAAAGTATTGCCATGCATGTGAAAAGACGGAAAATTGTTAAAAATAATGAAAAATGCATTGACTAATCTACTAATTTTTATTATTAAAATACTTTTTTAAGGAAAAAAATGATTAGAATATAAACAACCCTTAATAACTGGTATTCGCAGACAATAAAGCCATACTCGCTGATGGAAATGCTGATCTTCAAAGCTTCAACATATGATAATAATTGACGTTGTGGGGCCGTATGGCTTAAGATTAAATTAAAAAAAACAAAGCATTGCCATGAACCATGAATATTGCTATTATAAATAATCTGATATTTCAATGGCCATCAGCTTAGTTAAATGCAAATATTCACATATCTGGCATCAGTAATACTGGAAATAAAAGCTGCACACACGATTGGATCGATGTAATAATTCGAATTCGGCAAGTTAAAGCTAAAAGAGCTTTCTCCTTTTTAGTATGGTATGATATAAAAGAATAATATTATAAAATTAAATTTAATATAAATTTAATAAAATTAAATATAGTTAAAATATTAAATTATCTCAACAAAATCAAATTAAAATAAAAATTTAAAAATATCAAATTAAAATAAATATTTTCTGAACGTTTATTTTGCCAATACTTCCCTATAGTGCTACAGTCTGAGGTTTTTCTATTATCTTCCTCTTCTATACATTATATTCATTTCAATATTATATTCGATTCAAATATCAAACAATCAACGAGAGACATAGCAGATAGCTTTAAAAAACACGACTAAGATCATAGAGAGCGATCGGAAGAATGGAAGATTAACAGTATGTGAGGCCAGAATATTTGCGGCAAACCGTCACACGTCACGGCCCAAAGTACCAACAACGATGTAATGTAATTAAGTAAACGTAGTAAAAGTAGACGCTCTCCACAAGAAGCAGCTGTATGGACAGGAAATAACGCTAAATAACGCTACATTTTATAACACCATCAAAATTCTAAAACAAGAAAACAAACAAATTTTCTAACTCCAAAAAAACCAAATCTGTCCGATTAAAAATGTTAGAACTGATTTAATTTCCTATCAAAAGGAAACAAAACAAAAGCTTTTATTAAAACCGAAATTGGAAAGTGAATTTTACGAGCATAATTTTTTCTCTTTTATTGTGACCACCTTTTTCCGGTTTTTGAAGTAATTATCCCCAAGTTGATGCCACAGTAACTTTAATAAAAGCAAATTAAAAGTTTGCTTCTCTTTGAGGCTTTTATATTTATGCTTTGAATTGTTAATCTGTACAATCCATTTTAATTTCAATATCTCCTTAATTTATGTTCATTAATGCAATAAATCTTATATAAAATAAAATCATTCATTAACATAACTTAATATAATTTTGTATATACTTCTAAATCTAAAATAAATACTATTTTATCATTTTAGCTGAACTGTAACTGTTTACTTAAAATTCAATTTTAGGAATTTAATGTATTCTATCCTCATTACCATAGCATCACAAAAACTTAAAAATATAGTAATAAAAAGCTATAGCAATCTATAATACAGCTCTTTTTTATTTTGTAAAAGTACTTTACTTAGTAAAGTACTTAAAGTTACTAATGATGGTAACAGGTAAGAATATAAGGTATCAATGCTCAAAATATAAAAATTATTTAAAATTGTTCATAAAATATTATTAGTAATTGTTTATATTAAACACATTCCAATAAAGTTTCAGAAAATTCGTAATCAGAAAACAATAGATTTTATTACTGATTTTGATCATGAATAAAATAATATTATTCTTTACGATAAGACTAGCTACACATTTATTATAACATAAAGAGACAGCAGTACTTGTACCTACAAGAAATTAAGACTAAGTTTCTTGAAATTGGATTAAAATAACACCAAACAGATATGGTACATCAACTATTGAATAATAATATTCCATAGCTGTATCGAGGAAATGTAGTTAAACAACTTTTATCGCTTATTTTTCGGTATATATTGCTAAATTTTTCGAATTTAAATTCATTATACTCTCTCAATGTATATAGACTGCGGTAATAAATCTTTGAAAAGCTACATTACGCAATAATAACCACGTGCTCATTCATGTTAAGCTATACGATCTGCCACTTCTACTTACGCAGTCATCTGTTTAAATTTAACATTTTTGTTTTTAAAAATAATGCTGAATACTCGAAAACATACACAATTTAATTTAAATTCATTGAGTGATTTTCAAAAAGTTCCAGATTTGACCAATCAGATAGTAATAAAAACTAATTTCAAATTAAATCTCCATTATTTCTGGACTTTAATTATATTATTCAACTTTCAGTAAGATTTTCCATTAGTTAATTGAAAATTAAATGTATATCTAAATTTATTACCTACGGCTAAATTTAGATATTTCAAAAACGACTTTAATTATAAATAACTTTAGGCTTCCCAAATACGGTTAATAAAAAACGAGCCAGGAGCAAAATCAAATATGAAACAGAATTAATATTACAGGGGCTCCCGCGTTATTGCAGATATTTGGATCCAACTGCATATCATGGTTATTTAAGGATCAGTCAGTTATACCAAAATGTTTTCCTGCAGTTTCTATAAAATATTAATCGAATCTGTCCGAAGATTTAACAGAAAGAAAGAACTACCATTCATTTCAAGCTATATCTCACAATTTAAAATTGTGCATTTCAAAAGAAAACCCATCTGAAATATTATGAAATATTAAAGAAAATAGTGCCTATCCTTACAAGATTGCAAGTAGTTTCGATTAAAAAATACTCAAAAATCTATTAAAAACAGGAGTGAACTATAATAAGGAAATACAACATGTTTATTCTATTGGTTGTTTAATGACTGTTTAAACTTATGCGTAATTTGAATTTAATAATTTACCAACGGGTAACAGCAGACCATTCCTTTAAAGTAATTCGGACTCAAACTACAATAAACGGAGAAACTACAATAGACGAACTGAATTATAATAGATTCAAATCAAGACATTCATTCATTAACGAACTGGCAAATTAATAAAATGCCTGTCGTTAATAAGTTTAAGATAACAGCAAGTGGCACAGTTGCTTCAGATGTTCTTTTTTAATATGTTCCTGAAGTTTCTATAAAACATTAATATAATATTTTAATATACTAAATTTGCAGTTCATTATATTAAATATAACAATAAGAATATTATAATTGCAATATCAATCTCTTTGATTTTTTAGTGACTGGGCCTACTACTTAATGTACGCTGCAAACAACGGTCCTCGGTATTACAGAGTTTACACAGATTCCTACAAACAATTGCAAACTTAATTAATTACACAATTAAATTATTGTTAATACTTCAGCAGTAAAATAATCTATCCATTTAACCATTACGTTAACACTACTGGCCAAATACAATAAAAGAGTAAAAGAAACTAAAAAATTAGTCGTTAAATCGTATATACGGGGTGTTCTCAAAAAGTAATGAGAATTTTTAAATTTGGCCGGCTCGGTTAATTCGATTCAGTTTTGCCTCGGTTGAAACGATTTTTTGTTGCCTGGTTTCAAGCAAGGGGAGAAGGTATACGTTCACAACCATATCTGCTGTTTATTACTTTACAATATGTTGAAAACCAGAGAATCAGAGGATTTAAATAACATTTTTTCAACCAATGGTATGTTAAAATGCAACGATATGTTTATATTGCTTTTGCTAATCTACAAGTTCTTACGAGTAGCACAAGGGTTTTCGCAATGCATATATGCATCTACAGTGTAGAACAGGCAATGAATATGTATGACAAATAGATGACGCAACGGTTAATAAATTTCTATGTACTTTGGATGGTGGTAACGGAACTGTACACTTAAAATATCAATTATTAGTAAATACCGTTGCCCACATCTTAAATATCGGAAGATAATGTATTTATAATTTTACACTAGATACCCAAGAGAACTAAATACCACTAGATACGAGTTCCTATCGTTGAAAAGTGTATATCCTAAAGAGTTTCTGAATGAAATAGCACTTTCAATGAAGGGAAAGATCTTGTCGACGCAACCCTCATGAAGCTTCTACCACACAAGGGAATCATGAGCATAGTCAAAATGTTTAATGCATTAAGCTCTAACATTTTCCAGTACAATGAAAAGTCGTAATGGTACCCAAATTTAGAGAATGTGGAAAATATAGGCAAACCAAACCAATTACATTCATTTTAGTTACACACTGAGAAGAGAAGCATTTCTGTCGGTAAAATTATATAACGAAAACATGCCACAAAAAATCTTCACATTATTTGGATCGTTGATTAACTTGATAGAAGCACATCTGGACCAATAACAAACAAATCGATAGCAAACTCCGTATGTGCATTGGTTAACAGGTAGCCGTGCAGTAAATTAAGGGATAAGTCAGTATCGGTGTCAGCAACAAATACACACAGGGGGATAGGAGCTGCGCACACAGATGTAAGCTCCTTAAAAACAACTAACGAACATTTTAGAGGTTGGTAGCTTATTGTTTGAAGACAGATTGTCATGGCGCAGAATAGAAAAAGTGTCCCATTTACTTATCCTAGACCAAAATCTTGAGAAGAACGAGTGTTGCGATGAAATTAAAGTTACATTTAATTATATTAAGTAATATATGTGACATAGGAAAAGAATTATGACATGATACATAGCATAGACATAGTAATTGTAGGTACTATTGAAAGATACCGCGAAACACGGAAACTACATTACTAACAAAGGGCATATCGAATCGGCTCATTGTCGAGTAATGTAAAAGTTGGATCTGGTGGAAAATATCTTATTGAGGCCATAATCATAAAACTCCAAAATATTCGAGACCATGAAATATGCGGGCATGTCTTAAGAGCCCGTAGAGCACTTGTTCCATTTGCGTCAGAAGGTCTAACTGGAAGTGTCGTCCCCACCCCGATAATTTGAATAAATCGGGATGCAGGAAAGGGTTTCTTGGGACAACCTTCTCAGACGCCACCGAAAAACATGAGAGAGGAGCTTCCGCAATAAAATGCGATGCATCCCCAATGAACAACAAGATTATCGGGAAGATTCAAGCAGAAAAAGTTTATCCGAGAAATTCAACCAGAAAAGAGATGAGAGATGAGAATCAAAAAAATTCATAACAGTCAAGAAGTGTCGAGAATAAGAACAGTGAATTGTCAAAAGTAGGAAGAAAATAATCAAGAACAGAACTTAAGATAGTCAGAAGATTAAGAAGGGGCAAAAATATTCTTATTTCATTTGCAACATTTTCTCTCCTTAACAACTCAACAACTATATTTTTACACATAATATTAAAGAAACTTTAACGGAAAATTACTTTCAGTCTGTCACAAAGTAATAAGTGATTGAAATTCTGTCGAAGTCACGATAAACAATCAAACCGGAACAAAAACTAAAATAAAAATTAACAATAAGAGAAGCTTTCTTAGATTCGACCACTAACGACACGGCGACGGCCTTTTTCAATTAAGGTCAGCCGTTTCTTAGGTAGCGAGACGTGCCGATAGAATTCTGGTCACGTCCAATGTTCGGATACCTCTAGTTTTTCTCATTGGAAAAAAAGTAATTTACAGTTTACCTTGCATCCCGTTAGGGAAAGATTGTGTGTGGGTCTTGATTTTCTTAAAATGATTATTTCGTGAGATGAAAACAGTATGGGAAATTCAAAGATTATATTGAATAATATATGAAAGGGCGGAAAAGTTTTAACATTCTCAAATATATTATAATTTCAAGGATAATCTTAAATAATATACCATATAATCTTAATGTAGATTGAAGGAAACCTTAAAATAATAAAATGGTAATCATAGTTTATAAAATTATGAAAATATATGACAAATTTTTTTATAAACAAATCTAAAACGAAATCGTTTAAAATAATAAATTTGACAGCTCGAGATTTTTATTAGTTAAATTTTAATGCTTTCAAAATAGTTATGAATTACAATAGACAACCTGCTAATTTCAATAAGTACAAATTTAATCGGTAAAAGGAGTTAATAATATTCAGCGATATACTGGAGTTTTAAGTTATTATATTATAATTAATGAACCATTAATTCACCGTTAAATCAAAATCAAAAAAGAGCGGATACAAAAAGATGTACGTTGTCCTATTGACTCAAATTGCAACACATATTGAAAACAAATTATAATATCCTTTCAATATATTTTTTTATTGTATTAATTAATTGATGATATTATATTCATTAAGTTGACATGTATGTACATAAATTAATTATTAAAAAAAAATAATAAAAAAGGAATAAAAATATTATTCGAATTTCTAAGTAACAAGGATTAAATTTTCATCAAATATGATTGCATGTCATATTAGAAATACTGCATCCTTTCTGGTGGTAATTGCTTATTCATTATGATATTAACTATAATATCTATGTGACGAAATTTTTAATTTGTGGTGTGGTCAAATCATACCAGCTTGGTAGCCAATTGACATCACATCTGCAAGAGAATTATACCCTTAATGAGCAATGTCCATTGAGGGATCGTCTGTGTGGCACGTTGCATGAATCTGCCAAAATATTTACCATAAGAAAAATATAATGCCCAGTACAATTTAACTTGTAGTAACTTGTGTACGTTTTATTCTAGTAGAAAAAAACGTGTTAAAAGATTCGTTTTTAGATACCGCGATCAATTGACTTCACATTTGCAAGATATAGAACAATGTTCATTGTAACGAACAATGGCCATTTCGTTCAGTTTGGCCCAAAAGAAATCAGTTGGCCCAACAAATACAGAGTTATGACACCATTGGCCCACTGAAATATCGCGGCAAAATTAAGAAAGCCTTTTATCTACACGCCATGTTACTATTTTCAATATTATTAAGACATTTACCATTTGGAAATCCTACTCAATCCTCTAATTTGTCATGATGATTTGAAAACCCCTATATATATATATATATATATATATATATATATATATATTACTCTGGTCACATTAAAATAGCTTCTATAATAAATATATGTACATATTTTAATTAACATTAAATAATCAAGATATGATTCACACAAATTTAAAATTACTGTCTTTCTGATTCAATAATTATTAAAAAATCTATACAATTGAATTAAGTGCAAAATAATAATTGAAAATCACTTACTCAATGGTAAACTGCCACTACCAAGGAACAATTTCTTGACCTTTACCTGAAATAAAAACAGACGAATATAAGTACATTAATAATACATATTTCAATAATAAATATTAAAACATTAAGTTTTGTTGACCACTAAAGAAAAATCCAATTTATGGATTTCAATATACTTTATTATTCAATATAATCTATTTGAATTTTAAATATATTTTTATTAAATAAGTAATTATTTAAAACATTTTTAAAAATATTATTTAAATTTTATTCGTAAAGCATGTATTACAATTTATGCAAAAAAAAACTGAACATAACAATTTATTGGCTAATTTATAAACCGTAAAAGGACTTAATTCCAAACTTAATTTCACATCCAACGTTTTAAAACTTTTAATTTTTTTATACCCAACAATATTTAGCCACAATAACTACTTATTAATATTTGTTATTTCAAAAAAGTTTAGAAATTTACTTGAAATCTGATGTGAGCCTCCTCCTTATATTTTTCTATCGTATCAATGTAAAACTAGAACACAAGTTAAATTCTTACTATTATTAGAAAATTCGGAAACGTCAAAATAAGTTCTCGAACATCCGTCTAGTTTGATGTGACTAAAGATCATCCATAAGATCATGGAATTTGGCGAAATCGTTTCACTAGAAACGTCTGGACAGCCAAAAAATTTGGAGAAAACAAGTTGAAGGCAATGCTCGATGAAGCCATTACTATGAATCGTCAACAGATTATGTTATCGACCACTTGTTACAAAACCATTGAAAACATACTTCGAAACTTTAAAATGGAAAGTGGTAAACCAGACCTTGCAACTTCTGATAAGCACTTGTTTCATCGCTACGCTATAAAAACGATACATTATTCTTTCTGATGAAATCGTAAATTTTAAAAAGTAGCGGCTATCCATGGGCAATACTTATATAAATAACTGATTATTCACAATAAAGCTTCAAATTACAAAAACATCATTAAAACTAATTTATAGATCAAATAGTTTCTATAAAAACGCATTTAAAGTTTCTTACTTAAACAGCTAGATCTCCAAAAATAATTTAAAGTTTGAAAGAATATTAAAAAAAATTGATTTACTCAAATTTGGTTGCAAGAATACCTGTTGCGTCTTTAAATATAAACACTTTCATATGATTTAATAAGTTAGACGCGACAATAGCAATATTTCTCTCTTCTGTGGCTTGCTAGGTAGTTCTGATGTGCGTAGCTCAAATAGTTTTACGGCTTGATAAGACAGTGTTAAGAAACGTGGTCTGAGACCAATAATATATACATGTATAACAATTAAATTGGTGAATAAAGTTCATAAATAATTCATAAAACTATTTCTGATCTATTCAGAAATTCTTTCAGAAAACACGATATAGAAACACGTCTAGAACAATAAACCTGCAAATAAAAATCAACGAACGTAATAAAATAACATCGCCATTTCGGCTATACGTTATGCTGCCTCGAAACAACGAAATAATTATTTTAATAATATCGTACGGCACCGTAAGCTATTTCTCCCTAACGGTAAGAAAGGTAAACTTTAAATTGCCTTTATTGTCGATGAAACAACCCGAAGGTATGTGAAACCTGACGTGACTGGAATTTCGGCGGGAAGCATCGCAAGATAAAAAATGTCTAACCCTAGTTGAAAAGAAAGCTGGCAAATTACCGAGGCTCAGTCTAATGTAGTTCTTTAATCTGTATTTGCAGCTTTTATTAAACTATTTGTATATATCTTATTTTAGCATAAAGTGCTATTATTTTGATATAGGCAACCATAGTGAACATTATGAAACTCATTATCGTTTTAAAGATTGCTGAGCGATAATACGAGAAAAACGGCTTTATTTACAATAAAATGTATTAATTATCAAGATTAGACGGGTATAAATTAGCATTGGGAACGATTCACCTAAAACGACTATCGAGTGTTTAGTAATTGACTACTTTTTAACCGATTTCAAAAGAGGACGAGATTTTATGTTCGGCTGTATATTTTTTTAAATGAATGTTTGCCGATTTCTTCGTCAATTATGGACCGATTTTCAAAATTCTCTTTTTATTCGAAAGAGTGCCCTTCCGAGGTGGTCTCGTTAGAACCAAGTAAGGGTCAGACGCTGGAAGGGTGAGAAATCGAGGAAAAACGTCAAATTTTAAAGGAACGTATAAAGTTTTCACATATTTTTATCTAATATAATCAGATATTTATTTATTATTGCTCAACTGATATGAAGAAAAATCGGAAGTAGTTCAGTATAAAAGTTAATCAATTTGATTTTTAAACACTAACCTCATCATACGAGAAGTTGTAGAAACATGGTAGGCAACTGTTTATATGGTGTAATAGTGAGAATGTTAAGCTCACACGGGAAGGTCGCGGGATTAATTCCCAACAGAGCAGCAACCTTCTCTTTTCTAGTTTGGTTAGAACTTTTGTAAAATGACCTAGGTAGAGCACTAAAAAGAGAAAAATAAAATATTTTTACAAAAGAAATTCAATTTTTATGTGGCGTGTAATTAATGAAAATATATTTAAAATTAATGTAAACGAACACCAGCTATTCCTCAAGTAAAGCCACAAACATTCAACAATATTCTGCAAAAATGAATTAAGAGAGTGGAATACTATTTATACAGCCGCAAAGCTATTTAGGGAATTTTGCTCTTTGCAATTGCAATTGCACCATCAATAGTATGACTCACGTCGTACGCAATATAGGTAATAATTAAATATACGTTTATCAAATAAGCATAAGCTTGTGGTAGGGTTTGTGAGAAACGTTACTAGTAACAGTAAATAACCTTAATAATGCATTCCTCGAAAACGAGATAAAATATAATATTACTTTGCTGTTATGGCAATAAAAATTAATAAGAAAACAGACATTTATTTTCCAAAATATATTTCCTCCTCCTTCAAGTAATCATCATTTTATAGAATTAACTTATGAATTGAATTGAATTCAAAAAATATATTAAAAGCCATCTCTAGGTTATCTTCTCCGTCAAATCCAACTAAAAATTTAAAAGATGTCCACGAAGCTTTTTTGGTTTGGCTAGATTGATAGAGCTTAATCAGGAAAATAGGATAGTTGAAACTTGATGCGAGTTGATTTTTTATCGTGAATAGCCACTGTTATAAAAGAAGCTGCATTATTATTGTGAAAAACCGAAGAGTTGCAGCCCTCTAAAATGAATAGCTTTTTGCAAACTACGCATATAATAGTGAAATGATTTATAATAACCAACACAATAATCTTATATCATTATATTAGTTTAGCAAATACATTATCATAATTAATTTCAGCTGTATTTTTTTGCTAAAAACTTAGCCCTAAGCTGACGACTAAAAACAATTAATTACCGTGTGAACATCGAAAATCGATATTCACGTCGATCTCCCTCAATCCATTCAATTAATCCAGCCCAAACCACTTATCAATATATAAAAAACCATTAAAATATTTATGAGAGCAGAATTGATTGGAGCCCTGAAGCTCCAGCGAGCTTTTCTAATAAATATAATAACAGAAAATTTGTTATAAACTGCTGTCATAAAAAGATAAGCTAATGACACATTCTAGATATTCAAAATTATCCAATATGAATAACATTAATTCAGTGAATTCAAAATTTCGTTGCCGGCTTGGTTGGCGCAGTGGTATAGGAGGCAGGACGGATAGGGCCTACCGTTGCGGAAGTTGCGGGTTCGAATCCTGCTGGGGCATGGTCGTAAATTTATGTGTGTGATTGTTTAATATTTGTGATTGTCCTAGGCAAGAGAATGAAATTCGACAAGGAAAATGATCCCAGTCCCACCTGTATCTCAGGCTGGGTAAGACCGGATGTCTTCTGGGGTGATTTTCAAGTTAGTCACTCGCCAGTCGGTAGGCTTAATGCTGAGAACTGTGGTTCGGAGCCCACGTTAAACTGTAGGTCCAGTCCAGATAAAGCCTCGTTGGTAAACAGGAGACTTTAAAACAAACAAACAAAAAACATTTTGTTAAATTCGGATGATAGTCAAATACACACACTTAAAAATCAATTCCAGAAGATCGGATAGTTAGCAAAAGTATAGCTTGAAAAAGGTTTAAATCAAAAAATATAAATAATTAAACCTGCAAAACACAATCAAGGCGAAAACAAGAGAGGAAGTTGCAACCTTTCTTATTTATTAATGGACGAAATAATAAAGAAATTGGTATAAGTAAGGTATAAAAATATGGAAAAAATAAAAACTAATAGGCCAAAACACCTACAGATATTCTTAAACATATGGAATGGAATATGATATTCAGACAACATGAATGAATAAAAACACAAAAAAGGTATGGTGATGGGAGGGGTAAAAATAATAAATAGAGAAATTGTGTTTGTTAAAATAGAACAAGTAAACACATTTAAGTATCTGAGTATTGAAAGCAATGGAAGCTAGGACATGGAAATGAACGAAGGAATTTGAAAAAAAAACAATGAATTTGAACATCGTTATAAAGAGAAAATTCATAACTAAAAAGAAATATCAAGCAAAACTAATATGGTTATTTACAAAAACGTTTATAGGCTACCCTTAACTCTCAATTGAGGGACGTAGGTATTGTCAAAGGAAGATAAATATCAAAAGGAGATACAACAGCAGAAATTAATTAACAGAAGAATCAAGAATATGAAGAATGAAGATGGATAGGATGAAAAGTAAGGAAATGAGAAAATATTCAATATTGAATAGAGCCCAGTGGAATACATAGAAAGTAGATAACTCAGTTGGTGAGAAAAATTACAGGGCATGGAGGTTGTAGAACAGGTAAGGAATTATAGAACGCTTGAACTTCTTGAGAACTTCACTTCAGATCTAGTAAGAAGTAGAGCGAAAGACAACAAGGCCTGGAGACGGCAGATGATATTCTGCTGAAATATCGTCAACTAAACACGAAATGGAAATCACTGCTTCTACATTTTGTTGAATTTATAGCTTCAAAATCTATCATTTTTCTGGTATAGGTTTAGGACCAAGAAATATTATCCATCTCAATACAAATGACAGAAAATGCTTAATAATAAACAATTTCTCAAAATGTTTTAGTTTTTAGGTTGCTGGTCCTGAATCTAGTAGACGGCCTACATACCAGTTACATGCTGCTTACATGCTCTCTTATCATCAGCAAATGATATTTTATGAATACAATAAATCACATTGTTTGAGTAAATGCGGCCTACAAAATTCCCAGAAATATTGTTCCAGATGTTAAACAGCTGCGGTAACAAAACTAATGGTACCGAAAAACTTAAATGTATGATACTGTTTACTTTGTAATGTACCTCGTATATAAATTTTAAATTGCCCTTATAAAATAAATCAAAAGTTCCTTTCGTTTTATTTAGTCATTTTATCACATCTGTAATTGACTCTCCACATAAACCAATTTATAAATTACTGTCCTTCCCAAAAGGACACACGGCTGATGGTAGGGTTGCATCTAATGCAGTTTTCTAATTTTCTTTAGAGGTTTGGTTTTTCTATCTCTAACAGATCCTTTTTCGTGCTTTACAATCAGGTCATTGTCGTTGTTATAATGGAGCAAAAAGTTTAAGCCACAACATATTTTATACATGACTAGAACTAACAAAACACTAAAATCACAATAATAAATATTTGATTTTGTTTGTTTCTGCAACAATTTGATTATTAAAGCTTTGTTCCTTAAATACTATTGTCTATATAATTAAATATACCGCCTATTAAGCACTATAATTAAAAAACACTTTTATATTATTATATTATTTTATAAATATATGTTTATTTTAAACTAACATAGGAAATAATTGATTTCTGTTTAAAATATTTAAATACAAAATGTATATTTTATGAAGAATAATAGGTCAATTGAAAAGTCCCCGGCCTCCCATAGTAAAACACATTTTATTGGCAATTTTTCTTTATTCAACATAATTCCCTTCTATTGTAGTACCATTTGTCCTTTGCTTCAAAATAGGCCTCAGTTTCGTCGATCACCTCTATATTCGACGAAAATTTCTTCCTAGCGAGCATACTTTTGAGATCTGAGAACAGGAAATAGCCTCTGAGGGTCAGATCTGGAGAATACGGTGGATGAGGAAACAATTCGAAGCCCAATTCATGGATTCTTGCCATCGTTTTCACTGACTTGTGACACGGTGCATTGTCTTGGTAAAGCAGCACTTTCTTTTTCTTCAAATGCGGCCGTTTTCCGCCGATTTCTTCTTCAATAACGCTATGCAATAGTCGCTGTTGATGGCCTTTTTCAAGGTAGTCAATGAAAATTATTCCACGCGCATCCCAAAGTACAGACGCTATAACCTTGCCATCCGACTGTTGCATTTTCCCCATGCTTTGAAGCAGGTTCATCGTGTGCAGTCCACTCGGATGACTGTCGATTGGACTTCCGAATGAAATGATATTTCATTCATCCGTTGTCACTTATCGACGCAAACACTTGGGTTTATTACGCTTGATGATGATCTGAGAGCTGTCAAATTTATACACGTATTTTTTAAAGATTAGGGCTAACTAAAAAACATATGGATTTGTAGGAATGTTCGTCGGGTCGGTCGGTCGGTCGAAATGTGTGGCTGCCGCTACGATTATTTGTCAGAACACTCACTACTATTTTTGGAAGGAATTTGCACGGGAACTAAAAACACTGGTTGAATCAAAGTTGTTTATTTTAATTTGCGATTGATACATGTGGTCGATGGGAGAATTGACAGGATATTAGGTTAAGGTGAAGGAAGTACGGTAGCGCTGTGGAAGTGGTACTGTTACAGGGGGACGGTGAAAAGAAAAGAGAGCGAGACGTCGTCCTGATGGTCTTTTATACCCTGGAACTGCATGGTACCAATCCACCGGCGTTGCCAACCTTTGTAGTTGTTGATGGTGAATTGGTGGTGGCCTAAAGGGTCGTGGCGGTCGCCACAGATTTAATTCTAGTAGCGCCATCTATGTGTCAGGCCCGTGACTTTTCAATTAACCTGTCATATGCAAAAATCATAAAACTTGGCATTATAAAGCATTTATAATATCATACATTTTTAATGGGGACATTTGTTTGAATCCGATTAATATCGAATAATATTATTTTTAGAGGACAAAACATTAAAAATATTTTGTGCTATAACAACTAGAAATATAATTATGAACATACGTCAACCTAATTACACCAAGTTCTATTTTGAAAGTCTCACGGGAGGCCGATCATTCTGGTACAGATAGCCGTCCGAATAATCCGGAAGATCCTTTATTGGACCGTCCTCCCGTTACACGGTAATCTCATTATGTACTCCAATCCAAATTTTGAAAGTTGCACAACAACGCTGCAATAATTAACCAATTAAAATGTTTGCTAACTATGCAAATTGCCATTTCGGTCTACCTAGAATTGCCGAAGGAAACACTCAGGACAAAACTTAATTAAAGAAATTGGTCGAAGGAAATTAATTTGAATGCTTTGTTATACTATACTAAAGAGAATATATATATAGTCTATCCGAAGTTATTTTATACATACGTCATCATCATCAGATCATCAGATGTTTAATGCATTGCCTGCCGCAATTTGTAAATTCGTTTTAGAATCAGACAATATTTTATTTTTAACTTTCTTCTAGTTAAAAAAGACACAAGGCTGTCTGATAAGCACGAACGTATATAGAGATTATAAACCGGCAAGGTTAGTTTAATGCTTTTCTTGTTTTGATAAATTTCAAATCGTTGCTTATAATTGCTCTGATTGAAAATTCCCAGGCCAGAGAGAACAGACTGGGCCTCTAATCAGTTACTTTCAACAGGAACATATAAATGGAGACCCAATCTTACCTGTAAAATTCGTTATACAAGTAAACATTTTTACTGTTAAATATTAATTTGTTGCGATTTTTATTGAAAATATGTTTCAGCATGTTGCAGCTGCATATTGTACTTAATGCTGGAAATAAGAATGGTTAATAACACCTTCGGTAAGAACTCAAGCAGGCACATTGAAGAAGAAACTGACAAGTGATGGAATTGTGAACAAATTTTAGATAGATTGGAAATTAACAGCTTACTTATTCACTTGAATGAAACTTTCTGAATATGATATGATTCAATGCTGCCAATTTCTAATGCAGGGTGATGAGAGTGGAAACAATAGTAACTGTAGGAAATATTATTGTAGAGTATTGATTTATGTGCACAGATATATGTGTAACTGTTCAGAATATATATGAGCATTTTTTTCAAATGTATCAGGAAAGAAAGAACAGTAACTGTTTTGAAGATATGGCAAACGCATTAAGGATAATGATATTAAGCACATAGTACCAGTCATATATAGCGAAACTTTTAAGATTCATAAAATATTTCAATTGCAACTAAAGAAATGTATTAGCTTTCATTGATCCAAACGCTCCTTCTATATATCCAAGATGTGTGCCCATTTTTCGATGAATAAACAAACTATTCTTAATTATCATTTTAAGTAGTAAATCTAACTCCTTTTTTCTTTCACATTAAAAGTTCGTGGAATACGACTTATAAGGACTGCAATATAATTATAAAAGTTCAACGTCATTTCAATATTCCCTCTCATGTAATTAAAATTTCATCACATTTTTAAATTTTAATTACATTTTTAAACAATACAACAAAAAGATTTTCAAGTGACTATCGAATGAAACAATTGAATGTTTCATTCGTTCCTAATTCTATAATGACTAAGATAAAAAGAATTACAGTTTTAATGACAAATAGTAAAATATTTTTAAACTATTAGATAATGCTGTTTTTGACTAACTTTTTCGATTTTCTGAATATTTCTTCAAGTCTGAATGAGAAAACTTCCTTCAATTACATTTAGTAATTTTAAAACATTCTTTAACGATAAATAAAACTGATTTAAAAAAGAATACAGATGGAATATGTACATCTCGTATATGTACTATATTGTTATTTTATTCCATTCCTATATATATCTGATATTTATAACATAGAGATCCAAATAATATTCTCTGTCCTTTTCTCTGTTTTTCTTCAAAATTAATACGATAAGAAATTCAAATATCTCCGTCTTATATCACGAATAAAAAAATCATTCGAAGCGTACGTTAAGCTGAAATAGTATTTACTGTTTTCATTCGACAACTGTTTTGACTATTGACTGGTTCCAATGTTTTGCTACTACAGACTATTTCAACTATTTTAATTCAACATTTCGCAATGCTAATTAAAAAAAATAATTAAAGAACCTGGCTCTTCCGACTTCTAAGCAGAAAATGCCCAAAGAATCGTTAACACCAGTTTTTTTTAATACAAAAGAAATGTTGTTGGTACTAACTCTTGACTTTAATTAACATTTTCTGTCAAAACAGCGTAGCTATTTACACAATTAATAAAATAAACAAGTGAACTAATCCACTAATTATTTCTGGCGTGGGGCTCTTCTCTGGCATTTTCATACTTTGCCAACTTTCTGACATGGTGATTTGGTGACATGGTATTTAAGAAAACAGAACCAACATTCTAACACTATTCATGATTTCATGATAACGCAAATTGTATTGGAAATTAATTATACGAAACAAACTGATGTATATTTCATAATAAACTAATATAAATAGCTAAATATAAATATTTCAGTATATATTTTATACTTGATATTTTTTTCATGCAATTAACTAATACAGTGAACATATTTAAGTTAATATATTATTTAAATTTGTTATAGTCAATTAATTCCATCATCCTGTAACCAAAATGAAGCGTGAAATACTTTAACACCACCCCTTTAGCGACAAAAGACTTAGCTTCGACAGGTAGTCGAATAAAGGAGCTCTTGCGACCGTAAGTGACCGGAAAGCTCTTAAATTAGTTGGTCCTCTGATTACGCGACAATCTCATTAAGCAGCACTCGGACTAGAATGTTGAATTTAATGGAACTTACGTGGCAACGCTCGACTACTTACGGCGTAATTAATGGAATTGAATAAACGCTTATTTATTTACATATCATTAGTTTTACGTAAAGACACTTTGGTACAATTTATAGGCAATTAAGTAAGATATAAAATAACTCAAAAATATTACTTATACAGTAGCTATTTTAAAGTAGAACTGAATAAGTTATTAGAATAGTTGGGTTATTAGCATAGTTGAGTTATTAGCAATTTCTCAGAACAAATTCCAAATGGTAATCGAACTCTTAGATAAAGACTGTAGGTAATTATTAGGATGTCTTCATAATTCAACACAGTAATACCATTTTAGAAAAATCTACCATCATTGATTGCTAGACTTAGTTTAAATGTAAATATAAAAACATTGGTAAAAAGTGATTACGTCAAATAACATGTATAAAATGGTTTGGTTTGACTTCAAATGGCATAGCCAACTAGACGTCATAGGGTAGGCCGAAATAAAGTTCACGTTTGTTTTTTGAAATGTTACGTTCAATCATCTTATTTATTTCTGTGGGCTCTCCTTAAAAGTAAAATCTTCAAAAGTTCTAGTTGAAAAAAGGAATGCAGTAAATTAAAACAGGTAAGCCCGTAACAAGTAAGTACTTCTTACTGGATGCTACTGAATTGAGTTGTAGCCCTATAGAATATGTAAGATTTATTATGCAGCAGTCATTATTAAATTATTTTAAAAAAAGGTATCTGAAAAGTAAGTCACGCGTACTTAACACAATATATAATCATCTCACACATGTTATTCACTGTAGACCTATATAACTATGTTGCTATGAGCAAGTATGATTAGTGGTAGAAATGTGACAATCATTACAATTTGCTATTTTTTTCTACTATTTTCTGTTGTATTTCTATCATATAATGAGTAGTATATCACTGATTTATAATGGACATCAATTATTAGAAATAAGATATAAGCATGCATTACGTGAGCTGCCAATTACAGAAGATGGCGGAGTCCCAAACCTAATTTTTTTTAATTCTGTGTTTTTTTCGTTAATTTTTTTGATATTTTAAAGGTTTCCGCTATTCTAACTAATGCGACTTTATATTATGCATTCGATATTATAGATTTAAACATTTCCATTATAATTAACGTTGGGAATTGCCGACTGAAAATGACTATTGACTTGATATTGAATATTGAATGATAATTGACTACTTTTTACTATCGACTGTTTTAGTCGAGTACTTTCAGTCACTATTTTTGATCCTTCTAGTTTCATTGGACTGATTTTTAACATTCTGGCTTTACCATCCTGCCGCGGCCTTGAAAATAATGGGTCGAATTTATATTTACAATAGATTTATATGTAATATATATGGTTTTATGTTTTGTTTGTAGTATCATTCTAAATGATAATATATTATATATTAATATAGCAGCCCCTTATAACTCTATTTTTCAAGATTATTTATTAATATAATTGGATAAAAAGAAAAACATTTTGATTGATAAAAAGTAAATTATAGTAAAGTAATTTTAACTGGATTTATGTTATCTTAGCAACTATTAGGTCTATATGTGATTAGCTTTTTCGATATTCTATGTCTCCCGATGTTTCTTCAAACATTTTGAATGTTATTGCATCAAATTATTGTGATTAAATTTAAAAAAGTATGGTTAAATGATTGATGAAGATTGATTGAGAGAATATGATACGAGTAATGATACGTATAGAAAAACTGTCGAAGCCTGCATTTGACTGAAATAGTACTTACTATTTTCAGTTTTTGACTAACGACTAGTTCGACTGTTTCGACTTTAAATATTTAAAAAAATGGTATTCAAAAATTAACTTAAATCAACAATCAAGCGCTCGATAAGTTTTAAAAATACAAAGGGATAACCTTGAAGATCAAACAACAGAACAACTTTACGCTAGTAAAGATCTATGTTTTGCCTAGTATTACCAAAATATACTTGCATTAATGATGCCATTTCTCAAATACGCCAAAACAAGTATAAAAAATAAATTGAACTGAATAAAAAATGACGCAATTGATTAAATGCGTTTGAATAAAAATAAAAGCAAAAATTAATAAAAAGTCGAAGAAAGCATTGTTATTTTAATTTATGCATAACATTTATCCATTCTACAACAAAACGTTCAAAATTAAAACCTTTTAATTAACTGAAATATGCTCGTACATGAATAAAAAAATCACTACGCAAATGGAATTTCTGTTTATTAAATAGACTGTCTCTTTATTTTTAATTTAGTGTCACCCTTTATTACTTTTACAATGTATAATTTACACGGTAGTATGATAATAAACATAAAAGTAAATTAATGAAACGAAACAAGGAACATTATTGATATGTAATGCGCACAATAAGAGGTAAATTAAAAAGTCCCCGGCCTGACACATAGATGGCGCTACTAGAAATAAATCCATATGTTTTTTAGTTAGCCCTAACCCTCAAAAGAGGCGTGTATAAGTGTAACAGCTGTCAGATTATTAGTTTGTAAAATATAGCATTTTGAGTGAAGCAACTTTTGTTATTGTGAAAAAAATGGATAAAAAGGAATTTCGCGTGTTGATAAGTGCTGATGCAGAGTTTCCGGACACTGCTCCGACAATGCCGCAGGAAAATCAACCATCAAGGATTGATATGCTAAGTTTAGACGTGGTGAAATGAGTACCGAAGACGGTGAACGCAGTCCTAAAGGAGGTTGTTACAGACGAAAACAACTAAAAAATTCACAAAATGATTGTGAATGACTCTAAATTGAAAATAAGTGAAATAGCAGACACTCTAAAGATATCAATTGAACATGTACATCATATCATTCACGAATATTTGGGTATGAGAAATATCTATGTAAAGTGGGTGCCGCGCAAGCTCACTTTTGACCAAAAACAACGACAAGTTGATGATTCGTAGCAGTGTTTGAAGAGTATCAAACGTAATAAAGCCGAGTTTTTGCGTCGATATGTGCTCCATCATTTCACTCCGAAGTTCAATCGACAGTCATCCGAGTGGACTGCACACGATGAACCCGCTCCAAAACGTGGGAAAACGCAACAGTCGGCTGGCCAGGTTATGGCAACTATATTTTGGGATGCATGGAATAATTTTCATTGACTACCTTGATAAAGGAAGGACCATCAACAGCGACTATTACATAGCGTTATTGGACCGTTTGTAGGACGAAATCGCCGAAAACGGCCGCATTTGAAGCCAAATTGCTTCAATAAGACAATGCACCGCATTAAAGTTAGTGAAAACAATGGCAAAAATCCATGAATTGGACTTTGAATTGCTTCCTCATCCACCGTATTCTTCAGATCTGGCCCCCGGCGACTATTTGCAGTTCACAGGTCTCAAAAGAATGCTCGCTGGGAAAAATATTTGCCAAATGAAGAGGTGATGAAACTGAGGCCTATTTTAAAGAAAAGGACAAATCGTACTACAAAAATGGTATCGAAAAGCCGGAGGGTCGCTATAATCAGAGTATCACCCTTGAAGGTAATTATGTTGAATAAAAAAAATAATTTTGCCAAAAAAAGTGTTTTACTATGGTAGGCCAGGAACTTTTCAATTGATTTGTTACAATATCAGTACAGCTGGGGAATTATATATCCTTAGGTTTAGTTTCGTCTAATCTGCCATTTATCTTGTACAGTTCACAGATGGAACAGTAGTTGTGAAAGGCTTGGTGAGGTAGGTATAAGAATGAATTCAGGCTGATCTGAAGTCACAGGCTACATTTACGTTCTACATTTATGTTCTTATAAAACATAAATGTAGGACAATAGAGCAAAACTATATATTGCTCTAAACTGAGACTCTGACAGGATACCGACAATTTTTATAGATATACCAAAAGGAAATAGTAAATATTGTCTAATTATTAAATTTTCACTAAAGATAATTCTTAGTTTAAATGCTATAGAGCTATATTATGTAGAAAAAAATGGTTTCATGGTTCCAAGGGGAAAAAACGTAATACTCTCTCTAAGACTCAATATATTTTTATTTCGACGACTTAAAAGATTAATTTTATTTGAATTAGCTTTTAAATGCTTAAACCTTAATTATTCTGTGTCGCCGAACTTATACTCTGAATGAATTTGCATCTTAAGTATTAAAGTATTCCAAATTAAAATTTTCTTTTCGGTCGAAATTTAGTATACCAAGAAAACCCAATAATATCAGTACAAGACAATACAAGCACCAATTGTAAAATGTTAAACCACATTAGTAATAAACTATACACTATCTCATATGCACAACATTTTAGAAACTATACAATCTAATAATTAATATATTTCTTCGTTGGTATATGTCGTATACGTATATTAATAACGTGATCAAAAAAGTGGAGGAAATTTGGATTGAAAACGGATTATGTATATTTACAAATTAATTTCTGTATATTTACAAAATCGTCATACAAGGAAGACTATTTTAAAATAATGTTGAAATTGATGAATTTCTGCAATAGCTCTTAAAACTATTTTCAATAAGATATCAATCCGCTCAATTGAGTCGAAACGATTAACTCTATGAAATCTTCGAATCTAATTGGAGTAAATAGCTTTATGTGAAGAAGCTCCACAAAATGGGTGTACCATAATAGAAAATTCAGTCAAGTCACAATTTTTCCGCGTTGCTATGCTAGATGTCCAGACTCAAAAATGTAACTAAAAATATAAAAAAAATAATTTGTGACATTACATAAATAACTTATTCCCAAGAATTAATTTTGAAACACCACTCAACTAAATTAGGTAATTATAGACTCATCTAAGCTTAGTTGTAAAGCTGTAAAGAGAGCTACCAAACATGACAGACCTCCCTAATTCAAGCAAATATCAATCAATTAAATATGCTGATATTTTTGGAGATAAGAAAGAAAATGGATACACCAAATAACTCCGTTTTTATGTCTTTCCTTTGTTGTGATACTGATGATGATTATCATACTTTTGAACGCTTGAGAGAGAGAGTCAAATATTTTGCGAGTCAAAAGCGAGGGAGGTTGAGTATGTTGAGTCACAAATATATCAATTTATAACAGATACTCAGAAAATAAATCTCAATAAGATCTTGAGGAGCCGCTCACCAACTAAGAGCTAAAAATTAACTTCCGTCTCAATTTTTCTACCTAGTTCTGAAACTCTAACGTGACGAGCATAATAACGTTTCCATTACAATATCTCTATGATGGAGCCGTGATAAAAGAGTCACTAGAATTGATTCTTAGCAGATCTAATAATCTTATTTTATTACAACTTAGAATGTAAATGTCGTTGAAAGAAGAAACTGCACTTCAAATTTTGTTAGCAAATTAAAAATGTACACAATTTTTGTTAATTTTCTTCTGTTGTATGTTAGAAAAGCTAGAGTTAAATGTTTCTTTTTACACTTGATATTCTTAACCGAAAATTAGTAAAAATTGACTCATAAAGTAAATAAAACATTCAAGTTTATTTTTTGGTCCTAAACAATGCTATTAAATTTAATCCAGTAAGGCTTTGATAATATATGTTGTAAAATACAAATACAAACAATAGCAAAATTAATAATATGACAAAAAAACTGAGTCTTGGATATCGTATAACATTAACGTATAACATAACATTTTAAAAGGATCAATTAAAAGATTTCTAATGTATATCTAATCGCAGACACAATCCGTCAATCGCCAGCTATAAATTAAAAATTAAAAATCAGCAATATCATAATTGCTGCTTCAAATCCAATTTGATTCTAATACTTTTTCCGCTCTCGTATCAAGAGCATTTTATCTCTGTATTAGGTTCGGACTAATTTAAGGGTAATGTCATTAATTAAAGAGGAAATTCATTCCTCAGTAACTTCATTCATTAAATAAAAAATCCATTAGAGGCAAGGTTTCGGACGAGTATAATAATAATGGATTTTGAACTTTTTTATTTTTATTTTTTCTAAAAAATATATATTAGTTACTTCCTTCAATTATTATATATGCTACGTACATTATTAGCAATAATATATTAATAGTAAAACATAGAATAGTTATTTAAAAAACTATTAAATTATATAACTTTTACAACTTGTGATTGTTCAACTTTCCGCTTGATTGATAAGAATAGTTGTTCGTATAAATTGTTTTATTGGACAGTGATGATGCATAATATGTAACGTGAGATAAAACTCTTAGCAGAACAGCGATCGAAAAGACCGTATTAGGCAGTCTAAATAACTTACAAGCAATTAGACACTAAATAAAATATACAAGTAGATGAAAAGCTGCAAAATAAAGCTAAACAAATCATAAACAGATTGTACAAGCTCAAAAATAAATGATAAAAATGGATACAAAAAAAATTATGGCAACGATATATTAATATCGAAATCCTTAAATAAAGAATGATGTAACATTAATTCGGATAACCAAAAATTGTCGATATATCAAGGTCTAAAGATATTAACATTTGTCAAAGGACGTGGTGGTTATCGTGGACGTTATGCGACCATTCAAAACCATAACGAGAAAAGCATCTGATGAACATTATAACAATATTTCAAAATGTATGCCTATCGTGAGTTGTACAACTGACCAACACAACAAATTAAGAATCACATTACGATTGATTGGAAGGTAAATATTACGCTTGAAATAGAAAAGCGTTTTGATCACTTTGGGTATAATAGGTTCTTAGCATTTTTGACATTGCTAGACCCCCATTTTAGAAACATGCTTTTAAGAATCTTGACGCATGTATAAAAGCGATGTCAAGAATTATAAAATATATCTCAGGATATAAATTTGCAGGCGCATCAATTTCATTTACATCTGCATGAAGAAAAAAAATTCAATGGTGAATTCCCAAAAAAACTTAATACTCTTCCTTCCTCCTTACGATAGTTCGGAATCTCCATCTGTAAGTACTATAAATGTAAGTGTCTTCGAAACGTGACAAGAAACGCAAGGTGTATATCTTAATATGCTTAAAGTAACAAAGAGTTTACTAATAGCACGATGACTGTAATAAAGAAATACAAGAATAATGATTTGTAATAATTATATCTATTACAGACATAATCTTAAAAAATTTATATGGACTATTTATTTTCTATTTCGCAGTTAAAAAGTGAGTTTTGTGTTACCAACGGAAAGAAAAGAAAAATAAATAAATATAATAAAGAAAAGAATACTAAATATTTTAAAATTTAAAATATCCTAAACTAATAACATTTCTATATGAAATGTTTTATTCAGAAATTTAAAATTAAAACACATTTAACTTGAAACCGAAACGTAATTGACAGCAATCAAGCAAGTAGGATCACCCATTAGATAGATAAATTGTTCGTTACAATGAAATGAAAATTATTTACGACCGGTTTCGTTATAAATAACCCGGCAGCAGCTCTATCCGCACAGTTACCACAGCATATTATCGTTAGAAATATCCATACCAGCGGCATCGTCGAATCCCGGGAGAAGACTAAAACCAGAGGGCTTTATTGTCGATTTGTTCCGCTTGTCTTTTTTGTCCCCCGTATAACTGGTCCAACAAATAAAACTTTCAGCGAGAGTCATTCCAATAGTGTGCAGTTCTATTTCCAGTGTCCCTTGAGATAGGTATGAGGGCAATCGAATGACGGTCACATAGTGCTCATGACTGACCCGAATTTCAATCGATTTTCTGATAATTTAAATTAAAGATCATCTTGTTAAGTTATTAATTACACCTGTCTTCTTCTCGGCAGTAAACGTTATAAGTTAAAAGCTGTCCTAGCCAAAGCATGATCAAGCACTTTTATATGTTCATTATGTGTAATAAAATTTATTATTTTATCAGCGTTTTTGCAAAAAACTCAACCATACTAAAGGTCAGAAAGGACTTATAAAATGCAATCGTCTGGTTTTAATTATTCAATTAATAATCCAACAAGCAGAGAGAAAACAAAGACAAAACTGAAGAAGCACAAAATGCAAGAAAAGAGGGAAAATGTGTACAAATCGCTAGAAAACGTACACATATTGGCGATCTTATTTCCGACACGTCATGTTCTGTTAAAGCTTTTTAATTATTTATTAACTACATGGAACAACTTATTTGTGTACAACTTGACTCTCAGAGATTTTTCTGTGAGTGTCTTTAATACAAAAAGTGAATAACAACGAAATTAATCTTGGCAGTATTGTCGATTGTTTCTATTACCTGATAACTCTATTTACCTCTCGTAATTGGCGTAAACAGCTCTGTATTGACCAAAAGAAACGGAATCCTGGAAAATATACACATGTTAGAGGACGCCCCATGTCAAATAATTCTATTTACATTGCTTTTCTTATTTCATTAAAATAAAAAAAGCCATTAGAAATCACCGTAGGATGTCGCTGTATGTACTACTACCCCTAGAATGTAAAATTGCAGGAATTGTTGGATAAAGACGAAATAAACATTCAAACACAATTAACACAAAAGTTGAATGTAAGCCGAGTTACTATTTGCAAAAGATTACAAGCTATGGGAAAGATCCAAAGGATGGGATCTAATTTCTGTAATTAATACTAATGGGTTATAAATTTATTTATTTCGAACATCCCTTGAGTTTAGTGTCGTCTAATCTGCAATTTTTCTTGTACAGTCCATAGATGGAACAGCAGTTGTGAAAGGCTTGGTGAGGTAGGTATAAGAATGAATTCAGACTGATCTCAAGTCACAAGCTACATTTACGTCCTACATTTATATTCGTATAAAACAACTATATATTGCTCTAAACTGGGACTCTGACAGGATACCGACTTTTATAGATATACCAAAAGGAAATAGTAAATATTGTCTAATTATTAAATTTTCTCTAAAAATAATTCTTATTTTAAATACTATAGAGCTATATTATGTAAAAAAAAATGGTTTCATGGTTCCAAAGGGAAAAAACGTAATACTCTTTCTAAGACTCAATATATTTTTATTTCGACGACTTAAAAGCTTAATTTTATTTGAATTAGCTTTTAAATGCTTAAACCTTAATTATTCTTTGTCGCCGAACTTATACTCTGAATGAATTTGCATCTTAAGTATTAAAGTATTCCAAATTAAAATTTCCTTTTCGGTCGAAAATTAGTATACCAAGAAAAAACCAATAATATCAGTACAATTTCCGACACGTCATGTTCTGTTAAAGCTTTTTAACTATTTATTAACTACATGGAACAACTTATTTGTGTACAACTTGACTCTCAGAGATTTTTCTGTGAGTGTATTTAATACAAAAAGTGAATAACAACGAAATTAATCTTGGCAGTATTGTCGATTGTTTCTATTACCTGATAACTCTATTTACCTCTCGTAATTGGCGTAAACAGCTCTGTATTGACCAAAAGAAACGGAATCCTGGAAAATATACACATGTTAGAGGACGCCCCATGTCAAATAATTCTATTTACATTGCTTTTCTTATTTCATTAAAATAAAAAAAGCCATTAGAAATCACCGTAGGATGTCGCTGTATGTACTACTACCCCTAGAATGTAAAATTGCAGGAGTTGTTGGATGAAGAAGAAATAAACATTCAAACACAATTAACACAAAAGTTGAATGTAAGCCGAGTTACTATTTGCAAAAGATTACAAGCTATGGGAAAGATCCAAAAGATGGGATCTAATTTCTGTAATTAATACTAATGGGTTATAAATTTATTTATTTCGAACATCCCAAGCGAAAAAAAACATGGTTATCACGTGACGAATGCAAGCCCATCACAATGATTACATCTGCAAAGCAAAATCGCTTTAGTCGTAATACCATACTCTGTATCTGATGGGACCTGTGTATCTGAACCTGGAGAAATAGTTAATAATGATCACTACCGACAACATATGATCAATTTCAACTGTACATTGTTTAAAAGAACATGCATAATATGCTCAAAGTGTTGATAGAAGGTTTCATCGCACCCACCGTACTCTCCAAACCTAGCTCCATGCGATTACCACATTTTCGCATCGATGGAACTCGTGATTACAGAGTAGCAGTTCGCCGATTTGGAAAAAGTTAAAAAATTGTTCGATGACTGGTCTAGCTCAAAGGAGAAACTGTTGAGAAAGCCAATATTTTTAAAACATTTAAAATAAAATTTAAAATTTAACTATCCATTGTAAATAACGTGTTTTCTGTAGCGAAAAAAAACCCACAAACCAACACCTCTGGTACTCTAATTGTTCTATGCCAAAAATATACAGGCGCTTGCTTCAGACACTCTCATTATACTTTGATATCAAATGTTCATTACCTGATACATAACTTAAGGAATCCCAGCTTCTTAAGTTCTTAAACGAATATATAAGAGAATTATTTCTTATTGTTGGGCTTCGTCGTAGAATAATACCCGTTGTGAGAAAACAAATGTCTTAAATTAAAAAATAAATGAAAATGAGTCTAAAAAAGTCAAAAACTAAAATATATACGTCTGAAAATGGATTAAAAAAGTATTGAAAAACTTTTAAACGTGTAAAGATCAGAAATAATCTATTTTAATTAATAAACTAGGAAAGTATCTTTCTAGCATCAGAATCAAATGTTTCTACATGTAAATATAAAAGAAAATATGTTTCTAAGTAGAAAAACAAAAATACCATTCTAGAGTATTTAACAAAGCAATTAACACAACCACCTCACCGCAGACATCGTTACCGTCACCTTTTGCGCTGTTCCCTTCTACATGCGTCCCCCTTAGCCGCGATCCCAAATCGGAATTGAAATTCAGCGTAGTCCTTCGACGTTTCGCGATCCCGATTTGGAATTCCGGCAACGGTGTCGCCCCCCGCCAACCCGCGCATAAATAACCCGGGATTCTCCTGTCAACAGGTTACGTTCACTCAACTTTTACCATCAACCCCTTCCGCCGCGTCGCTGATTTTATTAGAGGGAGCGCGAACGCATGATGGATTTTTCCTGTCGAAAAACGGGGGCGAGACGTCATAAAAATTCTTCAAGAACGAAGAGCTCGAAGAATACGATAGTTTGGGTCAGTAATATTGTTTCTCACGTTTACTTGTTTGGTTTTATGTCAACAACATAGTGTTCCGTTCTTACATGTGTCACAGAGAGGTTTCATGTTTATAAACATTTCAAGCTCATTAAATAATATTATGCAATTAATTACTAGAGTACTATTAACTTTAACCGATAGTTAAATATTTTGAATATGGTTTAGTTATGTTAGTTTACCCTTGTTTGTATAACAAACTAACTTGTATATAATTTGTTTAACGTTTATACAATATTTTGATTACTTAAATTGATATCACAGGTAAGAATGTGATTAGTCTTAATGTAAACATCTGTTAGACAACGTTGAATTATGAACACCTGTCTATAAAAATATTTTTAACAAAAAAATTGAACCGACTTCAAAAAAACAAATAAGGAACTAGCTAAAAATTAAAAAATAATTAAACTCCAAGTTTAGAGATCGTGAGGAAGGGTTCATATTAAACTTTTAATGGATGCATTTAAGACCCAATACGATACAGCAAAATGGCATCTCTTCAAAAATGGCTTGCTTCACAATACGGTTTTTATGCTTCCGTAGGCCCCAAAGAAACTTACAAGAGCGTGGAATAGGTACTTGTCAGATTAAAATTTGAAGACTATGGTTGACAGTTGTGCAGGGATTTTAAAATATTGTACATGTTGCTAAATAATTCCCCGAATTTCCGTGCCTTTTGTAACCAAATTGAATATCTCTAAAAGTGCATTTTCTTCATACCCACCTCGACTATTTACCAAAAAATTTTGGAAATGTGAATGAACAGCAAGGTAAGCAATTTAACCTGAACGTTATAGAGATGGGGAAAAGATCCCAAAGAAAATAGAGCGTCTTAATGATATCAGATTACTGTTGGGTGCCACAAAGAGACCTTCCAGATACTTCAACATTGGTTCTTCCCACATGCGAAAATGTACAAAATTTAGCACACAAAAAAAATATTTTAAAATAAAATATGTACATAATAATCGTTGTAATAACTAAATAAAAGTAAACAAAAACCTTATTTAAACTATCTACTACACTTAATTTAAACTCTGATATACATACGTACAATTTAGCTTAATACCTACCTAACCCTATTTATCTATTTACAATATTACTTTAACTACTACCAACTAATCACTTTGAAGTCAATGCCGAACCTAAAGTGTTATATTAATTTAGATTTATTTTGTTGGTAATTTAATTCTTTGTATATGTCAAAATTATATTATTATTTTTGTATTGTTTGGGCTCGGCACCGACTTCGAACTGATCAAAATAATTATAATACATGCAAGTACCTAACACATAATACAGGATCTGTCTCATATCTGTCTCAACCTCCTGTTAGAAATTAATTTACTGTGCCAGCGTCTACGAATGGCACAACAATTTGAGCCAGAAATACGTAAAAAAGAATGCACATCAGCAATAAAATGTCTTTGAAAAATAACTCTGGAAACTTGAGGCACAGACCGAGCATATGCCTAATTTGCCTCCAATATATTAGCATATATTAATGCAATAATTAAATATCAGCAAATATAGCGAAAACAAACATTTCTAACTACTAAGGAAATGATGTTGGTTTAAAAGAAAAGTATATTTAAGAGTGTAAAAAGTAGTTAAATAGTCTTCTTCAAATTGAAAGCCCTTCAAGTTATACGTTCTCTAGTAACTTCAATGCAGCCATAATAATTAAAGCATCTAGAATTATACTAGATCTCCCATAAAATGATTCAACACAATATCCTACAGGATTCATTACAAACAGGTGGTTTGGAGGTGTATATTGAGGCAGACTACAGGTAAAGCCAAGAGGCACATACTTGACCAAAGAATCAAGTTTTAAAAATGAGGGCTTTGCCGTAGATTTTTTTGATAATTTGAATAAATGTTCTTAGTCATTTCCTAAACCTTTCTTAGATGTTCTTTTATATTTGTAAGTCTTGTACAATATAAATTTTCATCGTCAAAATAATAAAACACATTCTTTATCCACGCCAAAGAAGTATAGTACTGTAATTACGTTTCGATTTGTTTCCCAACAATAGAACAAGTATGTTCATAGATATTCAACAAAATCCTAAAAGCTTATAAAATAAAAATTTTAAATAAAAAAATAAAAGTTTATCCAGTTTCTTTGCTTTTAACAACAACAATTAGTTGAATAACAAACTTTACTAAAAACAAAAACATAAAAGGCTATAAGTGTAGGAAAACCGAGAAATGAAAGCTCACACCAAAACAAATCATTATGGCAGATTACTATGCATTAAAATTATTTTTATAGAAGAAGGCACCTTTCTAGTATTAATCTATCAATAATCATGTTATTAGCTAACTATGTCTTAAAGCATGTATTAAAAATAAATATGTATGGGGCAAAAAAGTTCATAAATTCCCATAAATTCATAAATTTATAAATACTTTAAAACAGAACCAATATTTTGTAATTATGGCCAGTCACGGCCAATTTCTTGATTCATATATACTACAGTTAATCATGTAATACTGTATATAATATCTAATAGTATATACTATAATATAAAATACATGTTCTAAGTAGGTTAAATAATGTTTCTGTTTATTTTATGTACTTATTACTTATTATTATTATTTTATGTACTTATTATTATGTACATATTTTATTTTAATGTATTATTTTGTATTCAATATTTAAGTTTGAAATTTTTTTCATTTTTAGTGAGTTCTTTATTATTTTTTAAATTCGGTTCAATTTTTCTGTTAACAATATTTCAATGGTTAGGCCAAGTAAAGGTGCAGCCCCTATGAGGAAAAATAGGAATAAAGAAACAATGATTGAAAATAAGGACCACTCCTGGCCCCGGGTCCGCTACCTCACCTAGGTGATTTGACAAATGTTCTAACTAAACTAGAACAACAAAAATTTATTGTCCCCACTGATAATCGAATCTGCGACCTCCGTTTGGGAGCTAAAGGCTTTAACCATTACTCGATAGAAGCAGTTGCAACAATATTTCTACGAGGTCTTATATGCTATAGTTAGTGCTTAGGAAACAAAGTGATCGGATTTTGTACTGAACGACTTCCGATTTTCCGTTACGTCAGCTCAGCAATAACATTATACACAAATATCTGATTATTTTACATAAAAAAATATATGAAAACTTTGTACGTGCGTTTAAAATTTGAGCGTTATCCCCGATTTCCCCCCCTTCCCACATCAGATCCTGACTTGGTAGTACCTGACTCGAAAGTACACTTTTAAAATAAAATAAGAATAAAAAAAGAATTTTGAAAATCGGTCCACAATCGACGGAAAAATCGACGAACATACATTTAAAAATATATATACATCCGAACATAGAACCTCCTCCTTTTTCGAGGTCGGTTAAAAAATAAGTTATCCAGTTTCTTTGGTTCTAACAAGAACAATTAGCTGAACAACAAATTTTACTAAAAGACAAAAAACATAAAAGGTTATAAGGGTAGGAAAACCCAGAAATGGAAGTTCAAACCAAAACAAATAATTATGGCAGATCGCTATGTATTGAAATAATCCTTATAGAAGGCACCTTTCTGGTAATAATCGATGAATAATGGTAATATAATTAATAATGTTATTAGTTGACTATGCCTTGAAGCATGTATTAAGAATGTATGACGCAAAAAATTTCATAAACTTTCATATAAATTCATAAATTTATAATTAATTCAAAACAGAACGAACAATTTGCAATCATGGCCAGCCATGATCAATTTACCAAATATCCTCAAATGTATCAATCTAATAGCTATTTTAAAATACCTATACTTATTCAACATTCCTCGTAAATATAAAATAGATCATTGTAATAAAAATATTGGTAGTATTAGTCCATATATTACTCTTATGTATCATTAATGTACAGCATAAATGCACGAAGAAAATCTGAAGGGGGAAATAAATCGTTCGGAATAAATCGGGAAACAGTTTGTTGTTTTTTCGGTTGGAAAATACCTTTCGAAGCCCCTAAGTCCCCACACGTCTGGGCTGTACTTTTGGCAATATCTTTTAGCCACAGAAGATCTTTTGATATTCTTGTTTATAAAAGAGATTTATGTTATACAAGCGTGGGATCTCGAAAAGCTGAACTAACATCTGATATCGGACGAAATTTATATTTGAGCTTATTGCCGCAAGTAAAAAAGAAATAACGACGACTGGTGGAAATATAGTATAATTCGTAGAAATTAATTGTATTGGTTTATATTTAGAATTATTGTAATCTTAAACCTATTTACCTTCACGTTATTTTTTATTAGTTTTAAAATTAACAGCTGAGCACAACTTTTAAACCGGTGTTTTGCTTTCAACGAAAAAATTGGATATGACGAGGCAGCATCACCATGAGTCTGTCTTCATAATATTTTTTTCGCAAAAAAGTTTTTATTTCTTAACATAATCACTTTCGAAATCAATATTTTTAGACCAAAATGTGTTTCAATAATCTCCTCTTGATATAACCCTAGTCCCTTACCAGCTATTTTTTCAGGTTTGGAAGCAAGAAATTGTTGGAGGAACTAAATCTGGAGAATATGACAGATGGGGTAGTCGTAGACTAATTTATAGATGTTTGCCTTGGAAACTACACACATGTGCATCCATACATTGATGGAACAACAGTTTTTTTCTTCGTCAAAATTGTTTTGCTTCACTTCTATCTAAAAGCCCTAAATTATATTCGCCGGTATTAATATTACCCTTTTCTTGATAATATGTGTTTTGAGGTATCAAATAAAACTACACCAAAATCCCTAGTTACCTGATTACCTACTGGGATAATTCAACGTATGTAGTTTTTATACTATTAGAACTAATAGAGTCACAACTATAGTGGAAAGTGGTATAGAGTGTCAAAGAACTATAGTTACTAATAGAGTGACAACTTGTTCCTTGTCACAACTTATTTGTAAACAATATATTTCAATTACTATAACGTTAATTTAAAAAAGCACTATCAGAAGGATATAAAATCAAAATACTTTATCTTATTAAAAGTTTGAAGAATTACGACATATAAATGTCATCAACCAAACCAAATTATTGAAATATTCAGAATTTTCGAATGGTTTCATCACACAAAACTTACAGTTACATTTATAGTTTGTATGCTTGATGGACCTATAATTGAAAATAATTTCCAAGATCTTTTAACCAATTAAAGAAATAAAGTTAGTAAATATGGTGACATAAAAATATATAAAACATTTTGAAGAAAAACTGAATAATCTATGGAAGATGAACATAATAATAAAGAAGATTCTAATAGAGTTGTCTACAAGGATATATTTCAAAACATCTTTCCTGTCACTGCACAGTCAACAACAAATTTTCAAATAGCAATCGGAGCGGATTAATCCTTAGATAACCACATATTATGTCATAAAAATATCTCATGAAAAAAAACCACAGAATCATTACCACGTGTTAAAAGTTTACAAGCGAAAAATTTTCTGAGACATTTTATGCATTAGGTCAGTCTCACATCAATTATTGTTTTCAATAACACATTCTTTCAAAACACTTCAGAACGCCAAGTCCACAGAAGCTAAATAAAGTAATATGTTTAAAATTTTCAAAACTACCGTCGATAAAAACACCACCTCTCACCTAAATCAACGTTATCACATAATTTTATAAACTTTTGATCTATGCTCATCAAAAAATAATTAAACAATACTTATCAGTTATTTTTTTGATAGATGTACCAATTTAACAATATAAAATTTTACGTCAGCCAATTTGAACATTATGTATTAGTGTCCTACTTTTTTATTTTTGCTTTAGGAACTTATTTGTAAACAATATTTTTAAATAACTATAACGTTAAATTATAAAAGGATATAAAATCAAAATGCTTTGTCAAAAGTTTGAAGAATTACGACAATAATTATATAACTAATTGAGTTGATAAACATACTTCCTTTAAAACATGCTTTTCATTAGACAGGCTATTTTTCTGTAACTACTCGTATAAAATATTACTTATAACTGTAATATTAGTTATGTTTTAAATAAATAGTTAGAATAACATATATATAAATGTCATCAAAATAATGTTAATGAAATATAACGAATTCCTACCTTTTTTTAAACTATATACAAACTAAACGGATTTATTTTATTGTTTTAAACACACAATGACAAGACTGAATTTTTCGCGAAGAGATTCAACCGTCAAAACCAAACTATTCGGATTTCTCGGACGTTTCAAGCTTATTTGGTCTACGGCCCACTTGATCAGCGTCGGCATAAAAAACTGTTGATATTTACAGACGTTAAACCAGATCGCAATGCTACAGCCTTTGTTAACTGCATATTAGCATTCCAAATCACAATCCAAATTAGTTTGGAACGTAATAATATTTTAAGAAATATCAATAAGAATACATGTAAATTGTAAATAATAAATCAATAAATTAATAATTCAATTCGACTATTTTAGCTGTTAATTTAAATAATACTAAAGGAATATAGAATTCGTATTCGATTTTTTTCAGCATTTATTAATTTAAAAAAGTACTTTGCACCGGTAATGTGCGAAATAATTTATAAACAAAGAAAAATTTTGTTTAAGATGGTTTTAAAATAAATTAAGAAATTATAGGATTATTGGCTGGTTGCAGCTTCAAGATAATTTGCTATATTTTAATTCAGTTCCATTCATAAAATAATAATAAGTGAAAAATAAGTAAGATCTTAATAGATGAAATATAAATAAGCTGTTATATAAAACATCAAAAAATTCTAAAAATCTAGAAATATAGTAACAGAAACTTTGTCTATATTAATTATTTTAATTGATTATCATAACAATAACGTTTTGACTATCTAGAAAATAACTATTAACATTTCATTCGAATGCACGCTTACCGATGTTTGTTCCAATCGTGACGTAAGACAAATATTGCCCAATTCCTTTTTGTACTAATTTTAAGAAGGAAAAAACAGATCAATTGTTTGGACCTCTGTATTGTAGAAATTTATTTTGCAAACGGCAGTGTAAAATTCATTTTTTTACTTGTTGGATTTGTAATAATGAAAAAAAGTAATTATCACAAATATGTTTTATGGTATTTTTATAATATTTAGAATATAAAAAATTTATTTGGTGATTCCTATGTCAATGTGTGATTAGAAAAGTTTTTTTTATTTATTTTTTTTATCCGTGCAATAAGTAAGACGGGATGTATGTATTCCTTCTCATACTAATTTTCACATAAGAAAAGGAAAGATGTAATAGGTGGGTCTAATGTGTTACATAAAACAGTTTTCATTTTAATTTTATATTTTAGCCTTACTCCAAATATGGCCTCAAATATTTTTGTCGCATTTCAATATTTGAGTCGGCTGAAGTACAAAAGAACTAACGACCACTGGTGGAAATATAGTATAATTCCTGGAAATTAATTGTATTGGTTTATTTTTAGAATTATTGTGCTCTTAAACCTATTTACCTTGTCATTATTTTTTTTTAATATATTAAGTGCTTGCATGTATCTGATTAAGTTTGACATTAACAAGGCATATATTAACAAAAATTTGTTCTTTGGGAGTTGTAACAGCTGAGCACGACTTTTAAACCGTTGTTTTGCTTTCAACGAAAAACTTGGATATGACGAAGCAGCATCAGCATGACTTTGTCTTCATAATGTTTTTTCACCAAAAAGTTTTTTATTTCTTAACATAATCTCCTTCTAAATCAATACTTTTAGACCAAAATTTGTTTCAATAATCTCCTCTTTATATAACCCTAGTCCCTTACCAGCTATTTTTTAGGTTTGGAAACAAGAAATTGTTGGAGGGGTCTAAATCTGGAGAATATGATGGATGGGGTAACTAGTCGTAGACCATTTTATAGACGTTTGCATTGGAAACTACACACATGTGCATCCATACATTGATGGAACAACAGTTTTTTTTCTTCGTCAAAATTGTTTTGCTTCAAATCTGTCCAAAAGCCCTAAATTATATCGCCGCTAATCGTTTTACTCTATTCTTGATAACATTTTGTGACCTATCGAAGAAAACCACACCAAAAGCCGTACTTACCTACTGGGATATTTCAAATTATGTAGTTTTTATACTATTCTCACATAGTAAAATTAAAAAAGGATATAAAATCGAAATGCTTTGTCTTTATATATTATATATATATATAATAAATAAATAATACATAAAGACAAAGCATTTTGATTTTATATCCTTTTTAAATTTGACGTTATAGTAATTCAAAAATATTATTTACAAATAAGTTCCTAAAGTAAAAATAAAAAAGTAGGACACTAATACATAATGTTCAAATTATCTGACGTAAAAGTTTATATTATTAAATTGGACATCTATCAAAAAAATAACTGATAAGTATTGTTTAATTATTTTTTGATGAGCATAGATCAAAAGTTTGTAAAATTATGTGATAACGTTGATTTAGGTGAGGTGGTGTTTTTATCGACGGTAGTTTTAAAAGTTTAAAACGTATTACTATATTTAGCTTCTGTCGACTTGGCGTTCTGGAGTGTATATATATATATACTACTTATAACTATAAAATATTACTTATAACTGTAGTAATATTAGTTATGTTTTAAATAAATAGTCTTAGAATAACATAAATATAAATGTCATCAAAATAATGTTAATAAAATATAATGAATTCCTACCCTTGTTAAACTATATCCAAACTAAACGGATTTCTTTTATTGTTTTGAATGACACAATGACAAGACTGAATTTTTCGCGAAGAGATTCAACCGTCAAAACCAAACTATTTGGATTTCTGGGACGTTTCAAGCTTATTTGGTTTACGGCCCACTTGATCAGCGTCAGCATAAAAAAACTGTTGATATTTACAGACGTCAAACGAGATCGCAATGCTACACCCTCTGTTAACTGCATATTAGCATTCCAAATCACAATCCAAATTAGTTTGGAACGTAATAATATTTTAAGAAATATCAATAAGAATACATATAAATTGTAAATAAATAAATCAATAAATTAATAATTCAATTCGACTTTATTTTAGCTGTTAATTTAAATAATATTAAAGGAATATATAATTCGTCTTCGATTTTTTCAGAATTTATTAATTTAAAAAGTACTTTGCACCGGTAATGTGCAAAATTATTTATAAACAAAGGAAAATATTGTTTAAGATGTTTTTAAACTAAATTAAAAAATTATAGGATTGTTGGCTAGTTTCAGCTTCAAGATAATTTGCTCTATTTTAGTTCAGTTCCGTTCATAAAATAATAAGTGAAAAATAAATAAAATCTTGATAGATGAAATATAAATAAGCTGTAATAAATATAAAACATCAAGAAATTCTAAAAATCTAGAAATATAGTAACAGAAAATTTGTTTATATTAACTATTTTAATTGATAATCATAACAATAACGTTTAGACTATCTGGAAAATAACTATTAACATTTCATTCGCATGCACGCTTACCGATGTTTGTTCCAATCGTGTCATAACACGAATATTGCCCAATTCCTTCTTGTACTAATTTTCAGAAGGAAAAAAAACAGATCAATTGTTTGGACCTCTGTATTTTAATAATCTATTTCTTTTAAATTATTTTTAATCGTCAAACGGCAGTATAAAATTAATTTTGTTACTTCTTGGATTTGTAATAATGAAATGAAAAAATAATCTCTAATGTGTTCTATGGTATTTTTATAATATTTGGAATATAACAAATGTAATTGGGGATTCCTATTTCAATGTGTGATTAGAAAGGTTTTTTAATTTATTTATTTTAACCGTGCAATAAGTAAGACGGGATGTATCAGGTCAATTGAAAAGTCTCCGGCCTGGCACATAGATGGCGATACTAGAATTATACGTTTTTTAGTTAGCCCTAACCCTCGAAAGATGCTTGTATAAATCGACAGTTGTCGGATCATTAGTTTGTGAATTATAACATTTTGAGTGAAGCAACTTTTGTTATTGTGAAAAAATGGATAAAAAGGAATTTCGCGTGTTTATAAAATATTGATATTTTAACGGAAAACCCATACCAACATTAAACAACTAAACATTAAAAAAATCCACAAAATTATTTTGAAAGACCGTAAATTAGCCAGTAACCAGGCTGGGTAAGACCGGATGTATTCTGGGATGATTTCTAAAGTTGGTCACTCGCCAATCGGTAGGCACAATGCTGAGGACGTTAGTTTTCGATGGTAGACGGTGGTTTTCGACAACCGCCGATGATCAAACTATAATTAAAAAAAGTATTTGTAAAGGTTCGTAAAGAAGAAATGGCATTTGCAACCTAGGCTTGTTGAAAAATACCTATATATTTTCAACCAACTGATATATTTTCCAGACCAAGATTATTTTTTTAATTCCCCAGATAGTAAATATATAATAAATATTTTTTTAACAATAATATAATAATTTATATTTGCCGCTTTAGACATACCTGTAGTATCCGTCACTGAGTATTGACATAATACGCTTTTATTGGTGTTCAACTGGTCATGAACAATTGCTATTTTTTCTGGATATATTTAATCCAATATATTATCATTCTTGACCTGAATATAAAATCAAATGCGTTTTTTAAATACATTCATCCAGTTCCAGTAAATAAATACAATATTTTTAACACAACAGCAAATTATTATCTGAAAAACTTAAAAAATCCTGTGCTATTTTAATTAAGACATAACATTCCGTTGAAAATTATGACTTTAATAACTCAATTAAATAATAAATTAACACTGCACATATTAAATATACTTAATTCATAACATGTCGTTTAGAGCCATAATTTAATTTATAACCACATATTCTCTCGATCGGTGACAGTGTTCCTAATGATCGTGTACTAATTATAAATGTAATTTATGTAATTAAGATATTTTCTTGAGTTAATTCAAAGCCATTCCGCAAATGCCCATAGATGAATATTTATAAATCACGATCTATAAATAAAATCAGAGTGCTGTTAGGTTCTCGACGAATAAAAAAGGATATTTTTCTTTTCATAATAACCCATAATTTAATGCTATTAACCGTACAAAATGTTCATAGACGGGCAGAGAGAGAAGGAGAAAGAGAGGGGAAGAAAGGGGATTGACTCACTCGAGATGTATTTCTATTTATAGCATCAAGATTAGCATTTTTAATTCACTAGGAGCATTACAAGTAAAATATTGATTTCCGTATTGATATTACGTCTTTCATACTTCAGCTCTAATTTACTATCACATTTTGAAAACTTTATTTGTTATAATGGGAATAACTATTTTTGTCAAACTATATTGAATAAAAAGGAAGTATATCGAAACGTTTAGGGATATAATTAGATATTGTTTTTATGCTATCAAAATGTTTTTTATTATATTTTCGAGTCTCTTTTCTAATTAGAGTTTATTTGGACTGGAGCTCGGCATTAACCCTACCAAGACTGACGATAGACCATCTTAAAAATCATCCCAGAAAACATCCGGTCATAACCAGCCTGGTTACTGAGATCATTTTCCCTGTCCGATTTTACACTTTTGCCTTATCTATCCTGTCTCCTTGACCACTGCGCCAATCAAGCTGGCTTCAAGAGGTTTTAATAAAAGCATATCAACCAATGACTTAGCATAGGGGAAGTACAGTATCATTAAAATTTACCGGGAAATTCAATCTGGAAGAAGAAGTTTTTCGAAAGTGAAATTAATCAAAAATAATTTAAGATCAACAATGAGCACTGTAAGGCTAACCAATCTGGATATTTTGTTTATTGAGTAAGATGCGTGTGATGCTATAGACACTAATCACAGTGATAAAAACGAAATTTGCTCTTAAAAAAGAAGATTTTAATAAAAGTATCAGTTAAAGTCAAAAGTTTTATATTTTTAATCCAAAAAATAAAGTATTTGTCAATAAAAATATGAACTTTAACTGTTCCTTCCAATTTCCAATTCGAAATGGGTTTACGTTTTATATTCGATTCGCTAATAACTGCATGTTTTCGATCCTCAAGGTATAATCATAAATATTCTATACTTGCTATGCTATATAAATGCAAGTCGCACACGTATACGAATTCCTATAATAAATGTGATTATTATATCGTAATATATTGTATCTTCTTTAGAATTACAGTATATTCTGTATTTAAAATTATTATATTTAAATATGATTGTAGCAAAATGTTTATGATGTGATATCAATCAATATTTTCTCCTACAGGTAAGCGTGTCGAAGTCGACTCTATGAATATATGATAATCACTGGCCAGCTAAACAGAACAAAATGTTCCAATCCCCTGGAAACAAAGGGCCACATTCATCGGCTTCTACGGCGGCGGTTTCACGTAGTCTACGCAAATAAATCAGGCAACCAACAAAGTAAGTTGCTTCCACCAGCTCTAGCAGTCGCTAGTCAGATACGTATATTTCAACGAGCCAAACTCCACGTACAAAACTATGTTCCAAGGCCATTTTTAGGCACCACAGGGTTTGTCAAAAATACACTGGGAAACTGGAACTCCAACAGTTTGGTAGTACATCAGTCCCGTTTTCAAAAAAATTATATCCGCAGCACGATCAAATCCTTGCCAAAGTCATTGCCGTCCAGTAGCTAACTTCGCACACTCCTCCAACGCAGCCAATTCATAACCGGCTTGGATTCTCGTACCCCCCAAAAGAGAAGTCCTCACGATCACCAACATCAGATGATCATTCAGATAATTTGAGTATCTAAACCTCAATTCTGTATCAGTAAAAAACTCATCACCGGATCAGCCAGGTGAAGCTAAAGAAATAAGACATGCTGCGCAATAAACTGATATGAATATCGATTAATAATTCCAAAGAATAAAACCCTCATATTGTATTAATTGATAATTTTACGAGCATTCGTCGTAAATATGTATGCAAAACCTAAAAAAAACAAATAAAATTATCCGTATTATAAAATGAATATACAGTTATATAAAGTTTGTATCTCTGCTATTTGCTAATCCTGGTAAAACTGATTGCGCAATTGTTATTCTCGCATGACTAGATTAGCGAATAATAAATAATTTTAAGTTGCGTAGAAAAAGACGGAATTCCTTTCTGGACGCAAGAGCTATCTGTTTCGTTTGTCACAACAATTTATTAACGAGCGACCATAAATCTTTGCAGCAGCCTCAGGAAGTGTCATGTGCGGGCTATTTATAATAAAAGGTCTGATAAATGTGGGGTTACCTGGGCTGGAGGATTTGTCGTCAAACAGGAATCCTGCGGTTTCGGATCGTCACGTTTTTAATGGCGGGGGTTTTGTGACTTAGGTTGGAATTTTAAATGGCTAAAAGTTTTCGTCGCCTACTGTCGCTCGTTGAAGAATGTTCTTGTTCTTTTTTTTTGTATTTTCGCTAATGTATCGCTACTTCTTCCGGTAAATGTATGTTTTGGAAATTATAAAACTTCGGGCATAACACACATATATTATTATGTAAAAGCAAATAAATATGAAACCTTTTAGTAGATTACTTAGAAGAACATTTCATTAAAGTGAAATACAATTTGACTTTTATAATAGTGCTGTCGGTGTATAGGGAACTAGGAAAATATTTATTAAAACGGCTTCTTTTATTTTCATATTTTTATAATAATGGTGTTTTAATATACAAATACATAATGTTTTAGTAGATTACTTAGAAAAACATTTCATTAAAGTGAAATAAAATTTGACTTTTATAATAGTGCTGTCGGTGTATAGGGAACTAGGAAAATATTTATTAAAATGGCTTCTTTTATTTTCATATTTTTATAATAATGTTGTTTTAATATACAAATATATAATGTGGTGAATAAAAAAAAACATAATATTAAATGGCTAGGAAATGGGTTTTCTAGTAACTAATTTCGTATTTCGTCTGTAAGACATATTATAATAAGACATATACGTTAAACCACACGTACCTTGAAAACTAATATATTTAATCTCTCAATAAGTTTCATAAAAATATATTATATAATAAAAGCGATGTTTTCTTTTTACTGTAAAAATTCTAGATCTTTTTTTTTCTGTACTGGCCAGATAGAATTAAATGGTCTTTTGCTGATATCGCTTCGGGTTCAGGAAAATTGGGCTTTCCGGGCAACATAGACCCTGGAATATGACTGTGATTGTCGTATTTGGTATAACTACGGATATTTATGGACGGACCAGCATTTTATACAGAGTCGCTTTCTGAGAGATTAGAAGTTTGCTTTCTCTGTAGAGGAGTAGGAATAGTAGACAGTACACGTCATTACCTTTGCAAATAGCGTGCTAAATTTGGGCTGACTATTGGAACCGGCGCTTGAATTGGAAACGGAGAGATATAATCCTTCTGGAGCCAGGGGATAGGGACTTCTTCAATTTGGAGGCGGTATGCGCTAAATTCCTTCCGTCGATGGAACAGAATAGCGTGATTTTGCTCGAGTTAATCGTGTTTGCAGACAGATGGCGTCGACACTATAACCGGTGGTAAAGAAACCTGTGTCGTCTACATAGAATGTTGTATTTGAATGTTGGGAAGTGGGAAGTTAGCCATGTACAAGTTGAGCAGGGTTGGGGCAAGTGGAGCACCTTCCAGGACTCCTGCAGAGATTTGTTTCCTAAAGGAGACTGCATCGAAAATCTTTACTTGTAAAGAACAATCTTCCATTCTAGATCATACGTACTGTGCAAATAAAGAAAATCATTTTTGACTGTTGCATTCTAATGTTTTACAAGACTTTGCAAAACCCCAACTGTTTAGTTTGTCTAAAGTCTAAAAACCTAAGTGTCATCATCAGAAATTATACATTAAAATGGTCATTAGTCAAAGGCTCATTCAAAAAAGACAAATTAAGAAAAGCCAATGTCATTAATTTTAAAAAATCCATTTCTTTTATGTTTGTTAGTTTCATGAAATAATTAACATCATTGTATATATTTATTAGCCTCTATGGATATACTAATTATTTATAATGAACTTTTGAAATTGTAAAATAAAAGTATATAATTTGAATCCTAAATAACCCTTCGACTTGCTCAGAAAATAATTTGAATAAACTTTTGACATCAAATACGTATTTTACTGACTTCTATTGTATAATATACTACTTAATATGACTAAGAAATCTTCAATAAAAATCTTTATAACATGTGAAATTTCATTATTATAACAGCCTTTAATACACTACATTTTGATGCGGCAAGACTTCGCCATCAATATTACAACTTCGGTGTCGACCGCTCCTGGCCGTGTGGTTCTCTTAGATTAACCCATGATTTTTTGGGCTTGGTATTGTCTTTGCGTTATCGTTGATCTTTTCCACTACATGTTTGGTTTGGAAACATATTTGAAAATTGGAAAATTATTTGAGAGTTTAAGCTGGAAAACCTTCAGTGTAAGTTTAAGTTTACGCCCTTAAGTCTTGAAATTAATTTAATATTTCAGTGTTACGCATGATTTATCGCTAAGATAAAGTTGTCATATTCATCTCAGGGGTCTTGGGACCATACCTAGATCTTCTCTATACAGCCGATATCCCAACAACAGGAGAAATCGTACTTGGAACATTTGTCCACGACACAGTTATCATGGCAAAAGATGTATCCCTGCCTAAGGCTGTAGAAAAAGCACAAGTAGCGATCAACAAGGTCTACAAATGGACTAGAGACTGGAAAATACACCTTAATAGCGCCAAATATCTTGATGTTAATTTGGCGTTGCGACGAAATGATAAAAATCTAATTATATCACATGACGGATAACCGATTCCTCCAGCAGAATCAGCTAAATACCTTGGAATATACCTCGATGGTAGGTCATTTAGAAACATGATGTTAGGAAAAAGCAGAGCAGAATGACTCAAAGTAAAACAACTGTAGTGGTTAGTCGGAAGATACTCTCAACTTGAATAAAATCAAAGAAATTGGTTTATCAGTCAATTATAAAGCCAATTTGGACCTATAGGGTGCAAATATGGGGCTGCACTAAAACATCAAACCAACTAATAATCCAAGGCACCTAAAACAAAGTTCTACGATTAATTACCAATGCTTATCTCTATGTAACCAGCAGCACAATGTCCTCGAAATCAAATACAGAAGCAATACAGATACTGGACAACACGCAGTAAATCAGAAGATTGAAGCGAACCAAACCACACGAACTTGTTTAGTATATACGTGTATTCTTATCTTTAGCTTACGTAGATACATAGTTTTACTTAAATTTGGGAAATACACATTGATGTATTAATCCCGTACTCGCCTTGCTGGTGTATTAATGCAAATACAACAGAACAGTAGTAAAAAATTAATTTGTAAATTAAGATTGTAATGTAATTCTAATGTAAGATGCAGCTAATAAAAAAATGCATATCAAGCATCCGATGATTGATGGTTAACTATTACTTTTAAGGTCAAGAAACGTTGATGGATGTATTATTTAAGATCATTGTTGTCACCTTTATGTTGAGTACTATATTAATCATATATATTATGCAAAATAACAATAAAAATAAAGGAAATAACATCCGTTCTCGTATTCATTTGAAGGCATAAAATCAGATACCGGACCAGCCCAAAACAGTGAATACACACCAACCATTTTCTTATTATTATATTTATCCCGAGCGAGACTAATCTCGATCAGACGGTTGATGCAGATGGCCCGTTTGCATCGATCACAAAACAAGCTAAAAATAACAAAATTTTAACCTAAAAGTCGGCCGTTCTTGACCACGTCGATTCAAAAACGTAGAACCCAGTCATCCAGGCCGCCGATTCACATTGTAATCTTGTGTTATTTTTATGTCTTTCAAGTCGTATTATTGGATTTGTGTACGATACATGTAATCTACTGGGGATCCGAGGGGTATTTTTAGGTTTCAGCAGCAACATTAAGATGTCGAAATGACTTATGTTAGGCATTTTGTTCCATTTAATTCTTAAATATAATTTAGTTTAATTTACTAAAAATCTTCATACTAAAAACTGTAACATTTTAGAAGTTTTTTAAACAGTATTATTATAGTAATATTATAGTATAAGGCATGCTTCTTATCGGTGTCTTTGATTTAATTCACCATTAAACATTTGCTATGCACCTGACAGCTTTATTCTAATAGTGATAATATAATATTGAATTTTACATGGTTAGTACGTGCTTAAATATACGAATACTGCATAATAAACACCTTAACTATGCTCAAGCTGCTTGTTTTCAAGCAGTAATAAGATGTTTTAGATCAATTTGGTCAGACAATTGGTCTCCTCGTCTCAGGTCTCTTCGTATTTTAGGCACCGATAAGATCCAAATAATCATGTAAATACAATTTTATATTTTTATTTATTTATTCATTTATTTATTTTTTGATAAAAAAGAGGATATCCTAAACATACTTTAGCGCTTATTTTGAAAATTAAAACAAAACTCTTCAGTTTCATTATTAGGTACAAAATATTAATTAGGCCGTATAAACATTTTTGATAAAGATAGAGCAAATTTTCATTTTCCAAAGGGAATTATAATGTATCCAAATACTGTGTCACGTAAAATAGCATACAGAAATAAAAGAATATTTTCTAAAAATTACGTAACAAAAAGTACCAACAAGGCTGTATCCATAAGGATTGCCAATGTTCAGGAATGTAAGAGGCACGAAACTCAACGATTATATAAAAAGACAAGAATATAAATGCTGGGTATTCTGGTAACTTAAATCATTATTCATTTTTTTATATATAACATATTTTATTAAACATATTATATTTGTATTAATTTACCAACAAGACGACTGCAGAATTGTAGCTTTTTCTGTAGCTCTTCTATGTAGAAATATGTATTAATGTTCTTCACGAAATAGGTGTTTCAATAGTTTCCAACAGAATGTTGTTGCATTCTTGTACCCAAACATCCGCTAATTGCCGCAATGATGGAAGATGTGGAGATTTTGGAAATAGAAATATATTCCTCAATCTCTGCTCTAAAATACCCCATAACGGTTAAACTATGTTAAGATCTGGCGATTGGGCTAACCAGAGATGTAGCTGATAAAAAAATGCATATCAAGCATCCGATGATTGATGGTTAACTATTATTTTTAAGGTCCAGAAACGTTGATGGATGTATCATTTAAAATCATTATTGTCACCTTTCTGTTGAGTTATTAATCATATATGTTGTTGTTTGTTGATATTTTGATACTCCTCAAACCAAACCAATATATCAATATTTGGCAACAATATGCTAGTTACAGTAAGAATATCATTGAGGGATTCATTCGCAGTAATTTGTTCTACAATGATGTGAATTGAGAGGACCAGGTGAAAACTTAGGCCTCTTCGGATTTTCGATAGGTAAACTCGGATGTTTGAAATAATATAAACAATTAATTAAACGTCCAATCAAGTGTCCAGGTTATGATGGTTGCACCACTTCTTTCACAGATTAACATTTGCTTCTGTTATAAAGGATATCACAATTACAACCATTCCATTAATGTTAGCTTTGTGGAACTCCCGTTACACTTTTTTTCTCCAAAAGTATGACTTAAGTGAATATTGAATTCTGCTCTCACTTTTATCTCATTGGTTTTACATCTGGCCAAAACCCTTTTTGATGTTCGTCGGTCTCTGTCAGTTAACTTTGGGTTTCGCTCACTATTACTCTTCGTTGGTAATGCTTTATCATATTTTAGCAAAAGAAAGCGAAACTGAAAGATAATCTACAAGACTTGACATGTAAACTGAGCACACTACAATACATGCACGTTAGAACATGTACTATAGTGGATGATGTTCATATTTGTCTATCCCCTGTAAATAGGAAGATATTTAACAACTATCTTACTATTCGCGTTTTAAGCACCTTTTGTGAATATTATATATTGTTCTAAAGGAATGAAATGATGTATTCTTGCCGTAACAATATGGGATACTATACACCAACTAACAGCAACGTGTATGACGAAATAAGTTAAGTGAAATAATTAAAATATGAACGGAAGGGTCAGGTAGGTGAATAAACCACATTATAGTAGTTTAGTAGGTGAATTAGGTAAACCAATTAGGTGAGAAAGAGCCCTAAAGTTTATATTAATATTATTATTATTATTTATGAAACTCGCAGGGTTAAAACTTATTATGGCTCATAAGATATTAAAAATAAAACAAACTTCTTGGCTTATAAAAATAATCACGTAATTTACTAAATACTTATAAATACCAGTACCTTATCCATTATACCTTAGTGGTTATTTTATACAGTTAAATTGAATATAAACATATGTGATTTTATGTTGTGTCCTTATTTAAAAATTAAATTATTCTAATACAGTTAAGAAAGAAAAGATACTAATGAAGGAAGAAGAGCTGATACGAATTAATGAAATAGAGAATGCAATAAAAATAAAACAAAACATCAATCATAAGATTATACTAGATGACGAAAAGGCATGTGGAATCATGAATATATTGTCCTGTAAAATTCGGTGTGTGTTAGAAAAGAGGAAACTAATTAATTTTAGTTGAAGGGACAAGCAAAACTAAAAGTCAGAAAGTAAAAATCTATCTCTACCTTGGTGACTGATGATATCAGCAGAAATGTGTTTATAGATTCAATGCCTTACAACATTTAAATTCAATGTCGAAAAAATGACTTGACCCAATACCAGAATCAGCTAATTGTGTGGAATCTTAATCAAAATGAAAGTAATGTATAGCGACACCACGCGATATTGATCGAAATAAATGATAACAAGATGGTGCAATCTTCGATGGATATAACTAGTAGAAGAAGGAATAAGGTGTATTTTTATATTTAGAATCATTTTTTATAAACTAGTATTTATCTGGACTGGAAACATAGCCCTCGAAATTAACTGGCTATGAAAATATTTATGTTTGCCATTTAAGCAATTTATCAAAAGTAAAAAAAAACGAACCCCCCCTAATACAAGACAACAGTAATAACAGCTTTTGAATATTTGAAATGTAAACAAATATACGAGTAATTCTGTAGATGGATTAGGTTCACTGTAAATTTTAAAGGCTCTATATCATTCGTTTTTAGCTAAATAGAAAAATTGAATCATAATTCCACGTCATCGCAACTGACAAAATATATTTACAGTTCAACGATATAAGAATATAAAACCTAGTCTAAAGATCAGTATATAATTAAATATTATTGGAATGATCACTGATAGGTTAAATAGATAGGTTAAAAAGTTTGTAACAATTTTTTTAGAAATGAACTAGTTTCGAAATATTTTTGAACAAAAATTATTAGATTATCGTAAAATTACATTTTGTTGATCCGTTTTTTGTATTACATTATTGCTAAAGGAAGGTGGAATAGCTAAACATATCATATGTACGAGGGTAGTTTGTTTCGTCGCTTATAAAATCCATAAAATGTTATTGGACGATGGGAAAATGAAAGTACGTGGGGGAGCTACTCACTGAGCGGGTACATCACATTTTACATGAATGTTTAGATATGAAAAAGCTATTTGCGCGATGGGTGCCGCGATTGCTCACACCAACAATAAACGTAACCGAATAACATCTTCAATTGAGTGCTGGAAGATATTCAAGCGCAATACGAACCATTTCTTGCATCGGATGTATTAGAAAATGCCAAAGACCACGGAACAATCAAAATAGTAGGTTCTCCGAATGATCGTGCACCAAAGAAGACCAAGTTATGTCTTTCGGCCAACAAAGTTATGCAGGCGCCATCGCTCATACAAATAAATTAAAAACGGTAAAACGATCACCGACGAATATTATTTGGAGCTTTTGAGTAGATCTGATATTGATTTAAAACAAAAAATACGGCATTTAGCGAAGAAATAAATGTTGTTCCATCAAGGCAATTCGTAGCTGCATAAGTACGTTGTCACCACGGCAAAAAATCCATGAGCCTACCCCACCTATGATTCTCCAGATTAGGCGCCGGAAATAGCATGGTTTTTAATCCGATTGGATTTGAAGTATTAATTCAAATAATTTTAAACACTTACAATTCGTTGGTGTGAAGCAGAACAAATCTAAAATTGAATTGAAATTATACTCATGTAATTATAAGAATAGCGATGGTTAACGTTATAACTAGCAGTGGGAACTATCGCCTGAATATAGTCGAAACAATCGATAGTCGTAAAACAGTCGAACTAGTCGATAGTCAAAATGTAAAACCGACCGAAAATAGTAATTATTATTTCAGTCAAATGCACGATTTGATCGTTTTTCCAAAAATGAAAACATATGCAGACCTACGAATTCCTTTTTTGAAAGAGGAAAAGACGGAGATAATTGCTTGGATCTCTATGGCATAGAGATCAGTTCATTTTAAATAATTTAAGTGATCCGAGATATGTTTCATCGTATTTTAATATTTGGAAAGTTACAATGAGAATATAATTGGTTTACTTCTATTGTGAAAGATAAGGAAAGAGATAATTGCTGGATCCCATTTTGTCCGACAGGTCGGTTTCATTTTGAATGACGTAAAATTATCTTTATATTTCACATATTTGATTTCATTGTAGACTCCCAAATATTTTTCTCGTATTTTCTCAATCAATCTTTATCAACTATTTAAATATCGCAGCCTTTTTTAATGAAATAATGATTCCATTTATCATTAATTGAGAACATTTTAAAATTATTGTTTGATGAAACAAGTTGTAACATCCAAAAGGCTTAAATAAAATTCGAAAGACTTAGAAAATTGAAAAAATCAATAAAAAAGAAACCTAGTAGTTTCCAAAATAAGATATAATTCGCAATTTTCTTCGTGTTAATTTTCTACAATATAGAAATATTAATGTACGTTTGTTTTTGCAATCATGTTATCAAGGTTAACTAATCACTTTCAAGATTAAGGCTAGTACAGGAAAGCCAAAAAGTTAAAAACTAGCCAATATCAAAGTAGTAATGACTATTTCAGTCAACTGAAGTAGTTGACTAGTCACAAACTATAGTCGAATGGACTAGGCACGAATGAAACCAGTCATTTTCTGTTACGTAATTATAACAAACTGCAAGTCAACATAAAACGCTTGATTTTGTCCGTTTCCGTTGGTAAATAGGAATAAAAAGAATATAATGACACACTTCTATTAAAATATAATCTCGCGTAAAAATTTCCTAAAATATCCTATTTCCAAGTTAATCCACAAGCTATTTATCCAGTATTGAAGGCACAAATATACAGAAGATGAATTTTTATACATACAGATTTAAATCAGTACTAGCAATCGCCCTGTGGTCGAAATTCGACCACAATCTATTAAGTTAATCATGTTTCTCATAGCAGTGTAAAGGAAATATTAAAAATTATGTTACTACAGCTTATTTTTACATTATTTTCGATAGAAAATTAGAAATGTACTAGATATATAACATTAATTAAAATCTATATATTAAAAGATTTTAAAATAACTATCTCAAGAACTAACTAAGCTCCTTTAAATGGCATCTAATTTCCATTAGGTTTCAATAATCAACAAAATACTGATAAGTTTAAATTACTACACTACTGAATATTATAACAACGTATCATAAGTAGTATTATTTTCAGAACTGTAATAATTCGAATACAAGTATACATGGTCCTTTTTTACTTTTGTGCTATGAACATAAATATGGAATAATAAATGAATACGTATTATTAAATGAATACGTGAATATATTAAAGCAGACAATATATGAATAAATAAATTTTAAAATTAGTATGTATATTATATTAAAACAATAACGAACACAATTTCGAAATAACACCTTAATTTTTATCAATGCTTACAAACTTACTGTTAATAATTCATAATTTCTTCTATTTGTCATATATGTTCCATGTATGCAAATTATGTATTTAGTTTCATTTTAGCCGCTACATACTTTCATTATGCTATTTATGTATTTATATAGTTATCTTTTGTCTGCATTTCATCTAAAATATATATTGCAAAAAAAAATAAGCCAAGCTGATTAAAATAATAATTTCTTTCGTTTATCTACTGCTTCCTACTTTGTCATATATTCCACGCAGGGACTAACAACTCACCAACAACTGAGGAATTAAAATGTTATGAGGCTATTTTATAATTGTTAATAATCTTTACAATTTTCAACTCTTGATGGAAGAACTAACCTATTTATTACTTGCAATAGTCAGTTAGTGCTTTGTTAAGACACGTATTTACTAAAGAACCCTGAAATCAGAAGTTAATACGACTAAAATTTACAGAGAAGTCTTAGCAATCTTTAGAATTATCTTTAGAAGTACAGTGATATACTATATGTCCTGAACCATATCAATTACTATGAGTTCTTAAGCAAGAATAATTTTTCTTAGCTGCTGTCACCACACATTAAATTAAGTCACAAACTAATTTTGAAGTTCTAAATATCTTGCAAACAAAGAGGACAGACGATTCTGTTATTATTATTCTCGAATTTAGTCATATGTCAGGTTGAGATAAAACGGACGCGGGAATAACAGAAAATAACACTGCCTAAAATTAAATCACTTCGTTGAATAAAGTTTTAACATACTGACTTTCGTGTTAATATCGTCTCAAATGTAAGATGTTTTCCGATTCCAAATTTCCAGCCGGCATTTTGCGATACAACGTTGTCAGATTTTGATTTAAAGAACGCGTCCGTAGTTGATTTACATACAACAGAAACGACAAATAATCTACCGTATAAGGGTTGGAACTGGCGACGCATCGGTCAGAGCCTAAAATATTTGTTAATATATTTTTTCACCGATGTGACGACTATTTCTGGTTACTTCATTTGAGCATATTACACAAAAATATTTGGCCTAAAAATTCTAAACCGTCACACATTTCACGCCTCCAGATGCCCCGTTTTCCTGAAAAAGGGAGGCAAAATTTTCGCTTAAGCCGATTAATATATAGATTAACTAAGTATAACTATGTAAACATAAAAGACATAAGAGGTCAATTTAATTACAATCAACTCGATATATTATTTTAACTTAACGGCTGCTCCATTGACCAGGACAAGAAAAAAACACGACACGGCATCGACGACGACCAAATCGAACAAAATCGAATATCACCAAGCAAAAAGCATCGATGTACCTCCGAAAGCTTTTACAAGATGCCCTAATTACATTTGCCTTATGGGGAAAATCCATTTAACGGACTCCTTTTGGCGGCTTTTTTCTGCAACCCTCGCCGCCCTTCGGTCCCGTCGCCCCGATCGAGTCGCGCAAGATTAACTTGTTGTAGTCTAATGGAGGCGCTAATTGAAAATATGACGGCAATCGAAGCGCGCAGCCACCTTGATATTTTAATTAAATTTGTTTTGATCGCATTCTAACGACTTGTCGACATTGGAAGAGGGTCACTCCCGTCGAAAGGAAAAAGAGAAGCGAAGAGAAGAAAATAAGCAGACCCTCGGGAGAAATTTGATTTGGTACGATTTTTTCCATGCATTCATTTTAAATATCAGAGAAAAACGTAAAAATACTTTTCCTGGAAAATTCTCGATCTGACTACTACGACTTAATTTTAACCAATTTTCAAGATTTTTTACTGGTAGAGTAATAATGCTTTATGTATTTTTTATATATATATTTTAAAGTCTCCTTTTACCAACTATGGCTTTATCTGGACTGGACCTAAAATTTAACGTACTACGTAACAAACCAACTTTAGAAATCATCCCAGAAGATATCCGGTCTTACCCGTCCTGGTTACTGGCGTGACTGGGATCATTTTCCTTATCGGATTTTATACCCTTGCCTAGAACAATCACAAACATAAATTTACAACTATGCCCCAGCAGGATTCGAACCCGCGGCTATCGCAACAATAGGAGGATCGTCCTATTCGCCTTTACCACTGTACCACACCGGCGTTTTGTGTTGTATATAATACTTAACACTATGCAGCATTTCCGTCTTTTTCCAAAACCATCTCATTTAACGAAATAATCTTTCATTTTTAATAATTTAATTATTAATGAAAATTAATAAATTATAGAATAATAAAATTTAAAATAATAAATAAAGACATAGTATCCTTTTAAATACGTTGACCAATTAAAACTGAAGGCAAGTCGTATCGTCTTGAATTAATCTGCGGATGTTTTGATGTGTATATGATGGGATCAGAAATATATAATGTATTATGAGCTGATAAAACTGAATGAAACTGTTACTGCAGGTGTCTACCAATGTTGATTGAGTAAATTGGATGCCATATTGTTGCAAACGACCAACAATACAGACGAAAAATCAGTATCTTGCACAGTAATCTTTAGCTTCATACAGTAACAGTTGTGAAAGGTATATTGTTACAACTCTAATAGAAAGCTTTGCCGCACCCAGCGTACTCACCAAACATAGCATCTTCTGAATACCACTTTTTCAGATTGATTCAGCATGGCCTGGCGAAAACGTATTGATGATTGGACCGCCACATGACACGATAACGTCATAGTTCCAGAAAGATGGGAAAAAGTTATAGAAAATATTTTCATAAATATGAATTCTTCACAATAAATGAATGCATTTTTAAAATGAAGGAAAGATCAGACTGCTCCTTATATAGTCCATATACAATCGCATAAATGGGTCTTAATATGTTAATATGTTACACAGAAAAAGCTTTCTAAAAATAAAACAAATAATAAAGCTATTCTAAAACAAATTTTCTAAAAAATATAAACAAATATATAAAATATAGAAATTATTCAGTTTAGAAGGCCCCAGCGAAGTACAAAGAGAACAAAAACAACTTTTTGTAACATCAATGAATATGGTCGACATTAATTTACAGAGCTACAACTAATTTAGTAGAGCTTTCAGCAGTAACTGTCAGGCAATAAAGTAATGATTAGATTAAATTAAATATTAAATAAATGAATAAAAATAACTCTAAAGATCAGAAATAAGTAATTAGATCTTAAATAAACAACACTAGCGTGTTCACTAACTTATAATTTCAGAAAATAATTAGGAAAGTAATATACATTAACGTCAAGTAAAATAGGTTAGCATAAATATAAAAGTTTCAAAAATCAGCTTTCTAATAATATTATTGCACAAATCCAGGCGCGTATGTCTGTTTGATTTCATTTAAAATACGTTCGGAATGTTTTCATACAATTTCAATATTTTAGTAGTATTTTAGATTAAATTGAATTTTTTTATATTCTATTGAATAGGAAAGATCAGAAAATATACTGTGGTTATAGCATGGGTACACTATTAACAATTTATATTTGATCATAATTTTTTATTATTAACAGATACTCTTGAATGTTGTTGATGCTGATATGATTGTATATCAATCATCAATATCAACAATTATAGTTTATCGTAATAATTTTGACATTAATGATTATACTATTAAATCTCATACAGAGAAGCCAGTTGAAAAATTGTTGGAATCACTTGGATCGAAAAAAAGTTAACATCCTATGAACATATGAGTACTCTCCAGACCTAACTCGATCCAACTACCACTATTTTGCATTGAAGAGGCACACGCTTGCAGAGGAGTCCCTCGTCGATTTCAAAGAAGTTAAAAAATGCCTCGATCAACGGTATAGTTTAAAAAATAAATTGTTATTTTCGATAGTATCTATGAATTGCCTAAGAGATGGCCAAATTATATAGCCTCAACTTGTCAGCGCTTTGAATCAACACATTTTAACTATCTCTTGTATATAACGTGTATTCTTTAGTCAGAAAATTGGGGAAAACAATTACCAAAACACTTGTATTTTTAAATTATCGTATTTTGTAGAGCTCACCACTCTTCAACGGCAAATAATTAAATTTACATATCAGAGACATTAAATATAATGATCAAATGACGAATAAGGTTTTTCTGTCAAATTAAACTATTTCTTATGTTTGATGTTAATTTTAACTTAACTCATTTCTTTCGGGAGATATAATAAAGTAATGTTGGAATAATAGATAACGGATCTTTCTTGTTACTGATAGACCCATGTTAAAATGTCACTTATGAGCTTAGTTAGAAATCGTATTGATGAGAACTGAGAAATAAGATAACCATGTTACTACAATGAAGTAACAGCAATGTAGCCAGTCCAACAAAAGAGCCAATGCACATCATCAAAATGTATGACGTCAGTACATGGCAATGTAGCCCAAATTTAACTCTTGGTTTACAAAGGTTACGGTTGCCGGGAATCCACAGATATTTAGCAGCACTATATCTGTGTTTAACTAGGATAAAACAAGAATGAAAAATCCACCCCTTGTTTAAAACGAATTCTACATTATAAGTTGCAATTGGCCATATATTCGAATTCATCTATCACATGAATTGACTGTTTTATTGGACGGACTAAAATAAAGGGTCATTTTTAAAGGTAAAACATTAATTATACTTAATTTTAAAGTAATTAAACACAAAGAATAAATCTGAAACAAATTTCAAAAAAGCATAAAATAATTATTCCATGATAATTTTTAGGTATATATTAGAGTCTCCTTTTTACCATCTAGGGTCTATCTGGATTGTACTGACTGTTTAACGTAAGCTCCGAACTACGGTTCTCGACATTAAGCCCAGCGACTGGCGAGTGACCAACTTAGAGATAAACCCAGGAAACATCCGGTCTTACCCAGCCTGGTTATAATGATTCGAACCAGTACTATCGCAACATTAGGAGGTCCGTCGCCGTGACCACAGCGCCAATAAAACCGATTCCAAGAAAGTTTGTTAATTCTTTCTGAATAGATACTTAAAATTATAAAAAAAATCAACATGGACAAAAAGCAAAAAGAAATTATTTCTTCAATCGAATAGTTGTACCCGAATCTCGCAATTTTTAACTTGAAAGTGTAACAAGATAACACACAAAAAAACGAACACGTAGCATTTCGTTGGTATACGTTATATTGATTTCAAAATAAATAAATTAACGTCAATCAGATACCAAATATAAGTCCATCTAACTTTCTAGTTTTAGCTCCAACATGACTGCCATAGCTCTGTAACGATATTACTTTAATTCAGTTTGTGTTATTTTAAATAAATACATGGTGACTAATATAACAAGGTATCTAGCAAAAGAAGCACCATAGAAGAAAATAAATTGTTATGATTGAGATAGGAACCATAATCTTAATCATACACTTACTTATTTCTAAATATTAAATATAACAATATATGTATATCATTTAAATACAAATCTTTAATATTTTAATTAAACAATTAAAAATGAGAAGTCCATTAAAAATACCTAAATAAATATATCTAATTTTGAAATCTACATACGTACTAGGAATTTATTTATAACCTGAGTCGTGGTTATCTCAATGATTCAGCCTAAAACAACGCAAAATTAAAAATACCGAAAAAAAGTTGATTTATTTTGCAGGCGGTACGCATTTTAAATTAGACCGAAAATGTTTAGATGTCTGGGATATATTCCATGATATACTTCTTACCATTTTTTCGTTTAAATAGAAATTTATAGAGAAACATTGCCGCAAGCTAGATTAAACTTTATTAGACTTTTTTGTGGCATTTTCTAAAGTTGTAGGCGTTTCAGATAAAAACATAATTTTCTTAATACCCCACAAAAGGCATGTTTAGTTTTTATTCCATGTCCTCGTTGGAAAACTTTATGTAATTTTTAATCAAATTCATTCTTTAATTAATTTCAAGTAAAGACAATAATTTAAAAACGATATGTTATGGTACTAAAACTTGTTTGGCATTATTTTCAACGTTAGATCAGAAATGTATTGGATGTATTATTTTAAATATATCTAAAATAATATTTATCCATAACATAGTAAAAATAAATATATATGAGTTATGTCAACTAGCAATCGCTAACTTCTAATTTCTAAGCTAATTTCTTTGAAAAAATATCGAGAAATATCGAGTAACAAAAATACCCATACATCGATATATCAGTCAAAAAAATATCGGCTATAAATGTCAATGTATATTGATGTTAAACCTATCAAAGGTCTTTTTAAAAAAATTATCAAATTTTAATTAATATAAAAATTGAGGATTTTACGTGTACAGGTACGATGCGCATAGGTAAACGCAACCTCTGCCACCAGCTAGATGGGCCGGATGTTGACCAATAGAGTGAAAGAGATGATATGTCAAAAGATCAGCTTACCTGAAATTTTCTCTCAAAAACGTAGCTAGCTCTTAGACTATTATTCCCGTACCAAATTATACCCCGCTGGATGCTCAGGTTTTCGTGAAAAAGGGAGAGAAAATTTTCACTAATCCAATTAATATATAGAAAGATAGAAATTGAAAAATCAATTAAAAAAATATAATTTGCAAATAAAAGTAAATTAAAAAAATAACACATCGATTAGAATATTTTAATACTTATTTCTCTTTCTTATATTTCATTTTTATACGGTAACTTTAAACCACATTCTTTAAAAAAAACCTTCCGTTTATAAATAATATTACAAATAAACATAATATTTAAAAACTAATTTTAAATACATTAACAACAAAAATAATAATTGGTAAATGAAATAGAATGTTTTCTTTTGTTCTGTCGGTGCCACTGTGCAAAATTAATGATGATAATATTCAAAACTAATTGGAATAATGAGTACAATCCGCAACAATTCCCAATCATTTATCATCGCAAGACATTCATTGTGGTGGCTTTTTATTTATTATTGCAAAACATATTCAAAGAAAGGCCATGTCTACGAGTAAACATTATAATTGATGGAACATTTTTTTCTTTCTTTAGTATTATTGATGAACATATTGTAATCATATGTCCTTTAACATCATACAAAAACTCGTTAAGAAAATTAATTAAATGCATCATTAAGCTAATCAAAGATATCAAAATTTTGTTTAGTCATCATTTCAACCAATTATCGGATATGTTATTTGATTTTAAAAGATGTATCATTAAGAACAACTATTGTTTATCATCACAAAGTAGGTTAAAAAAAACTATTACTATATTTTTAGTGGCATAAATAGATAAACTCCACAGAAAAAGATATTAATTTCATTCAGAGCAATGTATATAACAATATTCTGATTTTGCCAGATGTATACTGTGTATTTTGATATGAATAACTCGCAAATTACAAATCGCAAATGTTTACAACATATTTCAAGAAGAAAGTTATACTTTTCTATCAAAATATAAAAATAAGTAGCTTAGAAGCAATCAAAAGTATAATCACAAACTATCATATTTTCATAATAAGTTATTCGATTCTGGTTAATTGTATAATCAATAAAGGTAAAGTAGAATATAAGGGCAACTAGAGAGTCTATCCAAAATAGTTTTGTACATTCGTCATCAAGATGTTTAATGCATTACCTGCCGCAATTTGCACATTTGTTTTATAATCAAACAATATTTGCGGTTCGAACGTGTAACTGAACTAGTCTGCCAAAGTCATCCGGGTGTCAAACGTATGCAAAATTCTTCAAAACAATAATTATAAGATGTTATAAACCGAAAAGCGTGATTTTCAAGCTTTAATTGATTTAATAAATTTCAAATCGCTGCTCGTTATTACTCTGATGGAAAATTCCGAAGCCAGACAGAACACAATGTGTCTCTAATCAGTTACTTTGACTGGGAAAGATAAATTTTTTGTAAATATTAATTTAGTGCGATTTTTGTTGAACATATTTTTAGCGTCTTGCAGCTACACTGAATATTAGTATAGACACGGACCCTGAAATATCTCAAAAAATAAAAAATATAGTCTTGAATTCATCAAAAAAAACCGTCCTCATACGAAGCGGGTAAGATCAGCTTGATGTTAGCTCTAGCAGAGATTAAATATATGCAACATATAAAAACAGTGAGTGGTAGTGATTAAACATAATTTAATACAATTATTTCAAAGAAAATTGTTAGTCTGAAAGATACGGAAGAGGTCTAATGGAACTTTCGGATATTTTTTTTAAAGAATACCCAATGGTTACTCATGGCGAGATGATAATAAAAATAGTGTTATGACAACAAAATTGTTGGAAGCACATGATTAGGTTTTATTAGTCATAACATTTATTAATAATTCATTGCAGATATATTGTACTACGTGCTGGAAGCAGGAATGGTTAATAACACCTTCGTTTTGGATGAACTCGATCAAACACATTGAAGAAGAAATGGATAAATGCTGTACTTGTGAACATATATTAGATAGATTGGAAATTAACACCTTAGTTATTCATTTGAATGAAACTTTGTGAATATGATATGATTCAATGCTGCTCATTTTTCTACGATAAGGTGATGAGAGTGGAAACTAGTAAAGGTGAGTATGTAATTAATAAATGATGGAATAATACAGGAAATGTTATTTAAGAGTATAAAAATTTATGTGCACAAATATGTGTGAAATTGTTTATAATATACATGAGCATTTGGTTAAAATGTGTCAACAGTCAAAGAATAGTAAATGTTTTGCAGATATGGCAAATGAATTAAGGAGAATGCAGTGATTAAATCTAGTTTAATTAGATTTACTATAATGTTAAAACAAATTATATTTGGTAACAGTATTTTTGGTCAATTATTTTTTTTAGATTAGAATTTTATTGTATGTCAAAGATACGGCAACTTTGCGACGTTCTGACGTCACCTAATTAGATGGCGTATGTACAAAACTTCTTTGAATATATTTTATGTAATGTCAGTAAAATAATCCAACGGACTATGCTAGATATTCGTAGTGATGGAAACACATTTTTCCCTTAGTTTGGTTTCTAATTATATATAATTGTCGTTGTCTACAAAACAATAGTGTAAAATCCGTAAAGTAACAAGCAAAAGTAGCCAAGCTGGGTAAAACCGGATGTCTTCTGAGTCTCTAAGTTAATTATTGGTCAGTCAGTAAGCAGTAGATACAGTAATTAAAATCCCAAGAGGTTGACACGACTATACATGTAAATGCATATAAGCATATTATTATTTATGGATATGGTGTTCCATATGTTCAAATAACAAATACATTAAACTTAAAATTAAACCATTTTTCTAAAACTTCTAATGTAACGTCAAATGCAAAAATTTCTTGATCTTAGCATATGGTACTTGGATAATTATTAGAAGAAATATACGTCTATAATACTAGTATATTCAAAAAGCGATTTTCCGACCTACAAGAGCTACAAGATTCATCTCTACAGCTTATTTACTGAAAATGGATTACCGATATGGATTTTAAGTATGAGATGAGGCAAACGTCAATCGAACAAACAAGTTGAATGGTAAATTAAATGTAATTTATAGTTAGATTATAGCTTGATTTATTACATTCTTTCTTACTAACCAATTATATCGGAATAATGTAACTTCCAGATATTACTTTTAACACAATACAATTTTTAAAAATATTAAATATTAAGGAAGCCTTATTATTTCAATGTGTGCTGATATGTTGCTCTTCATGCTGGAAACAATAGTGATTTTATTCCTATTTTTCTCCAAGTTCAAGGGCGAATATAATGTAGAAATATACTATAAAATATTTTTGCTCTGGTTTGAAAATCAGCTATCATTTTATTGTTATGGATAATATACCATACTATAGCACACTGCTTTAAAATATGCCAACCAGTGGATCCACAAAGGCTGTAATTAAGGAATGCCTTGCAATGAATAACTATTTTGCAGATATAAGAAATGCATTAAGAAAAATTCAATTAGTAAATCTAGTTTTATCAAGAAAAGAGATTACAATTCAGAGATTACCACTAGATAAACGCGCCTGGATCTTTACCTCAGAGGTGGCGTGGAAGCAGTTCAATGTAAATATAAAAAACCTAACCCACAAACTATTATAGCTGTATAACCAACTATAATTTAAGTCCTTCAATAATATATGTATCAGACGTACTATAATGTTACAATAAATCATATTTGATAACATATATTTATTTTTATGTCATTATTTTATTTACCTTAATATTTTGTTATGTCAGAGCAAAAAGAAACTAAAAGTCAAATTTGATACGTCAACGCTGCGACTTACTGGCGAAAGTGTTAGTGTTAAGTACTATAAAAAAGGTCAGTTCATCCAGGTGGTTACCAATCAACTACATGGGCGTAATGGCAGTTGAAGTATTCTGATCATTAATTCAGTTTAGCGTATTAATAATTCAGTCTTATCTGATTAATTTACAGATACATACTTTAGAGTGGAGACCACTTTTTGAAGTGATTTTCTATATGTGATGTCTAATCATGGGAAATACTTATTGCTCATTAAGTAAATTGTTGTATCATTCGAGTAATACAATTTTTAAATGTAAGGCCAGCTTGAAATCAGAAGGTAGAAAACCTAGCGAAAAGGGTAAGCGTTAGAAACATTCGTACTTTTATTAACCAATGTTTGCAATAGTTTATTTAAGCTTTACAAGATATGTTGATTTGATGAAAAAATTATTCACGAATTTTAACACCCAAAAGATTAAGCTTTTTAACATCAAACTTCAAATAAAGATGTTGTTCTCCGACATATACAAACATCACCATAATACCCGATCCGCTCATATATTCTGATGAAATTTTAAGACATTATAACTCCAGACGAATTTTACTGCTTTGCTCTTTATTACGAATTACCCGATCCAGACGAAAAAAGGAAAACAGTTATAAAGATAACAATGCTCGTTAAGAGAAAACTCATCCAGACATCCGTCAATATGTAATCTCCAATCAAATCACCAAATCCGTCGACGAGAAACCACCACGATATAACGAGAAAAAGAACAGAGACCTTAGACTCACCCGCCGCCCCCTCGCCCCTAAAGAGTTCCATTTTCTTATAAATGCGCTATGGCGAATAATAAAAATCGAAAGGAATAGCTGTATCCATAAAATCGTATATTCATAAATTCGTCCTCCTCGGATGAGACTTCCTAATCCCGAAAGAATACGAAAACGGTCGATTCGTGGAAGGTTTTTTCTTTGTTTCTCGATCTGGAGCGCACCGAAAGAGAACTTAATAAATATCCGATCCTCCATTTCGGTCTCGCAATATTATCTGCGGACAGTGAAAATGTCGCTGTAATACATTCGAACACGGAAAGAAGAATGCGGATAGTTTTGTGTGTTTACTGAATTTATTCATAAAGTAATAACATATCGAATATGAATCTTGATTGAACTCGAAAATTTACGCATTATAAAACCAAGCATTTTATCTTATGGGAAACTATGCAGTATAAAGGTAAAATACATTATCACTCCGGTATTATAACGACTTATTTTGATAGATATTTTGAAAATGCATTTAATATGTTTTATACTACAGGCGCATTTCGATAATATACATCCAATTGAATTTATTATTTGATATATTTTTACAGACTAGCTAATTCCTTTTATATGTTTGTCAAATTGTTTTAAATTCATTTAAAAAAAACAACAAAACAATAGTTTTTTTATTAGTAATAGGGGAAATTAAAAAACTATAGCGAACCTGCGATAACAGATTCAATTTATAAATATATATTAATCGTATTAGTAAATAAGTATTAATACTATGGAACGTAAGAAGTTATAAACTGGAAAACGTTGCTCTGGTGCTTTGCTTGTTTTAATAAATTTCAAATCGCTGCTTAGTATTTGTGATTACTCTGATTAAAAATACCAAAGCTAATAAATAGTCAGTCAGAAACATATTATGTATCTAATCAATAAATTCGAATATGAATGAGGTAATGGGGACCACTTCTTGCCAGTAAAATCCGTTAGAGGTAAGTATTGATATGACTAAACATTAAGTTGCTTGAGTTTTTCTTGTGTTGCAGGTGCACTGAACATTAGTAGTAAAATCTTGAAATTAAAAACGAGAAATACATTGATATCAAAAATGCTAAGCAAACAAGAACTAAACATAAAAAGGCAAATATGCTAAGTAATGAAATTAAAATATATTACCCGGATATACAATTGTTATTATTATTAACATACAAAGTTAATTAGGTGGATTAGGACTTCAGAGGATACTATAGTTGTTTTGCAAAGAGTTCAATATAAATATAATAAAATTACTCTAACCTACGAACTACTGTAGCTGTATAATTAATTCTAGTTTAAGTCGTTTGATAACATATGCATTAGATATACTATAATGTTAAAATAAATTATATTTTATAACACTTGATTCACTTAATTTATTTACATTAGAATGTTGTTATATCTCAAATGAAAAATAAACTAAAAGCCAAAGTGAAATGCGACAACATTGCCACGTTTTATACCTTATATTAATAATGTGTATAAAATACAAAGCTTTCTTGGCATAACATATTTATAGCCCATTAACAGTAACAATTTTATACAAAACCTGTTTTTAGTAACATAGTTACTTAATACAACATATGACTGTTTTAATAGAACATTATCATATTAAAATAATACTATAGTTATAACAATATTTAATTAATTATAAAGTAAATTAAGCTGAATAATGTATGATACGTAACATAGAGCGATTACGCTCTATTCTGTGATCCATAAGGATTAACAATTTACTAAAGTAATCCATTAACAGCTAGCAATTAAACTCACATTATATGACAGAATAATGTTATAATAAAATCACTTCTAAACCGATAAAGATAAGTTTAATACAATTTAACTTGAAGACTATAAAATAAATCATGTGATCGACGATGAAGAAAGTTATTTGTAAAAAACATTTCTTTAATTTCGTTAAATCTATTATAGTATAAAATAGCATTCCGTAATTTGTTTACTATACAAAAGAAATTATATATTGGACATATTGAGGAGTTCTCAAATTTTATATAGAACTAGTTTAAAAATATAGTTTTATTGCTTGAGCAACATGAATAAATATCGAATATATTTTTCAAATTCTTTCAGTACTACAAAGAGGTATATAAAGCCATAAACTCATGTCATACTGACGTCGAATTTATTGCCTATTTATTGCGAGTATGTAAGTTAGATTTTGAATCTATATTTATATCTATATTTTATATTTTTCGTTCTTATTTTATTCCCAATTCTGAATTTTATTCTTAATACAATTTCAATTAAGAATTTTATTCGTTCTTATTTTATTATTGTGGCAAAAAAAAAAGTTATAATGTTGTCTGCTGCATTCTAGCATGTAAACGAATTAGCCTATAAAATTCGCCTTAATTATTTCAGATTTGGCAGTCACTTTTTCACTTGCCTACGAAAATAAAAAAGTATGCTCAGCTACATTTTTAGATGTAGCACAAGCCTTCGATATGGTTTGGCATGAATTGGCATTTAGAGTCAAACAAGAAGAAGCTTACTCTACAATAAAGGAAGCTAAAGCACGTGTATCACAAGGAAGTGTTCTGGGACCAATGCTTTATCTACTCTACACTTATGATATACCACAAATGGAGAATGTTACGATGCCTATATTTGCAGATGATACTGCGATTATAGCTGTCGGAGACAATAGTGAAGAAACCTCACGAATATTACAACAAGCAAGTGACAATATAAATAACTGGACACAAGCTTGGAAAATAAAAATTAATGAAAGTAAATCTGAACATGTGTTGTTCACCTATAGACAGACCATACAAGCACCAATAACATTAAATAATACTATCATTCCATATAGCAACAACGCCAAATATCTCGAAATGAATCTTGATGCAAAACTTCGCTGGAAGGAACATATAAAGAAGAAAAGAAAAGAAAAGAACTGGAATTAAAATATAGGAAAATGTACTGGTAAATTGGAAGAAAATCACAATTATCCGTGCTTCTTGCGTAGTATTCATATATTCATCCGGTAAGGCGTCCAATTATTTATTCTCGCAATTTTGTCTTCGGTCATCATCATCTGGTTCCAATATTTGAAACGTCGAAGCCAAACTTCACAAATGGAATCAAATACAATATAATCCCCATATATTTCTATATAAATTTCTTTAAATTTCTACAATTAGCCTGGTTGTCAAATGTCCACAAAAGTCTTCAAAATATTAGTTTTGCTCTCTTACCACTAAAATGTGTTAGAAATAAATGTATGAATTGAGGGAAATCATAAAATTTGAAAGGCATGTACAAAGTTTTCACATATTATTTATCTAAAATAATCACATATTTGTGTATAATGTTATTGCTGAGATGACATGATGAAAAATCGGACGTCGTTCACTGTAAAAGCCACTGTTGAAGTCGGTACCGAGACCAAATTAATATAAATAATATAATAAAATAAAAAACTCTAAAATAATAATATAATTTTGTTACATATACACAAAATTAAATTAGGAACAAAACAAATCTAATTTGTAGCTCGGCATCGATTTCAAAGTGATCAGTTGGTAGTAGTTAAAATAATATTGTAAATATATCAATAAATTTAGGTAAATATTAAGCTAAATCGTGTGGCTATATAGTGGAATATAAAATACGTGTAATAGAAGTTTCATTATTTTTTACCTTTTAGTGAGTTCCTTATTTATTTTTTGAAGTTAGTTCAATTTTTTTTGTTAAAATATTTTATGAAGTATTGTATTGTATGTATAGTAGGTACATTTTCATATGTTAAAGACACCTACTATATCCCACAGTATAACTTAGAAGTGATTTATTAGCTGGAGAAATAATTATTTCACAATTTAATGCTTATAAAAGATTTCGTTACAACAAATTGGATTGAATGTGTTTTAAATAATTTTAAAATATTAATTTATAGTATCAGTTAACTTTCTTAGCCTCAATTCAATATTTAAATATATTTTAGTCTCGTATAAATATTTGTACATGTAAAAAATATATAAGGATATATACCTTGTTTAAAGTTACGTTTCCTTTTTATTTGTGTTGTTTTTCGCGCATTTACATTTGCCCCGGACGATTCAGGCCAGGACTTCCATCAAAAGAGGGAGGGAGAAAATTGCCTAAATTTTACGTTTGTCCTCTATTAAATTGAATTCCCCAAGAGCGTATCTTCTTATTTGATATTCCAGACGCCACGTGAGATACCGTTTCGTAAGATACATTATGAAACATTGGAAATAATATCGCCAAAACTCGTATTTGTTATATTTATATAAGGTATATACTCAAGTTATTGGATATGGCACTAATTAAAATTTCTATCATATACAGTGTGGTTTAGGAATAAATAATTAATATAACTATTCCCTGCATTTTTTAAACAGTATTAATTATTTCAGATTTGGCAGTCACTTTTTCACTTGCCTACGAAATTAAAAAAGTATTCTAGCACATGCTTTCGATAAGGTTTGGCATGAAAGCCTTGTTCATAAACTACAAAAAATGCTACCAAGACAACACACCGAACTATTAAAATCGTGCATTACAACCAGAATGTTTAGAGTCAAACAAGAAGAAGCTTACTCTACAATAAAGGAAGCTAAAGCACGTGTATCAAATGGAAGTGTTCTGTGTATCAAATGGAACAATGCTTTATCTACTCTACACTTGTGATATACCGCAAATGGAGAATGTTACGATGGCTATATTTGCTAATGATACTGCGATTATAGCTGTCGGAGACAATAGTGAAGAAACCTCAGGAATA